>NC_071573.1:79736464-80077298 GCF_024509145.1 Vidua macroura
GCGTGGGAAGGGAGAGGAGCCAAGGCCATACTTTCTCCTGAATATACTGGCAGACCTGAGCAGAACTCTTGAGTTCCTGCTGTCACACTGACATGATGACCAACTCTGGCTGGGTATCCAAAAGCAGGGTTCAGTCGCTGCACAAGTTTCAACGAAAACATTATGCAAGTTCCCAATCTGTAGAATGGGGATTATGAAGTTTTATCATCTTAACTATTACAGAGTCATCAACAAAAGTTACTTTTTATCCCTGCAATTCTCTTCATAAGACCAATCCTCCAATGATAAAAAAAAAAAAAAAATAGTTCAGTTTGTGTCTTTTGTGATTCTGAACATGTAATCTCTTCTTGTACCCATCCTTGTGTTCCCTGTGTTATAAACGAGTATATTTTAAGAGGCTCCTGAAACACACGGTCTGTTACAGGACCAGCATTGGTGGATAGTGTTTGATGCTCTGCTGCACTGACACGCTTGTCTCCAAATTGGAGAGGCTTGAATTTGATGGATGGATCACATTGTGGATAAAGAACTGGCTGATGGCCACATGCAAAGAGTTGTGGTTACCAGCTCATTGTCCACACAGAGACTAGTGGTGCCCCTCAGGGGTCAGTACTGGGGCTGATTCAACATCTTTGCTGGTGACATGGAGAGTGGGACCAAGCGCACCCTCAGCAAATTTGCTGACGACACCAAGCTGTGTGGTGCAGTCAACATGCTGGAGGGAAGGGATGCCACCCAGAAGGACCCTGACAGGATGGAGATGAGGGCTGTGCAAACCTCATGGAGTTCAGCAAAGAGGTGCTATTGGTGCAAGGTTCTACCTGGGTCGGGGCAATCCCAGACACACCAACAGGCTGGGCAGAGAAGCGACTGGGAGAAGCCCTGCAGAGAAAGACTTGGGTGCGATGGTTGAAGAAAGACAACATGAGGCAGCAGTGTGAGCTCACAGCCCAGAAAGCCAGAGGGAATCCTGGGCTGCATCAAAAGGAGCATAGCCAGCAGGTCAAAGGAGGTGATTCTTCCCCTTTATTCTGCTCTTGTGGAACCCCATCCACAGTACTGCATCCAATTCTGGGTCCCAAGCATAAGAAGGACATGGAATTGTTAGAGCAAGTTCAGAGAAGGGCCATGAAGTTGACAAGAGGACTGGAGCACCTTCCCTATGAACACAGGCGGAGAAAGTTGGGGTTGTTCAGGCTGGAGAAGAGAAGGTTGTGTGGAAACCTCATAGCAACCTTCCAGTATCTGAAGGGGCCTACAGGGAATCCAGAGAGACTCATCATCAGGAACTGTAGTGACAGCACAAGGAATAATGGGTACAAACTGAAATCAGGGAAGGTTAGGTTAAATATTAGGAAGAAATTCTTTTCTGTGAGGGTAATCAGACACTGGAACAGGCTGCCCAGGAAGGCTGTGGATGCCAAAAACCTGGCACTGTTCAAAGCCAGGCTGAATAAGGCCTTGAGCAACCTCTTCTAGTAGGAGGTGTCCCTGTCCATGGCAAGTGGGGGTTAGGGCTAGATGATCTTTAAGTTTCATTCCAATCCCTTAACATTCTATGATTCTATGAATCACAAGACTGAGGAACTCCTTATTCATGATTTAATGCCCAATCACTGAATGCACTTTACTAATTCACCAAAACAATATTTGGTCTGTTAGATATACAAATACCAAACAGGATTTTTCTATTCGACAGAACCCATTCACTCCATCATTCTGAAAAGCAGAAAAGGAATCCTTCCAGATTCTGGGGTGGTTTTTTTTGATAAACAGAACACTGAGTATGCTACACCAGCTCAAATGAAAACTGCTCTATTCAGCCAAAAGACAACAGAGAGTTACAAATAAAGACTGGTCTTTATCCTAAAGAATTTTACTTCAGGGAGTTAAGGTTCTCAAAGCAACAAATGCACCTGTCCAGCAGTTACGAGAGAATGAAAGCCAGGAGTCAGTGTTTGAAGATGGATGGAGCTTTGGTAGCTGTCCATGTAATATAAGAACAAAGAACTATATGACTAGTTCAGAATGAGTAACAATCAAGTGAGAGTTACATTAGTTAGCATAGGATTTACCTATTTCTCTGATGAATGTTTAATTTACTTTACCTACATACAGGAAATCATAAAGCTAGAAATATTGTATACCAGAAAACTGTACAACAGTTACAGAAGAGGAGATGGAAAAGACATTTGATCAAACTATTTTTACCAAAAACATGCACACATTTTTGCAATTTTGGTCCAATTACCTACTGGATCAGGTCTACTTTCAGACAATAATTTTATAAAGCTCCACTGCCTTTTTGACATTCCATATATCTTCTTTCTGAAAGTCTTTGTTCTGCCAAATACCAGGTGTTATTAGATTAACTCTTCACAAATTAAAGCAGTGTACTTCATCCTTAGAGATGAAAGACCTGAGAAATAATACCATGGAGTTGTCTTTAATGCATATTTGGAAAGATAAACAGAAAAAAATATTTCATACCTCAAAAAAAAGACTTTCATACTTCCTAAAACATGACACATTAAGTTGTTAACCAGTGCAAAAGCACAGACCTAATAAAATGGGAAATGCTATCTCAAAAGACAGTTTCAAGCCATACTGTTTACCCGTTATTTAAACTAAAATTGTTGTACATCATCATTGTAAAGAAGCTGGCGGCCTAAGAACCTCATGCTAATTTCCCTCATGAAAACTACAGAAATAAACACACTGTATTATAATTGCACAAGGATACGCATGGAGGCCTTTTAAAAACACCTATTTAAAATTTTTGACCTGTGAGTATTAACTTTTCACTAGAAGTGTTTCCTAGAGAAATGCTGGTTTGCTGATAGAAGGGGTTTTCCCTGTAACTTCAGTAAAAGCATCAAGAAACTTAACTCTGCAAAATACATGCATCAGGGTAACTATGAAACTAAGTATCTATTTGCTGAAGTTATATGGAAAGAAATTACTTACAAAACTTACATTTTGTCATCTTCTTAACTGCCTTAATTTGTAAGCTTCAGAGAACTACCACTTTTCTCTTGAATACTTGCACTTGGAAGGAGAAATGTTTTAAGTTAAATTCTAAGTCTTACATAGACTGTCACCTTCTTATCAGATTGCTACCTTCCCTGCAATTAAGAACTCCAAAAATCCCATACATTTGAAGGATATAGCAACAAAGCAAAAAGGAAGGGGGGAAATAGGAAAAAATTAACATCAAGAACTGCAAAAACTGTTCTGAAAAGTAAAAAGTAGAAAAGAGCTGAAAATAGCATTGAAAATATAAGAGGTACTTCCAACAGAAAGAGAATATGCTACTTTTCATTATCTACAAGGGATACAATAAATCACAATAGTCTTAACCTGCAACAAGGTATTAAGTTGTTCTGCAAGGGCAGGCAGAAGAAATTATCGAAGGCAAAGAAAACTGAACTGAGATGTATTATGCAGAGTTTTTTTGAATCTTTTTCAATGGATAGTTTTGAGAACAGACTAAACAAGCATTCATAGCTATAGCCTACCAATAATCAATGCTGCTTTGGAATCATAGTCTACCTGGCTTACTTCAATACAGGAAAATTTATTAATAAAACCTTATAGTACACATCTCAAAAGTTCTAACAAAGACCAGCTCCAATCTAGTATGATGCTGGGGCTTGATGCCATTATTGAGGACAAGGATTAGAACATTTATGCTCACTCATTACATTTACCCTAAACAGCAAGAGCGCTTTCTTCTAAAGATTTTTGATGCACATTTTAACTGGATAGGTACACACACTGTTTTATTTGACAGCAAGACCACTTCCCCAACTCCATGTAGCTTAGCTAAAAAAAAAAAAAATCAGAGGGTTTTGCTTCTATCCACCTCCCCAAAGAGATAATGTGACTGTTTGACATGGAAGGTCTCACAGTGATGAAGTAGCACAAAAATGCCTGAGGCAGCTGAAAGTCTGCATGACAACACAGTGATGGCAGGTGTTTCTCTTTATGCACTTGGGAATCTGTGTGGTGTACTATATTTTAGCAGATTCCTTGCAATTTCTGGCAGCTGCACATCTCTCCCCGAATAGCAGAACATCTGGAGGTCACAAGTATGAAAGTAAAATTAAAAGTATTAGAAGTTATGATGGGAATCTTGCACTCATGGTAATGTATTTATAAAAAAATAGGAACTGTGAGACCAGAAGCAACACAGAATGGTAGAGCCAAATGTGTAGAGACAGAAATATCGTAACAGAAACTTTTAAGTGTTACCTCAGTGTAAAAATCATTCACTGGATTCAACAGAAAACACTTTTTACTCAAAGAAGTAGAAGCTATGGAATCCATGCATACCCAAAAGAAGAGAGACAGACTTGATTAGACAGGGCATAATTGAACTGAAAGCTCAAAAAATATCAACTTACCAACAATTACATTCCACCAGTTTGTGCCTGTATTATGTAAACATCACTGCTAGCTGTTGAGCTAAAGAAAAATCTAAGATGAACATCTACCTATTCACTCAGTGAAGAGTTTGACAAAAGTTGTCTGGAGTAAGAAATCAGGTGTGATATTAAGAAAACAGGAAATGTCTTCTTACTTCTATTAAAAAGGCACCTGACATTTTGCTGGTGGTGTTTCTCACCATCAGTGAACGCTAATCTTATGGTCACATCACAACTGCAGGTGTTCAATGAAATAGCAAAAAAACATCCTTCATAGGCTGTTGAGGTCTTTAGACACAGAATTACTCCTGGCAAGGGATCACACTCTAACTCCTGCAGGAAAAAATAAAGCAGCCTACTGAAACACTTCCTTGTCATTAGATCAAGACAGACTCTGGGTTTGGATAAATCCAGAACATATAAGTAACAAGTTTAAGAAACGTTTTATTTCAAATTTTATGGATAGAACTGAAGATTATTTCTGTCATTTTGGGTCTGAAGAGGAAGTTGCGAATACAGAGATTAAAAGTGAGGAAGGCAATGACAGTTGAAGAGGGTGACAGCACCAGAAAGTTGTCAAGTCTGTGAGGTATAAAAACTGAATGCCAATTAAAGTAAGACTAATAGGAGAATCTGTAAGAGAAAACATAAGACTAATCTCCAACAGAGACAAATAATTACCAAAACCTTGTACTATACAGTGATTACAAATATGTAATAATAATAAAAATATTTTTATGTAGAGACATGCAGGTCTGCTTTTAGGAGGGATGTCTTAGATTATATATCCCTGAATATTACCAAGATCTGCTCTAGCATGACAGCACAACCTAAAAAAATAGGGTAAGACCATAAGGTCCTAATATTTCACTAGAACCTCAACACATGGTAAAAACCAGCTTAAAACAGTAAGAACAAACTGTACAGCCAGAGCAGTTAAAACCGATTTTTCTTTATAAGAAGCTTTGGGGCATCTTTTGAAATGCCCAAAAATTTTCATTCTCTCCACTGCGTTTTTCTATCACCATTTCACCTTTTCTGCTACTAGTGTTAAGAAGATGCTGGGTAAACTGCCAACACTAGAAGGATATTAATGTGTCTACTAACAGCTAAGCACAGTTTTAATACATGATCTTTCTCATAACAGGCGGACATGACAAGACAATCAAGAAATGAACCAGAAGTGCAGACAAAGTCATTGAGGAAAGGCCACACAACCATCCAAATACTATCTTATGCTTCTAACACAGGCCACTTTATGCTCACAATTTGTACATTAGTAGAACAAACCTAACTGCTTTACACTTTTGGAGAATTTGTACCACAAAGTACAGCAGGAGAGGAAACAAAACAACCCTTAGAAGCAGATTTGGGAAAGAGATGATGTGTCAAAATAACAAAGGAGGGAAGACTCAAAACATGTCAACTACAGAAAAACAGTCAGAAGAGGTAGAAGCACCACAAAGATTTCACAACCACCTAGTGACAACAGAAAATCTGTTACCAGTCTGCAATCTGTTTTTATTTCTACAAAACAAATTTTAAAAAACGGGGTACACTGCGCAATGACAACTAGAAGGGAACACAGCCCCTAGTGAGGAGCTCTGATATACCCAACAGCAGCACATTCACCTAGCTCCCAAGCACAACAACCTGAACATACATTTTGGTCTTCTCCAACTGAATACAAACAACTGGTCACCTTTAAGAGCCAAGTCTGAAAATAATCTAATCAGCCACCACATGGTGACAGGAACAGCAATCTTCTTCAGATCATTCTGACTTCTTGCAAAATTTACACTTGCAATTTTTAGGCACTACAGTTGAAGATACTTGTTTTGTCTGCCACAGTCTGCACTCTTATAGTTGGTGAAAACATAACCGTTTGTCAAGGATTTGCTCATTACTGAATTACAACGGAAGATTACAAATCACAATTAAAAAAACATTTTACATATACCCATATGGACGTGAATTCCACTTGATAACAATAAAAATAATGCTCTCTATTGCAGGCTGACAATGGAGAACAGAACTACAATCACACAGATCTGGTACAGATTAAGGTCCAGTCTATAATCCCCTCAAAATTTAAGAATAATTGCACTGTTCCACAGAGCAATCAGCAGCAACACATAAACATATTTATAGCTAATGAAATGCTGCATATAAAATACATCAAAGTAAACTTCATTCTTACAAGAGAAGAAAACAGGTCTACAACATTTTCCATCAAGGTACAATAGTCTTGTTTTTCTGTGTTTTTAACAGTTGTTCTATACTGCTGGGTTATAAACAATAAAATATTTCAAACTGAGGTATTTCAAAACCAGATAAAGGACTTGGCTGTACAGCTCCCACTTCATTTAATAAGAACAGAATACTTAAATCCTTTATTTGCCTTTGAACATAAGGATCTTTCCACGCTTTACTCCACATTCTTTAGCTTCCATCAGTTTGAAAATAAGCTTATTTCTTGAATACTGTTACCCACTCCATTAAAAAAAATAAAAGTTAATTTATGGCAGCAAGTTAGGTGGTTGCTGCGCTCCAGAGTAACTACCTGGCAAAACAAAACAAGGACACCAGACCTTTCAAGATCTGTGCAATTATTACATGAATAGAAACTAAGCGTGAAGGGAAAAAAAAAATCAGGTGAAATCATACTGAGAGAAATACTAAGACATTACTTCATTACTGAGTTTCTAGACCCAAGATATAAATAAGTGATATATATTCAATTTTTATATATATAATAAATAACTCTCAGTTTCATACATTTGCCCAAATCCTTCTTTCATGCATATATTTTCAAAGATTTCATTCTAGAAAGCATGGCAGATACCTTTAAACTGTTATTTGAAAGAGATTTCTGAGATGGCTTTTATATTACATGGTTTTTCTACAACCTGTGTCATGCAGTGCAAACTAAGTAGCTAAACCTACTCTCTGAATCATGAATACTATTTTGTGTTAGCCCAAATAAAGGATTAAAACTGCAGAAGAGGCTGGATAAGTATTCTGGCACCACAAGCACAGGTGAACAGATTTTAAAAAACGCCTGCTGAACCAGTACAAAAATACTTGCCTACCAACACTTTTTAATATGTTAAGCATCAGTTTAGACGTCTGTTCAAAATTTGAAAAAGCAGACTCTTTCAGTGCTGAATAGTGCGTCTCAACCCTCAGTGTTACACATCAACCTGCAAAAACCGATACGGCTGTACTATAAATCTTGGTATGGAAGGAACAGTAACTCATTTCAAAACAGCATGATTTCTAAGTCAGTTTCTACACAACTGATTTGCTCAGTGAAACTTGTTTTGAAAAAGGGCATGGTTAAAAAAACCTAGTAAACTTGGGCCTTGCAAAAGACTTTTGTAACAGTCATTGAAGTAATAAGAAGAATATTCCTATTTGTTAAACTTTAAATCAATCAATCAACTCATGAAGCCACTCACTAAGAACATGTAACCATGATTTCAGTGATAAATCTGCTTTAGACATCAGTAATCTACTCTGTACATGTCAAGGATGGTGTCTTCATTCCCACCTACCCAACACTACTTCAGTTCAATGAACAGCTCATTCACAAGTCGAGCCGGAGCCAGGAAAGGCAGATTTCCACCTCTCAGTGTAAGAAGTTAAGAAAGTAGGCACAAAGATAAAATAGACTGAGAACACACTGATCTGAACCAACATAAACCAATCTCCCTGTGCTTAAACCAATGTTTCTGTGCATCGACATGGACATCTAACCAGGCACAATATGATAAATTTTGACCAGAGAAAAAGGAACGTGACATATGAATTCTGTATATACAAAATAAAACTATGCTTAAAACATTTAGTAGCAAATCTTCCTGGTTAGTAAGAAGTAGAGACCAGTTTAATCCAGAAGCGACAGATGTGAAATTAGCATGCTACAATGGCCATCAAGAATCAACTCCTTAAGAAACCAAATACAAAATCATAAATAAAACATATTTCAAACCAACCATGTGAATTCACTCTTATCCATTCCACCTCTTAACAATTTGCCTGATTGTCCATGAATGGGCGACAGCAATGTGTAAACAGACACTATCACTTGTATCACCCAGACTATTAAACAAAGTAAAGCTACAGAAGTAGCGGTTTAGAACATGTGGCCTAAAATTTGAGAACTTGTTTTATACGTTGGGCTGCACCTAATGCTGTCCAAGAAAGGATATCTAAGAGAAATCAAGGCCAGGTATAGACATAGATATGACTAAAATTGTCTGCTTTTTTAGCAGTCTGTGGAGCTAGTACCACAAAGTTTGTTTAGGAACGAATACTCAGCAGGTTCACCAGCTCAGAAGAAACACCTGCAAACAAACCCTGCCTTAGGACCAGCCCAAGCTCCGGGAAGCGGGCCTTTTCCCGACGGCTGAATAATTACACACAATGGTGCTTCAAACAGTGCCGGCTCTCCCGAGGTGGGATCGCGCTCCCTGGATAGGGCAAGAAAACGGGGAGCAACACCACAGACCTGCCATCACCACCGGCGACTCTGTATAGTCCACCACCACCTCCACCTTCCCAGCATGGCAGAAACTCCACTATCCCTCCAGTGTACGAGATAGGGAAGGGAGCAGCGGGGAGGAAGAGGGCATGGAGCAGGAGCCCCGCGCCGAGGGATCCGGGACGGACTTCCAGCTCCTGCCCGTCCCCTCGGAGGAGCGGCGGAGCCCCCACCTCCCGGACCGCCGCCTCCCTCCCTTCGCCCCCAGGGGAGGAGGGGTGTCGGAGCGACGGGGACGGGGGGGGCCCCCGGTCCGCCACCGCCAGGAACAAAGGGCCCTTCGATAAGCCGAGCCGCAGAGCACAACAAAGGGGCCTGGAGACCGCGAGAACCGGGGCGGGGGGAGGCGAAGCGGGGGATGGGGATTACGGGCCGGGCCGGAGCGGCAGCGGGCGCCGCTCCGCCTCAGCCCCACAACGAGCGGCGGCGGCGTCGATCGCCCGGCCGGGTCCCGAGCACCGAGTCCCCGCTCCCCCCCTCCCGCTCCGACCGCAGCACCGGGCCGCCGGCTGCGGGTTCCCCGCGGCGGGGGCGGCGCTGGTCCCTCCCGGCGCCCGCGCTCCGGCCTGGCCAAGCTCACACACACACACACACACACATACACACACCCTGCCGGGGAGGGGAGGGAGCGGGCGGGGGCAGGGCACGGAGGAAGGGAAGGGAAAAGGGAAGAGGCGGCCTGACCTGGCAGAGCTGCTTGCAGTACTCGGTGGCCGCCTGCACGGCCGGCTCGCGGCTCTCCCGCAGCCCCTTCTCCAGCTCCAGCAGCCGCTCCCGCAGGCGCCGCAGCTCCAGGAGGTCGCCGCCCGGGCCGCCGCTCTCCCGCTCGGCCTCCTCGTCCGCCATCTTCGCACCCCGCTCCGTCGCGTACGCAGCCCCCCCCCGCCCCCCTTTCCTCCCTGCCTGCCTCCCCCGGCTCCCCCCGCTCCGCTCCCGGGTCACGTGATTACACAATGCCACGTTCCAGGGACGGGGGGTCACGTGCGGAGGAGACGGAGACGCGCGGGAGCGCGCGGGGCGCGCGCGCGCGCGCACCGCCCGCCGTCCCCCCGCGGCGCAAAGGACCGGGGCCGGGGAGGGGGGCGGGGCCTCGCCGCCTCACGTGACGCGACGCCACGCGCGCCGGGGCGCGCGCCCCCGCGCGGCCACGCGACGGGGCCCTCCCCCGCCCGCGCGGCGACGCGTTTTTGGCGGCAAAGCGGCAGCAAATGGCGGCGGCCTCGGCGACGGTGAGGGCGGGTCGGATCGGTCAGTTTCTGCCGCTGTCCCAAGAGTTCAGAATCGTGGAATCAATTCGGTTGGAAAAGACCTCTCAGATCATTGAATCCCACCTATGACGTCAACTAGACCATGGCACTAAGGGTCACATCTGACCCTTCCTCCCACCTGAGAGCGCCATGTGGCACGAGCTGCTGCTGGACGGGCCATGGCCGACACCACTGACATTTTGTGGCTTGTTGATTGCCTCGCCTTTCTTCCTCTGCCAGAAATGTGTTAGCCTCAAGGGTGCCACTGAGGTGTCTTCACGCCTAGATCATCCTGCTTTCATAATTGGAAATGGGAAGTGCGGCTTGGCTGTTCAAATGAAGCAGGTGAGATCTAGAGGTTCTGGAGGGCTTTGTTGCCCTTGCTTGCTGGGCCAAACACGCTCCAGTGATGGACATTGTACTTCCCTGCATCTACTAAATTAGCTGAGGAGACTCCTTCATCGGTCAAAGGTGTTGGAAGTACTGGAGATGGGCCTGAGGCATTGATTCTGGTGAGAAGGAAAACATGGATCTGATGGGCACTGAATTGGCATGGATACATGTTTTGCAGTCTTATAGGCTGCACAGGTCGACGTGTGTTGATGGCTTCACATTCTTCATGTTGCCATTGAGGAAGAGTCCTCCTCATTGCGGAATTGAGGAGGAAATGTGGTACAGCAGCGAGAGCCCTGCCTGAACTGAACTGAATCATTTCTCATAGCCAGCCAACACTGTCTTAAGCTGGGCATTTCACATCATCTGAAAAATGAGGAGCACTGATACTTTACACAAACTTGAATTGGGTGTAACGGTCTTTTGACTAGAAGAGACTACCAGCAGACCCCTAAATATGCCTTTCAGTCTTGCACTGACCCAGGTGCAACTCAATATCCCATACCCACTACCTTATCTTGTATGACCATGGGATTGATTTGATGTTCTCTTATTTTTTGTCACAAAAGACAAATGCCACTACCTACTTCTTGCATGCAGTTCAAAGCTGAGGTGTATGGTGAAATGAACACTTAATCAGAGCTGGGGAGAAAAGAGCTTCTTCCAGGACTGCACCAGTGTTAGTGTGCAAGTGTAGACATTCACAGTGATAGCCCTGAATATGCAATGTTTTGGAGACAGATCTGGGAATCTGGTCCAAAAATAACCACATTTTGGGTCATAGCAGTGAAGCCAAAGTGATATGTTTCTTGTTTCCATACAAGCATCCAAGTAGATATCTTATTTGCAACTTGTAAGCCCGAAACATTTTAAGTTTCTTGACTTTTATTGCACAGGAAATCCATTCTGTTACAAGCAGAAGACTTTCAGCTTTTCCATTTAAGGTTAATATAGTACTGGCTAAATCTGGTTTCTATATGTCCCTCGCTACTAAACCACCTATGACACCAGTACTAGTCAGTCATGCAAATGCTAGAAACAGTGGCATGAAGACTTATTTATTCTTCCTCAATCACTTAATATATTTACAGGATCTAAAATACCTTCTTCTCTGGATAACCCTGTCCTATACTGTGCCGTTTGCAATTATTTTCACTTAAGGGTGAGCCACAATACCCCAGCTGATAGTCTGTCCTTGCTTTAGCTTGCTGTATTGTTTCTGCCTTGCCCAGGGGGTGTTCTGAATTGAGCCCAGGCCAGGAAGGAAGGAAGGAGAAAGGGAGTGTGGGTTTCTCGATCATGCCAAAGGTTAGCACTTGGAGAGGGTAGAGTAAGTGTTGTTTGTTTTGTTCTCCTCAGGGTCAAGAGGAAAATAGTCTGTCCTTCAGTTGTGCTGCCCTGAAGAGGACTAGCACTTAAGCCTCCAGGGGCCTTGTGCAAGGGAGGAACTCCTGTCTTTAATCATGACTCACAGGCAGTGAATTGCAAATCTTATATCTAAGAGACCCAGAAAATAATTATTAAGAGAAGGAATGACCACAAACAGTGGTGAATAACAAAGGAGTTATTTTTTTTCTTTACAACAGTGAGAATGTGATGACAACAACTGATTCAAGCGTGGCAATGGCCTGAGAAAGGGGAAAAGAATAAAGAGCAACTACGAGGCCTTGTTGTTCATCCTGTATTTGACTCCTGGCAGAAGCTACACTGTGGTGGATAGAGCTCATGGAAGAGAAGAGCTGTTGCTTAATGTTGACAGGAGAAAGAGATTGTGCAGAGAAGAGGTTCTTTTCAGATACCTGTTTTCTTCATGGACATGTGGGGCAGGCTATGTGACAGTGGAAGAATGTGAATATAAGAGAGAGGAGGCTTACATTGCAAAAGAAGAATCATTGACTATAAATGTAAATATAGTCAAGTAATTCACTTGCTGTTAGAAGGGAAAATACAGAGAAGAGAGAAGCAGATGAGGAGGATGCATGTATTAGGAAGGACAGTTAAAAGGAGGGATGAAAAAAATGAACTCAACCAAAACAGTCCAAGAACAAAGACTGTGAAGATGGTGAGAAAGAGCAAAAAAAGGATGGAAGACTGGAAGGGAAAGGGACTTTTACACCAGTTCAAAGATAGAATTTTTTGTCAAGAGGACCTGAAAGTCCTTGACTTGAGTGTGCTAGAAATAAAGATTTAAGATAAGGGCTTATAGCAGTAAATATTCCTCACCATCAGAAATTTATTTTCAATTACACTCTTCCCTGTTCTCTTATTCTTCAATTACACTCTTCCCTGTTCTCTTATTCTTGCTGCTTCCTTGACTGATTCATTATTTCCACAGTGTGGTGTTTTCCTAGCTCCATACTTTGATTCTCATGTCCCAAAGCTGTCATTTAGAGGAGGCACATCACATACTCTTTATGTTTTGGGATGCAGGGCCTGGTTAGAAAGGCGCAAGAGATAAAGGAGTCTTCATGACCTAAACTCCCCTGTATGTGGGTTATTTACCTATCAGTTGTTTGAAATAGCTTTAAATATAGAATAAAATTAGCCTCCCACCATTTGATTTTAGGTAGTGGAAGAGGGAAATTGAGCAAGTAGCCCAAGAAGTATCAGAGGTTAGAATGGTGACAGCGAAGAGAAAGGGTTGGAATAGTGATGACAGTGTAGCTTAAACTGTATGTAGCCAGGAGTTGGGAAGAGGACTAACTCTTCCAGGGAGAATGTCATGTTAGCAAGAAACAGCTGTGATATTTGTATATCACTGGAGCCCTGGCAACAAAACTAGATCTTGTAGGGATAACAGAAGATATGACAGAATAAAGATTAGGATGGGATCACACAAATATTAAAACACTCATGGTGTTTGGGAAGTTAAGGGGATTAATGGAGGATTAGAATTTGCAGCGTGGTAGATATTTAAGAAACAAACAGTGACAGGACAAATAAAGTAGAACTTGTTTGAGTTGGTATTGGGAAAATGTGTCAAAGAACTTCTCATAGAGAGTGTGAAGATGTGCTGGAGATGTTTGGCTTCAAGTCTGGAGAGAAATAGTTTTTGGAAGAATAGTTAGGAAAAATACTACTTGGAACAAAAGTAGGTTGATAACTAAGATTCTTAATTTCAAAGGTCAAACTTCAAGAAATTAAGGGAATGAGCTGGTGATAACAAGTGCATTGAAGTGGTTGAGGGCTTGCTTGTGGAAAAAGTTTGGCAGCTGCCAAATCTCTCTGAAAAAACATATCTGTAATTCAAATCTCAAACAAGAGTGACAGTCAGTCCCAGCTTGATAAATAGCCACTTCAAAAGGGTTATTTGGAACAATCAAAAGCTTGAAAGAAATGGAACAATATGATTACTTGAAAAATATTAAGAAGGGTAAGAATAAAGTGAGAATTTTGAGACGCTCAGCTTCCTTTACAAAGGAAATTAAAGCAGGGGCTAATGAGAAAGAAGATATGAAAATGAATGTTTCCACATTTGAGATGAAAGAAAAAAAAACTATCACATACCCATCTAAAACATCAGAAGATCTTTATTCATCCAGAAATCTCCATTAATGGTGTAGGGGGGAAAAAAAGAGCTATAATAAAGAAATGTGCTGATGATACAAAATACTGAGACAATTTCAATATGAGAAGGATCAAGACTAGATGACCTTCCGAACCTTAATAACAGAATGGATTAATTTTAATAACACAACATGCAAGGAGACTGATAGCAATGCTTTCTGCTGGGGAAGAACCTCATTAGCTGGAAGTAACAGTGGGTAGGAAGTGCTCATTGCATTAGTTGAGGATGGCCAACTCATAAATATAATCCAGCTGCAAAAAAAGTTACTAAAATCACATGACATGCCAGGTCAGCTATTTCCATTAGATACTGCAGATAAAAAACATTGGTCTCACCTCATCTGAAATGATTTATGCAATTCTGGTCACTATTATTCAGAGAAGATGAAATCGCACCGCAGGAGGTACAGGGAAGGACTCAAAGAAAGATCAGTAAAATAGAGAATCTGTTTCATGCGAGGAGAGAAAAATGGTTCATTTAGCCTAGAGAAACAAAAGGTGAAAAGAAGTGTAATTTCAGTCTGGAA
Organism: Vidua macroura; assembly: GCF_024509145.1. NCBI lineage: Eukaryota > Metazoa > Chordata > Aves > Passeriformes > Viduidae > Vidua > Vidua macroura. The sequence goes on from NC_071573.1 coordinate 79,751,172, forward strand.
ACAGTAAAAGTAAGCATCAGTTAGGACAAAAGCTTTTCAAGCTGAAGGATGGTAGTGTGTGAAGGAAAATGGGTTAACTGATTATTGAATATGTTGAAACAGACGTAGCTATCATGTTAGACAATAAATAGTGCCATTTCTGAGGCATGTAAGTGTTTCTTCACAAGGTTACAAAAGAAACTTCATGAAAATGGTAGAATGGTAGATTTGTGCAAAGCGATCTGATAATGAAAATTAATTGCAAATAAAACATAAACTCCAAAGGAGGCAAGAAAATTAATCTTGTTTAGTCACATCTTCCTTAATGATGCTGCTGTCTTCTGTCAAGGCTGGGCTCACATTCACCTGTATTCAAAATCACTGATATAGGTCTATATATTACTCAGTAATCAACATAACCTATATGTCTAACAGCAAGAATAAAACCAACTGAGCAGAGCCTGGTCTTAGGTTGTCTTTGCATAAGCTGGGGGAAGAAATGGAACAAGTTTTTGCAATATCCATTTTCAGGTTGCAGAAAGGAGCAAATTAATGATGAAGGAGAACAGCACATTTGAAAATACAGCCTGGGTTATGGCTTGAGCTGTTTTTTTCAGAAGGAAATATTACAAAATATTTTCAGAGCTATTTTAAAAGCAAGGGAGTGGATATGTTCTCATTTACATAATTTAATACAAACCACAGTGCTAATACCTGTAATTAATGGTGCTTTTCTACTTTTCTAATTGTGTTTTCTGTTTATCATTTTCCTTTGTTCACTTTCCAGTGCACACTGCCCAAATCCTCAATAGTTTAGTTCTCATTAAGAGAATCTAGCAGAGTTCTAGCTATACCTTTAAAAATTATTAAGAGAAAGAAATTGTGTCCTGGAGATGGATGTGTTTTCCCATCATTGCATTATTTTCTTCATTCTCTTCCCCATTTGGCAAGATTTGGCTTTTCAGTTAGGAGGAGTCCACAGAAACACTAGAAACACTTTCCTTTTTTGTGTCTAAGAACTGAATCTTTTTCATGAGTATGGAAGAAAGGGATTGGACGCTAGGATAGGGCAGTTCTTGTAAAACAAGTTGGGGAGGAAGAGGAGAGAGTATAATTTAAAAACTGATTATCCTGCTAATAGGCAAAGGAAGAATTTACTTGTAGGTGTAAGGTCAGTTAAAAGAACATTTTGTTTTTCCTGTTGATCTGCATTCTGCATGATTCCTGATTCTTCATTATTTAGCTGTTTTATAACCAGTTAATTACTTAGTGTAGTAACCAGTTAATTACTAGTGACACCCATCTCTTTGCTATGATAAAGCAAAGACTGCTTCTCAAGAACATGTTTTACAGCAACACATTTATTTTTTAAAAACATATTTCATTGCATTTTTCAGCAAATTAATATTGAAAATCTTTGGTAAAATATAGATCCCTGTGTCAATAGACAGAAAAAATGGTACAACCTGCAAATGGTAGGAGGATGAGGTACAGGGATGGACTTTAAGAAGAGGTAGTATAAATGTTCTGTAATCTCTTATCATTCTCTGACTGGTGATGAACTACATATACTGCCTGTTACAGCAATATTGATTGCAATCAGATGATAAAATCATTGCACAGAAAAAGAAACCACTGCAGTGAAAATGAAAAGATGGAAATTTAATGAATTCTTGATTAAAAAATGATTTCTTGGAATTAAAACCTCATTCTTATAGCTGAGAGTTAGTCATGGGAATAACAAAATGCTGAAAAAAATGTAACCAGTTAAGAATTTGTTTCAAATTACGTATTTATCTTCAACAGCCATCCCACACTTTTCATCTACGTTCCTTATGCTACAAATTTTCCTCACTCAGAGCCTTAGATTTACTTACAATTAATCCACTGGTATAGTGATGGAGATTCTTGCTGGAATGCATTAACTTCCTCTGTTAAATCCTCCCTCAGGCAAACCTCTTGAAAAATATTTCCTTTGTCTAGTACACATAGTTTAGTAACTCCTGTCTTATAGTGAGATAGCAATTCTTTTGCAGTGATTTATGCATACCATCCAAATACAAAACCTGCATTAAATTATGTTACATTAAAAGATCTGAGACGTGCATGCCATTACTTAGGCACCATTGTGCAAGGAAAAATGTGGGTCTGATCCTGTTGCAGCTCAAGCCCATGCTTACAGAAACAGCAAATCAGTGTGACGTGGACTTGCAATGATGTAGCAATACTCAGTAACTTTTGGCTTACAGAGACCAAACAGCCTTTCAAACTCACTGATGACCATGTACACCTTTAGTATTTTTATTAAGCATACAAACAAAGTTGTGTGGCATTTCAAAAGAAGCAGGCTCAGGACTTCTGGAGGGAAGATTTTACAGCCTCTAACATAGCTTGTTTAAATGCTTCTCAGTCTGAACTGTTTGATTGGATTCATAGTATTCTACTTAAATCCCTGCTGGAAATTCATCTGATCTTTGTTCTTTCTCTAGTTGTCACAGTGGAACAATAGCCACCAAATCTTCTATAGCAGCTTACTACATTTTTGAGTGCCACTATAATACCTCTCCTTGAGCTCTTTATTTCACAACTTACTGCCATATTTCTAAGCCACATAAACCTCATTCCTTTAGCTCTCCTCACAGCTGGTATTTCCTACTTTCCTTGCTGTCATATGTGTACCTCACCCGCAGTGATGGAGTGCAGTTTTTATTTCTTGGGGCACAGTGTCCAGTGCCCAACTCAGTTCTCATTTGCTGGGACTTTGCCAGAGCTAAGTGGAATGATTACTCTTTGTGTCATCTATTACATTGTTTGCTCTAGTTTGTGATCTCCCTGATTGTTTTCTGCCTACACAGTCGTTTCCTATTCTATATTTAAATTTCTGCCCTCATTTGATTTCTCTTTCCAAAGTGTTGTCTGGTTTGTATTTTCTCTGATTGATTTTAGGCTGACTCTTCAAGACCCATTTTTAGTGCTATTTGCATCCTTCACAGCACTTTGCCACTTTACCCAAGCTGATATCACTGCCAAACTGTGTCAGTGCACCCACATGCCATCACCCAGGCTGTTAAATGGATGTGGGGTATAAAACTGTTCCCAGGATGACGTACTGTGGGACTTCTCCTGAGAAAGCTTCCCAGAATGACAACAAACCATCAATTACTGCACTTTGAGAGCAATTTTACAAATGTTGTGCACCTACAGGGTTGCTACTTATCTCTGGAATGCACTGATGTGGCTTACTTGGTAAAATGCTGTGTGGAACAATGTCAAAAGCTTGTCATTGTCATGATGCATCATATCTGCTATTTGCACTTATTTGTTAAAGCAATTATCCTGTCAGAGAATGAGATTAGTATCAATTGATACAATTTTTCTCATGACTAACCCATTTCAACTGGTTTTTAATAATTATCATAATCTTCCATGTATTTACCGATTTTTTATTTAATAATTTGTTCCATTTCAGGGGATAAAAGTTAGGTTGACAATATAAAATGCTCTATGTTCTCTATTCTCTCTTCTAAAAATAAGTATTTCATTTATACTTTTCTACAGTTTGAACCTTCCTTGCTTGCTGTTATTTCTTGAAAATCGTCATTAATGATTCAAACACTACTTCACTTAGCTCTCTGAACATTCATAGTTAATTTCTTCAAAGCCCACTAATTTAGCCACCTCTAACTTCCCCACAAAACCCTCCCCCGCCCCGCTAAGTATTAAAGAGTTGGACTCTCTAAGCCTGTACTTGACAATCCCAATACCGTTCTGCAACATGTTGCTTAGTGTCAAAAAATTGTTGTAATCAGCAAAGCGTGTGTGCTTGTTTACACCCCGCTCGGCCAACGTGTAAGTACATGATTAAATGCCTCTGAAATCTCTGGGACTTGCGACATTACCGAACTTAATGAGACTTCACAGCGGCGCCTGCTCTGCAAACAATGCAGACTGCTCTCTTGGGGACCTGGCGTGCTCCCCTGCCCTGAGCTGTGTTTGAATGTCTGCTGGCTGTTGGATATTATCTCTGAGCACCCCGGGATCCCGTGTTGCTCGGGCGGCAGCGCAGAGCTGAGCGGGGCCACCGCTGGCTGCTGCGAGGTGTTGAGCCCGGGCGTGTGCCAGCCTCGCCTCAAGCGCCGAGTCTCGGCTGTGGCCGCGGGCAGATCGATCGTGTCAGCTCCACCCCGAGCAGGGAAACCTGTGCAGAGGCGCCTGGAACGTGCTGATCCTGAGTACAGCAGCAATCCAGCATCGGGTCTTGCTGTGACTCCCATGACAAGCCTCGCTTCTCAGCTGAACACAGTCATTCAGATGTGGCAGCGCGCTGCCGTGTCTCTGCTGCTTTTGTGACGGAACCCGTGTGTTGATATGGGGCCGTATGACAGCCTGGATATCCTGGGGACATTTGGTGCCTGCAGAATGCCTCTGGATCCTCTGTCGATACCTGCCTTGGCGTTTTTAAACCTGTTTTCAGAACCTCGGTGTCTGTAGTGGTGCTCTGACAAATAGGGAGTAGATAGAGTAAATTTAGGTGGGCTGCTAAAAGGTGAGGTTTTGGTTTTTTGGGGCTTATTTTGAGCCTTATCTGCTCAAATATAAGAATCTGAAGTGCAGCTGTACATGTTTACATCTGAGATAGATGTCTAGCTTTCCCTTATAACCAAGGAGAGTGGCCAATTTGTCTTGGCCTGAGATAGTTGTCACAAATAGGTCTAAAAGTGCCCTTTCCCCTGCTTTTGATTCTGAGGGAATCTAGAAAGTCAGTTCAGCTGTCTGTCTGGAATTACAGTTGCTTCTGTCTGATGAGGCAAATCTCAGGCTCATTCATTCAAGTAAACTTTGCAGAATATGTGTAGCCATACCTTCAAAGATGCATTCCAAATATGGTAAATAATGAAAGTATCAGTTCATATCCACGCATGCTTTTTTCCCCCCCCTAATTTCCTTCCCCGCTCGTTCCTCTGCATTAAATTTTATTTTGTTAGACTTTAATTTGCTAGACTGGTGAATCACTTACTCCATGGTTAGCGCTTGCTCATTCCTCATTTGTAACTGGCACTGATCACAACTTTGTATGTAGGATTTGGTTGAGTGGGAGGGAAGGCATGTGCGTAGGATTCATATTTCTTCTTGGAAACATTTGCTAGACCACCACCCAGAAACTTGTGACCCAGTACTTGTTCACAGGCAGCAAGATGAGTAATTCCAATATAAACTGATGGTAATCACAGAGGACTCTCTTGTAAACCCCAGGAAACTGAACCCATCACTCACTACATCCCCTGTCCTCCCTGTTTGCACTGAGCAATTCTGCAAGGTGTGTTCTGAGAATACTAATCATATGTTTGTGAGTACTAATTCATTATTTGCTTAATATAGGTTTTTAAAGCATAGTGCTATGGATGTCAGTCTGAAAAAGTTCCCAAGAATGTTTCTTCCTCTGTTTTCACTGCACATTAAAGCAGCATTGGTGGAAGACTTAAAGCAAACAGCCAGGAAACTGTTAAAACACAAAGATATTGGCACCGAGCTTTACTTTTCTCTGTCAGAGTGAGCTGATTTCACACACACGACCCTTTAAACCAATAAATCAATGGTAAACTTGTGACCTTATTTGCTGTAATGAATCACTTGTATTGCCCTTTCTGCAGCATATCAAACAGCAGCAAATCTGGTTTCACTGGCCAGTGCACTCTGCCTGGTTCAGTGCTGCAGTGAAGCTCTGTTTAAATTAAAAATGTATGTTTGAGTTTGACAAGGCATATCAAATGTTAACATTTGTTCCCTAGTCATACTTCTTCTTGGTAGTATTTGGTCCTAGCCAGTAGAAGTAGCAAAGCTGTACTATCTCTGAATTCCCTACCTAACATCTAGATATGGCTTTTTAAATGTTTTTTTTTTTAAACTACCAAAAAAAACTGTAAAGGATATTAGCAGGGAAAAAAAATACAGTCAATTAACAAGTGGTGACACTGAAATGTTTTTATTAGCTTGCTAGTCAAAAGGTCTGACTGCCTTCTTAAAGTAGCATGTAGTGCACTCTCAGATATCAACATTATGAAGCTGGAGCTGAAGGTTTATTTTAAAGATTTTGTATGGCACTTGCCAGCATGACTTTTTGCCAGTCTGTAAGTATCTGCCTCTACCAAGGACTCTACAAGCTGACAATCCTCAATGCGTATTTCTATGATTTCAAACCTGATATTGTTAAATGCATTTTGTGTTAGTCTGTGGACTTCTCTACACCTATCAGACTCTAGGTCCTGGTGAAGTTACTCCTACCTGTGAATAGCTCTGGGAAGGTGATTATGTTCCTGAAAGTCTGCTGCTCTTGCAGCATCATCCTTTCAAAGGATACAGGGCATTCCCTTCTCAGTATCAAGCAAGCAGAGTGTTGGTCTGTAGTTGTTATATTGTCTAGGACCATACATCATGGATAAAAATAATTTGGATAGAAGGATAGCCTTTACTTCAGAGAATTTTCAAGCTCAATACCCACTAAAAGAGTTTACAAAGAACAGAGACAAAGAAAAAGAATGTGGGAGGCAATTAGCAGATAAGATAAATCCTCATTTTCCTCCCCTTTTTAACCTCCTGGATATGTTGTGGGAAGTTACAGAGAACTTCTACTTACAGCATGTCTCTTAGGTTTTCTAAATGCAAAAGAAAAAAACATGATTATATTCATTCCAGCATATTAGACAAAACATTAATGATGCTTTGCACTGGATTCATCTAGTTCATTGTGAATATTTTTTAAAAAATTGATATGATTGATAAGCCAGCTTTCTTGACCTGTCTGTAAGCAGTGGAGAGAAGCAAGCAGTTGTAGGGCATCACTCATTTTATTCTAAGGCGAGAGCTAAGACAGACCATGCCTGTGTCTTTCAGCTGACTGCCAGAGCAACCAGCATGGACACTGGCTGTCTGTACTGCACATGTCCAAAGCTGAGGGGATTTGAATCCCACTGGGGTAGCTTTTTTTCCTTCTGTGCACTTGTGCAAGGGTAAAATACCAATAATCTATACTTCTTGACAGCTTACTACTGAAGTGTGCGCAGAATGTTGCACAAAGTAATTCCTGAGTATTGAAGCAGGGAGTGATCCTCTGAAGCATTTCCTACTGTATTTTTCATGTCTGAAAAGAGGACACACACACACCATCTAGATCATCTGAACAGGAGACTATTCAGTCATTTCTCAGATCTTTCATTTTGTGTTCTAAACTTACCTTAAGAAATAGTGTGGATCAAAAAGTAATGTAAAATAGCAGTGTTACATTTTTTCCTGGTTTTCAGACTGCCTTCCCTTGCCTTCTCCCTCCTCCAAAACTTACAGCTTAGACCTTTATAGTCTACTTATATAGGCATTTAGCCTAAAATTGAGATGTAAATTTAATGGATTGCTGGCCCCTGAAGACAGCCATGTAATATTGTTGGCAGCATATGCTTACTGTTCTGCTGTGTGAGAATGGCTACATTTCAACAATGTGGGAAATTAAATATCCAGTATTCAAAGCACTGTAAGTTCCACTTTGAAGTGTTATTATGTAAATGTAAGCCCTTTTTATTTCTGATAGACAACAATACAGAGGTGGGCAACACTGGCTCACTTTGCTTTCCAACATGGCATTAATTATAACACTCTAGCCCATTTTCCATGTGCTGACTCACACCAATAGCCAAATACCATGTCTAATTTCCTTTATTAGTTGCTCTGATAGTCTCTGGCAAATGTGAAACAAATGCTGTGCACAGTTCCTCCAAAGGGCAGGTGGCTGTATGAAGGGATGGCTTAGATATGATTAGAATAGACCACTGTGAGTGAGGGAAATGACCTGCTGCACTACGTAGACCTAAAAATTTTGGTGAAGCCCAGAATATTAGTTTGACATCTGATGGCTTAAGAAAAATGCCCAAGTGGGTTGAACTGAAGGAGTTTAGGGGAACAACTTTAGTCCCCCAAAGCCAGTATGAGATGGTGAGCTCTCCAGGGCAGGGGACCATTATCTGCTTGTTCTCTGTGTGGGTTTCTTAGGTGCTGCTGCAATATGGAACTTAGGAATGGTGAATTTTTTATTCAGCCAGATTACCTGGCAGCCAGTTTTCTCTGTGCAGTGACAGTAAGAGAGGGTAACAGCAACCTGGTAATGATCCTCTTGGTGATGTGATAGAAATAACCTGTTTTTTTCAGGAAACTTTTCCCAGCTAAGTTTCTATGTCAGTGCATTTTTAAAATTATCAGCAATGTAGGCTACTTCTTGCTTCATGCAATTTGATTGGAATTTGAGGTACTTGAGCATTTTTTCTGCTTTTGTTTGTAAATCAAGAAATACAGTTCTATGAAATGTAAAAGCAATTAATAATATAAACCTCTACTGATATAAGAGGTGATACAGTGAGATTATGAAAGCATTCAGATTTGGGGCTAGAAAAGGATAATAGCTAATTGACTGAGTAATTATTACTGTATAAGATAATGAGGGTTGCTGAAATAGCTAGTTGTATAAATGAGACATCCTGCATTATTGATCAGACTTCTTTGTTTTAGCTGCACAAGAGATGTACATTTCACTTTTACATGGCTATTTATCAAGTCTAAACCTCACATGCAATGATGCATTCATATGGTTTGAGGGTGTGTGTGTGTGTGTTTTGTGGGGTTTTTTTTCAAGAAAAGGGATAAAAGTTGAAATATGTTTTTTTTTTAAGGCAGCATTATCCATCTCTCATGGGCTACCCTTGTGGGGCTACCCTTGTGGTGCAGGAACATATTCATTGACATAATTGGTTTGATCCATAGTCTATGCAGTCCAGTGGTTTACCTCTGTCTGATAATAAATAAATTAATAATATTTACTGTTTCAGGAGTCTAACAACTCAACTTCAACTCAGCAGCATTATACAGCACAGGAACGGACCTTCCTGACCTTGTAATCTTGTTTAGTCATCTTATGAGGTGTAGTTACTTTTATTAATTAAAAGTAGAGAATAAGAATATTGAAATGCAATCTCTAAAGCCCTTGAAGTTAAACCTACATGTTAATGACATTTTGTTTGCTGTCCCACAATGCTGTGAGAATTGTAATATTATCTATTCTAAATTTGCTCAAAGGAATTGGATTTCAAATAAACCTATTAATAAAAGAAGCATGAAAACAGAGCTAAACAGGAGTCATCATCCTATTAGCACTGTAAGTTGCCTAATAACAAGCAATGATTAAACATTTTGACTTTGAAAATCACAGTAAGAAAGGGGAAGAAATATATCTATTCCTTATAATCTTTCTGATTTTCTTCAGTGGCACTGTTTTTACTTATCTTGCATGAAGTAATGTTCATTGCACATATTTCTGAAGTGCCATAGTCCATAATATTAATTCCATTAAAAACAAACAAAAAAAAATGTATTAGTGAGCCCGCTTTACACTATGATTTTAGAATAGGAGAGGCTTTTCAGTCAATTATTTATGTGCAATAAGTACTGAAAGACTTATTGTCTCAGAATAATCAATGTTTGGCTGAAGCTTGAGAACACTAATAGCTAATCTTAAAAGTCTTGATCCAGTGTCATTTGAAATAATGGCAGAACTTCTGTCAATTTTAAACAAAGGAGGCTGAGGCCAAGAAGTATTTCTTTGAGAGATTATTTCAGATAATCAGTTGAAACCATCTGTAAAAGAATAGAAAATCTGACTTTCACTCTTTGCATAATACAGTATGAAGTATTTCAGCAGAAGGGAGCTCCTAATGGTGTGTATTTTCTGGGGGGGTGGGGTCTTTTTTACAGATATATATATATATGTACACACACATGTACATGTAACACATGCACTGAGCTGGTGTTACTGTCTCTGTGAATAAACTGATGGCAGCTAAAAAAATTAAGATCAAAATGAGAAGGAGTAGGGAGACTCTGTGGAATACTGAAATACCTGCATATCTCTGTATTTAATACTCAAGTTACTTCTTTTGTTCCTTTGAATCCCCAGCAATTTTTTTTTTCTCTCCAGGATATGCTCTCACTCATTCTGGTTGTTCTCTCTCTTCAGCCATCCTGATAATTTGCTTAAGTCAGTGCAGAGCAGCTTGGGATATGTGGGATCCTCTCTCCTCCTAGGAACATCTGGAAGATAGCATAAGAAATTAAGGAAGTGACACCCAAAATGCAGAAGATAGTACCACTGCTACAGGATGCCTTCTGGTGCAGGGTCTGGTGCAGGCTCTCACTTGTGGCTGCTGTGTCAGCCTGTAGGGCAGGGCTGGACAAAGATATCAAGGAAGCATTTGAAGATTGCAAGGGAGAAGGAAAGAGGAGTTTCTGGCATTTAGTGAGCATTCCATTCTCTCAGATGGAGTACTGCTCTTTTCTGATTTTGCACAAATGATGAAGAGTGGATTTTGGCTGTATTTGGAGGAAGTTCTGAAATGTAATTTAATTATTATTTAAAAAAAATCCTCCAAAGCTCAACCTGCTCATCCATCCAAGCCAAAAATGCTATCCAAACTTCATTTTAAAGGTTTTTCCTCCTCATTTACTTGTCAGCAGGGATTAGGGAGATCAATAAAGAAGGCAGGGGTGAACACAGTAGTAATTAAAAAAAACAAAAGTTAGGTGTGCTCTCTACAGTCTTTTCTGCTGGAGTATGGTATAGTAAACCTTGTCTTACCCTTATTAAAAGAGGCAGATTCTGTTTAACAGTGCTAATATGTAAACACACTTGGAGGGTGTGTTTCTGTTTATGGATAGAGTGGACTTATTTTTGAACACAAGCATTTGTTTTCTGAAGCAAGAGAGCCCTTCCCCAGTCTTTTACAGACAGTGCTGGGTGGCAAAGTAGAAAAGCTTTCCTCTAGCAAGGAAGAGGCATCATCAGGAAGCAGCCTGCAGATAAGCAGATATCTCTAAGTAGGGAAGTAGGACAGATACCCTGAGACAGCATCTGGCAGAGCTACGGAGGAGACGTGAGCTCTCCTTTCCAGAGACAGCCAGAGAAGGAGCTGTAGGGACCCAGCTCCTAGAAAAGAGCCAAAAGTTCTGCAGCTTCATAATATTTAGGTTCTGAGCTCACGCTGATTTCAGCCTTAACAAATGCTATATTTAGTGTCACATATGTTCCTTAATAGAGTCCCAATCCAATTTAGGAACGTACTGCCCCAAAGAAACTTGGAAATTTTAGCAATTCATTGCATTTTTCTAATGCAGAATGGCAAAATACTGATCTTGGCAAAGCATATTCGATGGTCCAGTTTGGGGTACATATTTAACCTATATTTTTATCCATATGCTTGTACTGACCATAAAATCATTATATCAATGTGGCAAAAATACTTGTGAGAGTATCGCTCTAGTTAATAAACTAGAAGGTGCCCTCTCCCCCTCCAAAACAGTGAGCCACGTTCTCTCATTTCTCATTCAGTCACACATTAAGACAGATTTGACCAAGTATTTTTAGTTGGAGATTTGGAGCGGCTAAAGTAAGAAATCCTCTTAATAAATATAGGAGCTTTTTTTAAACTATCTTTTATACCAGTGTAATTCCATTGACTTCACAAGATTTTTTCCTAATACATTCTGATAGGGAAAGAGTAGCAGGTTGTGGGCTTTTTTTTTTTTTTCCACTGTGGGGATAACATTGTCACTGTGCTTAAATCCTTCTGATGAAATAAACGTTTTGCATAGCTTTTGCTTTTTACTAGTAGATGATTTGCTACAATACATGGGAAAGTATCAAATATACAATACAAATTTTACTTATTTTCATTGTTATGAAAACAATTTTCTAGCTTTTGTGAAGCATTACAAACCATCCTGGCTTTCCCAAAGGACTGCAAGCTGAGGTGAGTATAAAATGGGCAGGACAGAGGCACTTTATAAACTTCAGCAATTTTCATCGATTTGCTTTGAATGACAAGAAATATTAAGTTTCTGTCTTCCAGGGAAACACTTCTCAATAAACTATGTTTACCAATAGCTCTCAAATTTCAACTGTATGCTTTTATTATTAAATTAAGCAAAAATTGTGGGGAGAGAGACTTTTTTAAAATTTATTTATCTTTTATTAGACCAGCACACATTTTTGAAAAAAAAAGCCAGACAAACTTACACGTGCAGAAATCCATCTTCAGTTGTGAAACAGGAGCCAATTTCAAGCCAAGCGTAGGCTGGGGACAATTGTCTTGAGTTTAACTTCGTTACAGTGATGAGTTGAACAAATGGAAGAGAAAAAGGTGTCTGACACCTTGAAGCAGACGAGGTTGTTAGTGAAGGTAGAGGTGATAAAGGTTGCGATAAATGTGTCTGAAGTAGCAAATGGAGTCTGGGGGTGTTGCTGTGATTAAGAAGAGAGTCAGAGCAAGGGAGAAGAAAACTGAAGATCAGAAATCGACAGAGGTGCAATTCACCAAGTCCAACTATACAATAAATTTTTGGTAAGAGACTGATTGTTTTGTGAATAAAAGCCTCATTTTCATAGGAACACGAGAAGCTGCAGGGGGTCTCTTTCAATATCCTGTCTCCATCAGTGTGTGACACAAAGCAGGTCCTTAAAAGATAATTTTAAGCCTTTGGGTGTTTAAGAATTTTTTTAAGCTATAAAACATTAGTAAATCTCTCTGGGTGGAACAGTGAGCAGTCCAAGGTAGCTACGCTGGGCTCTCAATGATGAAAAATAGGCACACGGTAAAAGTGGCTTAATCTTGTGCTGAAATAGATGTTTAGGGCTGTTTCTCTCCATTGTCTGTAAGGCAATCCAGAGTGAGTAACTAGGCTTTAGGCACTTCACTTCTGCAGTGAGCTTTTACACCTGAAGTGAACTCTCCAGGACATGGAAACACAGCAGGGTCTTGAGCTCCGACCCAAGGCTGTCTGCACTGCCAGGGGCTGTTCCCAAAAGGTGTTTGAATGTTGGCCTCCCCTTGAAAAGAGGAAGGGAAACCTCCAGTGGATGAAAGCCTGGCTGTACCTCTTGGCCTCGTTGCCAGAAGGCAGAGTAGGACCCGTCCTATTTAGCCAGCATCTACACAGACTCTGTCACTTGAAATTGAGGGCTCTAAGAGTCTCTAAGCTGCCCTCTGATGCAGTTTTCAGAAGTGCCTCCATTGCATTAGCTTTATTCTAAAAACAAGATAAGATCCTGCCAAAAATCTTACCTTTATAAAGGTATTCCTTCTGTGTTTATCCATGCATTCATTTTCTGGACATTAAATTCAAATGGAGAATTTACAAACTAGTATTTCTTCTAAATGTTTGTATCAATCACTGTTGCTCTGTTTTTTATTCTCTGTTAAAACAATGCCATTTCTATAGCAGTGTTTTAGAATATATTTTTAAATAATATTCCCCAGTTTAAAAAGAAGTGTTAGAAAACATTAATTTGTTCTTTTTTAAAAATGACCTTCTGTTCACTGAAAACTGTAGCCAAAAAATGGATGTTCAGTGTTTGAGTTCCCCAGGAAACTCATACAGCACTGACTTTGTGCTCTCAATCTGACCTTTTTTTCATTATATAAGAAAAAAAAAATAATGCTTATGAAAGGTTGAAGATAAGATCAGCATGGTGGGCTGGTAATTACATAAAGTGATGTTCAGTCATTAGAGAAAATGTACAGTTGATCCAATGGCTTAGATGTGGGCGAGGAATATGATCTAGCTGTTACTGGTATAAAAGAAAGATGCAACTTTTTCATACATCAGTTTTGGGAACTTACCACCAAGCGTTGAGGACAGCTCATCTTCAAACACCATCCTGCATTTTCTCTGATTTATTCTTATCGAACAAGGGAGGTAATATATTTTTATTTTTTTAATTACTGTTACAGAGGAACATTTGCATATGTTTTGACATTCTCTTTCCCTCCTTTTCCAAAAGTTTCCTTCTCCTTCCATTCTGTCAAAGTTTTTGCTTTGAACATTAACTTAAAAGTTACTTTGGGACTAAAACATCAATGCTTAGAGTTAAGCTAACTTTGTAAGTAAGAGAAAAGGAGGCTCTAGAATTTAGAATTAGATTGCAGCTTAACATTAATAATTTTTGATTTCGGATTGGGTCTCAAACTTCTTCATTAGTAACTTTGTGGTGGCAATTGCTGTCAAATATCAAATAAGACAAGATATTGTAAATAATGAATTGAGAATTAATCTGCTGGGAAAGATTTAAAATGACCACCTTTCTAAAGAGCTCCTGAAATTCAGGCATTATATATTGTTCCAGTAGCTTAAGAAAAATAATATTTAATAGAACAAAGTAGAAGCTTCCTTGGATTTGACGGTGAGATTAAATAAGTGGTGAGAGCATTAACTGGGTTAACAGCATGGGGGCAGTCAGAAAATTCAAGTAAGACCATCAGACTAAACAGCTATTGCTCTGGAAAAGTCAAGAAGATCACATCTGTGGTTTATTGACAGGTCTCTGGTGGTTTTGGTATGAGCCTGACAATCTGACTCAATAGAGGAAGTGCAAAACTGCAATTTCAATTCCCCTTTTGGTTAATATAATGTAAAAAAAGTCCCTCTGGGATTCTCTCAAGCCATGTCAATGTACCAAATTATAGCATAATATCTTCTTGGAAAAATTAAGGTGAAGGATGCCACAGTGCCTTTAGCAAAAACATGAAAAACAGGATAATCTGTCTAGGGTTGTGGTGTTATTCCTGTGGCTGGCTTCCTTTACTGGAGCCATTGAAGCATTTAGGCTATCAAAAAGCTCAGGATGATGTAGCAACAGATAATTTGGAAAAGTCTGTCTGTCTTCTGCTGCTGCATGAGACCCTCCAGCTGACTTCTTGCACTCTAGGGAAAGTTTCCTTGGATGGAGCATGGCTTTACACTAAACTGTGGAATTGTGTTCCAGTGCAGGCAAGTCTGCCAGCAGTCACACCCCCTCTGAGGGTGTATATCCTCTAAAGAGGATATACAGAAAACAACCTTAAAAAAAAGTGCTTTATTTCTGGAGGGAAGGATCCAGCCAATCCACTCTGTGTGGCTCCATAGATGCTGTTGAGCACAATTCAGTTCCCAAAATGTTTGGCAGGACCATAAGCAGACCATAAGTGTGAAGGAGCACCTTTCTCCTGCAGACACAGCTTACTCTTGCTGAAGGAACAGCTCACAGAGGGCTGGCAGCTGCCTCTCAGGAGCCTAACAGCCACGTTCAACATTTCCAAAGCTTTCAGGAGAAGTCCAAGCAGAGAAGGAAAACCACAGATTGCATAGAGCCTGTATGCATACCTACATGCATACACTGATCTGGCTTTTGGATACCTCTTCTAAATGTTTCTTTCTAGTGCTTCCAAAATTGTTGCCAATGTTTTTTCTTCCTGGTCATTATTGGCTGCTTTTAATTCCTTTATCCTGTTTTCTGCCAGCGTGAACTGACTCACTGGGAAGGTGGGAGGGGGGAGGTGAAGTTACCTGTACCCAGCACCCAGCCTTGCCACCTGGTAACTGCCACGTCATCAGCCTCTGAGCCATTCTGCTTAGCTGGGCTTCAGATCATTCTCTTTCCTCTATTTTTTTTTTTCCCCTGTCTTTATTAGGAAGATGGTTGTTTCCACTGCCCTCATTCATTGCACTGGAAAGCACTACATATCACTTTTGCTCATAAACTTTGTCAGGGAGGAGCCATGTTCTTTTCATGCTGCCTTTGGTCTCAGCCTTCAAAAACGTGTGTATTTGTATTTCCAGACAGATCATGGATTGCTATGGGAAGTATGCAGCTGTCACATTGACCATTTTGTCTGTATTTCTACATCTTCTTCATACTTTCCCAGATGGAGAGTTTCTCATGCAGGGTAAGCTGCTTTCAGCATTTAGAAATAGAACAATTATAAAGAATATTAATTAAATTTTCACATTTTATAAAGGTGGTCATAAATTTTATCATTCAGTTGCATTTATTGACAATGAGGGTATGTATAATAAATCAAGATAACTTCACTATGAGCATGCTTCCTATTTCTTCCCTAAATTTAATTTCTGCAGGTCAACGATGTCCCAGATGACCATGTCCTCAAGTTGATGTGGGTAACCTTAATCCTTGAAACACTATTGAATAGAAATGTTTGGTTTCTTGTACTCCTGTGAACTAAATGAAAATATAACATTAGGAACAGCAGAACCACAGCTTTTCCCCATAATATACAGAATATTTTTCCTATGTAGATCCCATAATATGGTGTAGCATTATGTGAAAGACACGTATTAGATTTTAAGGGTACTTTGCAGGTTGCAGGGGTTTTTTTATGTAGCCTTAAATAAAATATAAAAAAAAAGTGATGTACAAAAATCTTGGTACATTTAATAAGTGCTCTATAACAAAACCTTACCTGAAAATAAGCAATGTTTAAGAAGCACTACAAATCCTACTGGTGCTTTTAACTATCTACAGCTAGTAGGAAGTTTTCTAGAGATAGCTAGTGCTGTAGACAGAAACAAACCTTCACAAGTATCAACAAAATTGAAAAGAAAACCAGAAAAGATCCAGCAGTGCTTGTGGTTTACCTAGAAAGCCACAGCCTAGCTTTACAGCTGGTGCATGTTGCAGAGTTGAAAAAACCTAAAGAGGAGAGCTTTGGTGGCTGTGCTTTTCTGCTCTGCAGACATCAAGCAGCAGAATGTGGCTTGTGCTTCCTCTTATGGCCTGCACTTTCCCTTTCTTTTTGAAAATACAGCTGGAAACCAAGTAAAATTCTCTTCCTTATATTTTTATGGCAGGTTGTCCAGAGTGCAAGCTAGGGGAGAACAGATTCTTTTCCAAGCCAGGAGCACCCATTTACCAGTGCACTGGGTGCTGTTTCTCCCGTGCCTATCCCACTCCAATGAGGTCCAAGAAGACCATGCTTGTTCCAAAGAACATTACATCAGAAGCAACATGCTGCGTAGCAAAGGCTTTTACCAAGGTGAGGCTGAGAATGAGGTCTGCTTTAGCTTCTTTTAGAATGCAATATTAAGCTGAAGCAGTGAATAGTAAAGAATATGGTTTTGCTGGAGGACGCTGGAGAGCAGTTTGATGGAAGAATCCTTGGCATTTATGTTTTTTATGCCCTGGTTCTTTCTTTTTTTTTAAAGAAGAAATTATCAATCAGTAGCAAGTCTGATATTCAGCTGGGATGAGGAAATTGGTGCAGTGCCACTGGATTTTATGAAACTGCTTTGTCTCATGACACCTGCAGCTCTGGTGATGGACTTGTCCCACTATTTTCAACTCTCCTGGATGTGCACACTTCCCTTAAATACTATGCAGTGTGTATTTGATTTTAATAAGTAAATTGCCTCGTGTCTTTCCTGCATAGACAGGTGTTCTCTGGGAAAGTGTCTGATCAATACTATCAATTACATGTAGGGGAATGAGGGACCAAAACCATCTGTGCTGATTAGATTGAGATGGTGTTTTACTTTTTCATAGTATAACCAAGAGGGAACTGTAAATGTGTGCAAGTACTGTGAGCATTTAACATTCATCTGGAAGGTTCTTCTAAATCCAGTTATTTTGGGAGTGATTCTGCTCCAAGTGAAGAAACTTTACATTTTATGTAATAAATGGTGAGCTTGTTTCAACTAGCTGTGTCTATCCTGTGGTGACCTGAATCAGGCTCATTAAATGTGTCAGCTAGAGGTTCAGCTAAGTTACCTGCTCACATATTTGGTGCATTTGAAATACCTTAGGGTACTGAAGTCATATGGGGATGGTTGGCAGACACAGAACCCATGAAAGTGTTTCTAGAGTGACAGCTGGAGGCTTGGTGAGATCCCCTCTGAGCCCTCAAATGGCAATTGACAGCTCAGTGGGTGCAGCTGAGGAGAGCGCTGGGCCCCCACTGGATGTGAGAGCCAGATACCTGATTTTAAACTATGCTGAACCAATCCTGGCTCTTCACCTGAGGAGAACATAGATCTTATTCTACACTGACAATGCTATACTTGCCCTGAGGCAGCAGCTAGAATTTGGTTGAGATTAAATATAAAGGTGACTCCTGCGTTTGTTGCCTTTGTTTTTGTAATTCCCATGCGATGTATTTTAAGGACACTTTCTGATTTTCTATACATTAGTTACTTGACACTTTTGGAAAATTAGACACTTTAAGGAATGTCCAAGTTAAAGAGCAGCATATTATGTCACTATGCATGTCACTACTGAAAACCTTCACGTTACAGCTCCAAAAACAGTGGTGATGCAGCTTCATAGGTTGGTGTTGAGGTCATTCTAGTACATGTACCCCAGAGGGCCTGTGTACTTTGTAATTAAGAAAAAGTTTTCAGACATATGTTACTTGACAGTGATGTTTTTACTGCACAGCTAATCCTAATTATTTGTTATATGTGTGTGTTTTCTTTTTTTAAGATTACCCTTAAGGACAATGTGAAGATAGAGAACCATACAGATTGTCACTGCAGTACCTGCTACTATCATAAATCCTAAAGCCTGTCCCTTTGTTAATGGTCAAGGACAACGGTGAACAGAACATTTGTTTTTCAGCTTTTATAGCACCACAGTGTAAAACCTTATGTTTTCTGGTAAAGACTCTGGGTAGACCTCTGGATAAGATAGATGGCTATTTTATTTCCTCCTTGCTTCTTCATGCATTTCAGTAAGTGTAATTATTTCCATTAGGGATAAAATACAGCACTTGCATGACCAAATGCTTGATCTATTTTTAAAATAAACTGTCAGTTAAATCATCAATGTTTATTGAGGAAAATGGTGATTTATTAGCTTAACAGACAAAAATAGATTCTGATACAATTTAAATTTCTAGATTTTTTTAAATGGGAGAGAGAGGGGGAAAGGAAGAGAGGGATGGGAAACTGAACAGAAGAAGAATTATTTCCCCTTATTCACTTAATGATTAAATTTTTTGAAGTTGCAATGTATCGTTCCTCCTGCTTTTCTTCCATTTTTATTTTACCTAATGGACAGAAAGTATAATAGTATATCATCTATGCATAGTACTTTTTCTGTGCCATCTTTTCTATTTCTCTGAATTTATTCTCCTCCCATATAGATAGGCAAATGATTCAAAATCGAATCAAATATGGAATTTTTGTACATTTTCATGTAGCAATGGTGGAATAGAGTAGTCATACAAGAGTATTAGCTGTTTAAGCTGCTTACCTCTTGCTTGTCTTCATCAAAGCATAGGGCTTTAGTAATTCCCAAATGCCTTGTGCTAGACCCAGGAATACAAATGGAAAAGGTAGGGAATGTGTTAGGTGAGAAGAGGAGCACAGAATATGGACTCCTAACACCTGACATTAGTATCAAAAACTTGTTCAGTTGTTGTGGGTTGCATCGGGGGCTCTGGAGGAACCGCTCACAGGTCTGAAGCCTGCCCATGGGAACTGAAGTGAATTAATTTCTTTGCTCTTCATCCTAATGAATTATGGGGTGAGAACATCATCCTTGCTTCGGTCACTGGCTGCAAGGGTTTAAATGTGCTAACTCAAAAAGCCTCAGATACACTTGTGGGGGATTTCCCTGCAGTTGAAGCTGTGAGGATAGCAGTAAGAGATTCCAATGGGGATAGGGAAGATTTCCTGGAGTGAGGCTGCGAGGGTGGCTGCTCTGTCCCGGGCCATGGCCGTGGCTCTTACCTGTGCCGATGCCAAATGACTGAAGTAGTTTAGACAGGCCCCCAGGGCTAAGCTGTGATGGGGAACTTGAGGAGCTGAAGATCGGCTTGTGATGATCGTACAAATCCACCAATCACCCCCCCCCCCCCCCCTTCTGTCTATTGGAGTGCAAATTCAGTGCTATTTGCTAAGAATACAATCATGGGGCTTTGTGGAGAAGAAAAGGCTTTTCGTATGTAGAGGAGATGAGGTTCTTAGAGAAGCATTTTTCAGTGTACGTTCAATAAACCTTACTAACCTGATCTCCACACCTTAACCCCTCAACCCCCTCACATGTGCTAACTTCACCGTGCCATTCCTGGGAGATGTTTTGCCTGACTTGCTCTTGAAAAAACCCGATTTTGTGAAGGAGACTGATCTCGTTGCTTCACTGTTCTTACTATTCTGGAAAATTTCAATATTCTGGATAGCTTTTCCCTTAGTGTTTTATCTAAGTCTCAGTTGCTTCCACTTTACTTTTGGTCAGAGGAGAGAAAGTTGAGTGGGATGGTCTTTAGGATTAGCTTAGTAACACCAGCAGCACAGGTTTTCAGGATGAGGAGTCTAATTTCTCATTCCGGATCATTGCTCAAACATTGTGGGAATACATGTCAAGCAGCTGCTGTAGCTGACTCACGATTCCAAGCCGCCGTACAATTTTATTAAACGTGATTGATGTGGCTATTTTTGCAGGAAAGCCAGGTCCTACCTGGGATTCCTGGGCAACGAGAGAGGAGTGATTTGGGCTGCAGCATGATTACCTTCGGGAATGGTATCGCATTTTCTCATAACTTTGACAGGACTGAAAAGGAGAGCAGGGAAACAAATTCCCTGAAGTTTGCTTGCAGGAGTGACGTGCCTTTTTGTGTTGCCAGCCTTCTTGGATGACGTCTTACTCAAATCATCTCCTTGTCTACCTATGCTTGTGCTGCCCACAGCAGCCGCACAATAAACTTTTGTTTGCAACTTCTGAATCAACTTCCATATTTTGGGTTGTAAAACCATAGAAATACCATAGCATGAAACCCATGCCTTATAAAAAGAGAGAAAAAAAAAAAAAAAAAAAAAAAAAGAGGTACTCTAGCCCTGTGTTCTGCTAGGATGCCTGGTGTTTTTTCAGCGGCTTTTCCCCTTTTGCTTGTACCAAGCCTTTTAGTCGTGACCTCCTCAACTCACGGATCCCTCTCCCCCTCAGGCAGCCTCAGGCACCAAGAGCTTGCAGAGTGTGTATTGTGAGGCTGTGTGGAATGGGGGAGCACCGGCCTCTTTAAGTTCTCTGGCTCTAACTTTTCAGTTCAAAAGTAGCAACACATAGCAAGGAAAGGGATGGAATAAGCATGCAGATACACAAACTGCTGAGCAGGTGGTAAGAGAAACAAGAAGACAGACCAGAGCCCTTCAGCCCTGGCTGACGGCAGTGAGGGGCATCCTGGGCTTCCTAAGCAGTGGGAAGGGGGAATGAGACTCCTGTCATGAGGTGCCGTGGGTGCTTGGGGAATGGGCAAAACTTTGTATCCCACGTGTGTGCTGCAAGGCCCAAGTGAACTGGAGAAGGGACCCATAGATCTTGGTGACAGCAACTAGCGAGACCAATATGCCAGCACAAGGTCGGGGCAGACCTTACCAACCTCTACAACTCCCTAAACAGATGGTGGAGCCAGGTGAGGCTCTGTCTCTTTCCCCAAGCAACAGGTGAGAGGACGTGAGGTAGCCTCAAGTTGCAGCCCGGGAGGTTTAGACTGAATACTAGGAAACATTTTTTCACAGAGAAGCTTGTTAAGCGCTGGAACAGGCTGCCCAGGGAGTGGTGGAGTCACCAAAGCTGGAGGTATTTAATTTAAAAGACGTGTAAACGCGGCAGTTAGGGACACGATTAAGTAGGGGACTTGGCAGGGCTGGGTTAATGGTTAGACTAGATGATCTTAAAGGTCTACTCCATCTGAAATGATTCTATCATTCTAGAAGAGAGCACTCATCATCTGGGATGAAATTATTTTCTTCTAGACACCAGGGTTGTCCCAGTTGGAGGGACACTGGGTAGGTCAAGTTGTCAGCAATTGGAGGGACCAGGGTGTATATTTATGTGGGAGACGTTTAAATATTAGCACATGTAAATAACAAAATATGCTTCTTTTTCCCCTAGTTAATTTAATCCTGTATGTACGTGTGTGTGTAATTGTATGACAAATTTTAAGCTGGACTAATTGATGAGCAGGAGGAAGCCTGAACCTGGAAGGACTCAAGGTCTGAGGTCATGCTGAATAAGGGGACACAGGGTCAGGGCATGGGTGGACAGAGAAGCTGTGCTAAATTCAAGGAATCCATGACTGTGGAGAGGCTTGTGAGATGAATGTGTGGTCCATAAATTTTCTTGCTAGCAAACTTCAAGCTGGACTGTCTGGAGAGTAGGAGGAGACCCGCTTGGTTTGGGTAAGGGAGCCCAGGCATGGGTTTTAAAGCTTTACAAGCTGAGCTGATATTCAAGGATCTGTGAATGTAACTGCACTCATGAATCTCAAAAGTGAGGACACATATGTTTTCACACAGGATTTCGATCCTTATCAGCTGGAGTGGAGGAGGGTGAGGGTTGCTTGTGTTTATGTGAATGTGGCTGAAGGCAGTGGTCTGCTGGGTATTCTCTGTGCAGTTTCCTTGGTGCCTCTCTGGGACAAATGCTCATCTTTTCTGCTGGACAAACCAGCACACAAGGACAGGAGCTGTGTCCAACATACTGGATGGAGAGTCCCTGTGTGCCCACAGCTGGGCTGCCCCAGTCAGCCCAGAGAGATCCCCGAGTCCTGAAGTCCGCAGGATTCAGCAGCCAGCCTTTACATCTTTAACACATATTATTTGAATGCATTTTCTTTGGCCATTGTAGCTGTCAGAATGAGGTCAGAATGTGTTTCTTTACATTTGAAAGTGAGAGTGAAAATCCAGGCCATGGTTGGAAGAGTGGCAATGGTAGATCAGTGGGCCCACTTACAGTCAGGACTAGGAAAAACAATGCTACGTGTTATCAGGAAGCTAATACAGTGGACCATAATAGAGAATAAATGGCATATGAGTACTACTCTGGAAGACTATCTAGACTTATATGTGTAGGGATTAAATACCATATTTGCAGTAAAAAAAAAGAAAAACAGAAATAAAGCAAAATACAGTTTCATTGCATTATAAAATGGCTAAAATAGAGGCTCAGTTGGTCATATATATTCAAGAGGGCACAGACAGACAATGTCATAAAATCAGAAGAAAAACTAATCCCTTGTTTATGTAGATAGCCAATGTACATCTTCTGCATTTTAGGAACAGGGTATTTGTGCATGGAGATAAAATGAAGTGTTTCTCAGTGTGGTTTATAAGTAACAATGAATCAGTCAGACTGATACTGTGGATTAAAAATGCTGAAGATCAAGCAGACTGAGGATAAAAATTATATATTTTTGCTGTCACAGTGACCTATATAAACTTACATCACCACAGTCCTACTAACGAATTCATTCTGTGAGCAGAGGGGCTAGTGAAGCTTGATTTCCTGAGTATCTGTGCCATGTCTCATTGAAAATCCATGTTGCCATGTCCTCAGCAAACCCTCTTCCTCCTGCCTGGTGGTCCTGTCAGATGCTCTCCCGAGCTGCTGCAGAACCATTAGCCAGAGCCAGGGCTGCTGTTTGTCCATCCAGCATGTTTTCTTAGGGGTGCTACCAACTTCTTTTCGGTCGGATCCCAATTTTTATATTTTGCCATTAGTAGGTGTTTATTTTCGCAGAGCTGCTAAGACCTTCTGAGGGCTGAGGTCAATACCCTTTATCCAAAAAATATTCAAAGCTGACCAGAGACTTAAACATTTGCTGAGGAGCAGCTGTCGGACACCTGTGTGGACAGACAGAGAGTGTGAGAACCTCACTGCTTCCAGGTGCCAGGCTGAAAAACCTTTCAATTTCCAGTCCATAGCTGGTGAGAACAGGAAGGGCATCTTCTTGGCAGAAAGATAAAGCTCTCAAGCTGTAGGGATTTTAATGAATTGACATTTCAGACCAGACCTCTTACTCCTAGCAAGACTGAGAAGCTCCAAGTGAGCAGTCCTTTTCCCTCCCTTTAACCCTGCCTAAACAGTGTTTTTTTAATAGTGATGAGGGGGAAAGAGGTTATCCCAGGGCTTGTTCTGGAAAAGTATAGGCTGTTTCCCTTTTACAGCTGGGAAAAAGCTCCTTACTGAATTGTAATTCCCTTAAAAATGTGCATACATAGCAAGAGTCTCTTGCAGCGGAGGGAAGGGCATCAATGAAGATTGCCATGAAAAAAGATTGATTTGAAGATGGTGCCAGGAAACTTGTGAACTCACTTGGTGATGAAATAAAGCTAACAGTTAATCAGGTGTCTGTTATAACAGGTGTCTGGAGGATTTCACCATTTAAGGGGTTTCCCTGTTGCTCTGCAGTTTCCCATGTCTCTGACATATGTTAACCCAGCACTTGTCCTGCTGTCAGGTTGGAGCAAGATGCCATCTCATTATCTGCACACATGTGTAAGCAGTAAATCTAACAGCTACTGCTCTGCCAAACTGTTCTGGGTCTGGGGGTATGAGAGAAACCACTATTCTTTTGACTGAGGGAAACAAAAGGCCAGGAAATTTGCTCTGGGAGAGGACTTCAGCTCAGTGTTAATTTCTTGAGAATTCAGGGTTTATTGAGTTTATACTTTTTTTAAAAAATAATCTTTCTTCATAATTTTGATGATCTAAAATCATAAGAAACATCTTTCAGGTCATATCAATCATCCTTCTAGTCCAAGCACTCGGTTTCTGACTCGGGCAGTATCAGATGCTGTTTATGGGATCACAAGACTCTGGCCATTTCTTGCAGTTGGTTTCCCTTGTGCCACTCCCACACTATCACAGAATCACTCCCTCATGTGCCAGTATCCACACTGGTTTACTGGGGGCTGCTAGGGATTACATCTCTGCCTTGTTCTTTTTCTATCTACCCATGTGCTTCTTTTGTATTAATTTATCCACTCTGGTTTGAACCTGCTGGTATTACGTGCTTTCATAACTTCCTGTCACAATAACTTACAGAAAGTAAGTATAAAATTACTTACTATATTTTAAACTAATTTCCTAGATACTCCCTTAATTATTTTGTAATACTCAACTCTTCCTGTTCTTAGCATTGTTCTCTCTATCACAAAGACCCCAGCATTTTTAGGGTTTTCCTTGTAAGGCATCTGCTTGATCATTTTGGTTGTTTTTCCCCATACCTGCTTTAACTCTCTCTACTTCACCCTTCCTGAGATGCAGAGAGCAGACCTGTACTCCAATGTGGTAATACCAAAGTTACTTGTAGCAGCAAATTGAGGCCCTCTGTCTTGTTCTGGTACCCTTATCATGAAATAGTATCTGGTTTCATGATACTGTTTTAGCTTATATTGTTGCCCAGAGACTAGTACATAATGACTCTTTAAGAACTTTTTTCTGACGTGTCGCTTCCAGTTCTGCATTTGGCATCACCTGTAGTTTGGCTTATTTTTCCCTAAATGCATTAACTTATATGCTCTGAAGTTTATCTGATATCTGTTTGACCATTTTGGTTTGTCTGGTCTTTCTGGGGTTCTTCACCTTCAGCATAAGTGTTGGCTGCCTGAGCAAGGGTTTAGTACAGTTTATGAATCTGAAAATGTCACAGAGGATTTCCTTCTCTAGTTTTCTGATTAATATGTTGAGTAAAACTGATTCTTGAAAGTAAAAGGTCCAAGTTAGCCTTACCTTTGTTTCCTATCCTTTAGCTAGCTTTTACTTTGTAAAAGAAACTTTTTCTCCAACCTTGTGGGAACTTAAGCTTCTCTAAAAGACTATTTAGGCATTATTTTGGCATGTCTCCATTTTCTGCAGTATTATAATAATAAAGCACCCCAAGTCTTAGTATCCAGTTCAAGCTGTCTCAAGCTGCTGCTTGGTAGAGATTGAACAATCCCCTGGTGATTAGCAATCTAAGACTGCCTTTACCCTGCTGCAGGGTTTGGAGTCAGGCTTCCTTACAGCAGAGTCAGTTTTCATTTCTTGAAAATTTTATTAGGATATTTTCTTTTGGAGCAAGACCAGCCATAGTTTGGCTCAGTGACAGCAAGGTTTGAACTTCCTACACCTCTACATGGAGACAGCCTAGAGAAGGGTCAGTCCAGAAACAAAACCACCACTCCAAACAAGATTCCTATGCCTGTTTCTCCTACTTCCAGGAATGACTGCAGTAAGTCACTGCTAGCCTGTATGAACACAGTAACTTCTACCATGCAGTCACAGCTAAGGGAATCAGTGTTCAAAGAGGAAAAGCCAACGTGCTCTATTTTTCTATTTGTTTTTTTTGTTTTATTTTTAATCTCCATTTTATTCCCCATCATTATTTTCTGCCCATCTTCTTCATAGTGATACTCTAGTGAGTGCCAAGGTGTCATCTTCAGCAGACAGGGATAATGTTATTCCTTGCTCCCACACCTTAACACAAGTATACTCATATTAATTTAAGTAAGATAAGGCAGATGAAGGCATGAAGGGAGAATGATTTTTCTTTCCCCTGCAGGTTTTTGAATTAGCTTGATTTGGAATAACTATGTTTGTACATGTGTTTGTCATTTCACTTCTTTTAAGTCTTTATACTAAGAGGTTCGTAATGTTCCTTTCATGTAAATATATTCCCAGAGGAGGACACAACAGCAAAGCAATTCTGAAAAGTCACAAAATAAACAAAAGGACAAAACACTGAGCCATGCATTATTGGAAGACATAAGGGTGCACAGTTCCCTGAGAGCCCAGGGGAAATAGCTCCAGCTGATGGGGCCTCCAAGCACAGAGCTGGGGGTAGAAGTCTGAAAGAGCTCCAAGTTAATGCTTAAAAGAGATGGGTAATTGCATAGCCATTAGTAACACTGACAACCATAAATGCAAAGATAATGGCAAGCATAAACAAATCCATTGCTCAAGATCTTGGCCCTGCAGGCATTAGAAGGAATAGAGTCTTTTTATTGCTTTTTGGTCAGATGAAATACTTGTTTCTGATAGGTTTTATTAATTTTTTTTTTCCTTTTCTTGGGCATGAGGCATTAACCATTGCTGGGGCAATGACACAGGGTTTCATAGTGCAACAGTATTCCTAATAAAGATCTCTTCTAGTTTCCTAGCATTACTGAATAATTTCTGTCCCAAGCAGAAGAGAAAACATAATTTTGCTCTAGACGTGTGGTCTAGCAGTGGGGAGACTGAAAACCAGCAGAGTGTTCAGAACAATAAACATGGAGACAGCATGATGCTATTTACTGTAACAACTTGCCTTTCTGTGTTATTCATTTTCTCCATCCTTGGGCAGCATCAGCCCAGGGGCTTTTTGCTGGTGCCATGGATGCAGTAGATTTCTGTGAAGTGCTTGGGAAGAGAAAGCTGGTGACAATACAAATGAGTCCAGTGGTTATGCTCTGGATCCACCCAGCGGTTGTGCTGCAGATCACCTCAAGGACGAATTGAGTTCCGGGCTGGGTACAAAGGCTCTACAGGCATGAGGTGATGAGCATAGAACAACTGATCTCAGTGGCTGATGTGACTCTGGATGTCCATGTGGCTGTGAGTGTAGGTAATGAGGAAGATTTGCTCCTTTTTAGCTGCTTGATTAGAGAATGGCCATGAGGCAAAGATAATGCTGGGATTCTTACATGAGGAACGTGTCAGATAGAACACAATGCCTTTGTTGTATGCATAATCTCTGTTGAGAAATTACTATGTATTTGAACTGTGCTTTGTCGTTTCTAAAACCCAATTCAGAGGCAGTGTTTTGATAAGTAGAGTTAAAACTCTGCCCTTGATGTTTCCTATTTATTCTGTTTTACCTTACACTGTACTACTAAGTGTCAAAAACAGTGTTACTGTTTTCTTCCACAGGAAGGAACAAAAGTTGTTCTGCTTCTGTTACTGTAAAACCTCGTTTCAATGGGCTGGTTAGACAATCTTGTGCGTGGTCGATAGTAGTTTAAGACTGAAAACCACTCCACCCGCTTCCACCTCTTCAAGTAAGATAAAATAGGCCTTACAGGAAGAGGGTTTGGACAAGATCTGTATCTGATAAGAGTCTTCTGAGCAGACTGCTATGAAAGAGGAGCAGAAGATTGCTCCCTGGGAGCAGCTCCCTGCCCTCAAGCCTTGGTTTGAACAACAGTGCCTGGGCTGGGAGAACAAGGTTGTACAGGCAGGACTGCTATAACTCCTCTATTTTCTTTTTAGGCCTCATAAACTACATTAGAGAGATAATGACACGTTATCATATCAGATCCAGGGACCCACGTGAGCCTCTCCAGACAACCAGCAACCAAGCACCCCTAAAAGCTGTCTGTAGCTGGGTGCTAAGATTCCACCAGGCTGTTGTGAGGACTTTACCCCACATGCCATTGGGGATCTTCTCTGAACAAAGGACATGAATATTTAAATATATAACATATAATATACAAATATATAGCACCATATACATTTATATGTTTATTAAATACTATATAATGTATTTATTATAGAGTATATATATATATTTATGAGATGCTTGAATACTACAGACATATTCACTGCAATAGGAAGATTAAGCCACATCAACTTCTTTTGGCTGTGAAACGTCTTGTATAACAGCTAGAGAAGGTCACAATTTAACTTAGGGATCCTTAGACCTCCTCCCTTTTTACCTGCAGGCGCCTGTCCCCGAGTTAAATCCTCACTAGAAGGAAACATATCCTGTTGCCATCATACCACAAATGGAACTAAACTGCAGCAAAGAGCCCTGAGCACATCACCACAAACACCGTGACCGTGACTCCGGGCAGCACAGCCTGAGAAACACCAACACCTCTAGGCAAGGGAGGCCAGAACGCCACCACCGACCACACTCTCAGCAACGCTCGTTTCCCAAAGGCAGACTTAAAAAAATTAAAGAGGGAACAAAAATTCATAGCTAGACTTCATAGCAAAACCTACAGACTTGGCAGCCCAGAATATCACACATTCTGATGAGTGTTTTGCTGCTCGTACTCCGTCTTTCCACAGCAGAGGCCGTGGCTCTGTCGTCTCTCCTCTTCCAAACTTTCCTCTGTACCGCAGAGGTGCGAGCTGCCCGTTCCTTTAAAGGCGTTAGGCGGTCAAACGCAGCGAGCGCTGCCTGCCTGAAGCGCGCTGCGCTCTGCCAGACCCGTGGGCTCACTCGGCTGCTGCAGCGCTCAGCGCTCAGCCCTCTCTCCCGAGCTGTCTCCCTGCAAACCCGACCCTACTCGCACTCCCAGACCCTTACGGCTACACCCCAACAAACACCGCTACCGCTGTGGGAGGCTCTTCTCATCTGTGAGAAATGTCAGTCTGTCTTTATTCTTAATGAGGGGCTGGAAGTGCAGGGCGGCTCAGGTGGGAAGGGGCCCCGGGGGGTCTCCAGCCCAGCCTCCTCTCAGCCGCTCAGCTGTGAGATGGGGTGGATTTAATGATGCTGCCTGGCGCTAGGACGGGCTGAGCTTTAAATGAGGAATACAAAAGCAGAAATGCTTTAAAGATCTTTTTTTGTGTGTGCAGGTGTTGCACGACCAGGGCATTGTGTCTGTGTAGACCCAAGGTCAAAGCAATACTTTTTCCTTTTTCTCTCCCTGTTGGGTCCATATTGGGTAGGAAAAACACAAGACACATCGAATTGTTTCCTGCCAACCTGTATTAATGTTGATGTAGACTGAGATGCCGAGCTATGACTGTTGGATTCTCCTAATTGGAATGCTGCTTTCAGATCTCCTGTCCCACATCCTACATGCATATTCAATTTTGTCTCAGAGGAAAGCTCCTTTCTCCTCCGAAACCGTTTTTTTTATCTTTCCAGATTTATTTCCTAGGAACCTTGAAAGCATGAATATATAACAGAATCATTACCAAGAATCCAAAGGCTTGGACTCTTTGTGTTTTAATTTTCTTTTGCTGCAGTTCCCAGTGTGAGTATTTATGGCCCTTGAATGCCATCCAGTGGTGGAAAAGCAGGGCATCTCCCAGCCTGCTGAGAAACTGCCTCCAGACACGGCAAGTTCACACGGCAAATTATTTTTACATTAACAGCTTATCGTTCTCATGCCCTATTTGTAGTGAGATCAGAAACCATAAAAATATATTTTATATGGCAGGGCACAGCGACAGAAAAGCCATCTGGCGTTTCACAGTTCTTTAAAATGTGAGGCAGAAATAGACTGTATTTATAATTTGAATTATAATTGGCTTTAAAGCTCAGGCTTCAAACAACTGGAAGGGCTGACTTTTTCATCTTCATCATGATTTTTTAAGGCAGAATTTTCTCTTGGGATTTGCTTGCTCCAGAGAGCTAAAATGTGAGCTGCCATGGAGGGAGACAGCTTTGTTAACTATTTCCATGCAGGACTTTGGAATAGCTGGGTGTTTTGGAAACTTTAACACGCAGAGATTGCAAGGTATGCCTTGTTGAGAGTACGTTGTTACTTAAGTGATAGCACTTTCTGCCTTTCCTGTTATGGGAATTCATTAAGTATTTGATTCTATGCAATTACAAAAACACAGACTGCAGATAACAACAAAAGCAGTTCAGCCTATCAAATAAACACCAAGTTTGTTTGGAAGTGAGAAATATATTTTGAAGGTATTTTTTTTTAATTAAAAAGCCCAAAACAACAAACACATAGAATAAGTACAGTTCTTCAAATAGTTATCATGGCTCAGTTCTTAAACCACAATTTAAAGTCACATTTTCATTGTTTTCTCTCCTCACAGTTTCTGCTTTGTCTCCTCACTGCCATTTAATGATGTCAATATAGAATGAACAAAAAGGAAATGGCTGGAAAAACAGAAAAAATAGTTTCAAATAAAACAACAAGAAAGCCCCATCAAATCCTCATTTTCTTGTTTCTTCTAACATGGCATCTTCTTTTATCTATCTCCACAAAACTGAACTTTCATTCCTCTAAAATTCATTACATTTGGGGATTTTTTTTTTTATTTAAAACACTCTCTGCCCAGTCACTTCTGATTTTCAGTGAGATTACTGCCCAGATTTCTTGCCCTCCAGTGGGATTCCCCACTTACACTCCGAGTTGTGACCAGTGATGGTGCCTGGTGTTAAACCACCAATTCAGCAATGAGGGTCAGCCCTTGTTCTGAAGCCTCAGGCTTGTGTACCTTCCTCATGGATTGCCTTGCAAGGATTTGGGGTGCAGAGATGAATGGATATTCATGGTCTTCCACCTAACAATTCCCTTCTCCCTGGCTGCTATCAGATACTACCAGAGCAGATTCCATCTACTTGGAATTGATACTGGTGGCCTGTTGGCACACCCAGGACACTGAGTCAGTTCATGCCATATAGCACAAATACCTGATCTGGTTCAACAGAGAACACCTGTTCCAGTATGGTTTCTGTTTTGGAGGGAAAGTTTGGAGAGGGACAGAGAACTCCTGAGCTCACCTTAGGAGGTGGAAGCAAGGACCAGTGGTGTTAGATGGCTGAATGTCTGAGTATAGTACTCAAACATCTCCTGAATCCCAGACACTGTTTATAGTTATGTTTGGCACTGGCCTTAACGACTACTCAGTCCTTGTGCTTTGTAGTGAGGCACAAGATAAATTTTCATTTCATCCTGAGTGTTTAAAACAATTTGCATGTTTGTGAGGATTGCTGTGTTTTGGGGACTATGGGATCAGAAGTGCCACTGAATTCTCCAGGTAAAAATTTCAGGGAAACTATTGCAGCAACAGCAGCATACATTTTGGGATTCACACACACTCCAAGTATGCCTGTCACTGAACACTGAGCCCAGGAAAGAGGTATCACTCAGCTCTCTTGGTGTTACTTTTCCTTACTCTTTGCTCTAACAGACATATTCCCTACGCCTTTTCCATTAGGATATTGCATACACTTCTCTTGATGAGGCAAATTGCATCTCTCTTTTATCTGCCACATCTCTCAAGGAACAAAGTGTTCCTAGAAACCAGGACTCATAACCGTCCTCCAAGTGCTGAAAAATAAGCACAGATCAACCCTCAAAATTTAAGAACGTAGTGTAAAAGTAATCCAGTTCTTGACAGCAATAGTTTGTAAGTTTATTTGCTTGCTAGTTTTACAGCCCTTAGTGGTACCATGCTTTGAAGCTTCCCTGCCTTCCTTGTATCCTTGCACACAAGTGGAGAGAGACAAGCAGGGACTGGCAGGGCTGTGGTCCTTCCACCATCTCCCTTGGCTCCTCACTTCAGGCTGTCCAGGGGGTTCAGTATCTCACTCCAGTTTCAGGGTTAGCCACTAATTCCAAGCAGAAGGGTAAAGGAAAGTGATTCAGGAAGCAGGGAAGGAATGTGACTGCTACACTGAGTTAATCCTGAGGTTTAACAGGTTAATCCACAGGTACCATGTGTGTGGTGTTTGTGCCTGCTTGCACAGTCCTGTGATGCTCAGGATGGTGGCAATACCAGCAGGCAGCAGAGATCTCTGGTCCTAGCAGCTGGTGCCAAACAGGGGTTTTTCTGTCAGTCCTGCACAATCAGAGGCTGTGGTTCTCATGTCTGAAGAAGCTGACAGATACATTGTGCAGCCATATCGAGACCCACGCTATTCTACTGCCACACAGGTGTGTTTTCTGCCTTTCAGCTGGGCTTCAGCCTGGAGCCTCTCCTCAGATTTCTGACTCTGGGTAGTGTTGTGCTGCTGCAAGTGTTCCTCTTTGCATGTTAAAATCTTGTTTCCAGCAGCACAGAAACAACTTTGGGTGCTGGGTGGAGATAATTCCCTCACAAGACATCATGATTTTCACGAGGACCTCTCCTTTCAGTTGTGTCTTACTTTGGTTTTTGTCATGTATTCCTGTTGACCCTCTGTCTTGTCTGCTGGCTCCTCTCTGCTTTGCAGTGGCATTTGCAGTGTCTGCCAGCAGGTGCCATCAAAACTAATCAAACATCAGAAGCTACATAGAATCATAGAATCATAGAATATCCTGATTTGGAAAGGACCCACAAGAATCATCAAAGGCTGACTCCTGTCCCAGCACAGGACCACCCTGAAGAGTCACACCATGTACCTGAGAACATTCTCCAAATGTTTCCTGAACTCTGTCAGGAATGGTGCTGCGACCACCCTGAGGAGCTTGTTCTAGTGCCCAACCATGTTCTGAGTAACGAACCTTTTCCTAATACCCAGCCTAAACCTCCCCTGACACAGCTTCAGGCCTTTCCCTCATGTCCTTGTCACTGGTCACCAGAGAGAGATCAGTGCCTGCCCCTCCTCTTCCCCTCACAAAGAAGTACATAATTGTGGGGGGAGGACAGTCCTGATACTTTTGCAGTTTCTCTGCTTTTCTCCACATCAAGGTCAGAAAGGGGAAGAAGTGATCAAGGAGAGACTAAAAATAATGGAAAGAATGGGTAAAGAACATGTAAGTTTGATGTCAGGCTGAACATGTCTGAACAAGTAAGGAAAAAACTAGTCAAAGCCACCTCTGTGTAATTAACAACTACCTCAAATGAGAAGGAAGGGCTGTCACTATTGTACCAGTTAGTCCTAGACCTGCTGGACATCTGGATTGCCACCCATCTGCTAGCTGAACAGGGAGTTACTTGTGCTCTCCTTTCCTAATCAGCGCCTGCCTGGGATATTTGAGAATGCCACCTGAGGATAAATTGTTATTTTATGTGCAGGGCTTATGTACTTCACCAAAAAGCAACTTTTTCCTGCATATATGTGAGGCATATGAAAAACAATTGGCTGTAAAGCCTGGAGCTCAGATGTATGCCTCAGAGACTTCCCTTGCTGCTAAAGATTTTTTTTTCCTCCTCTGGTAAACACATCCTTTCTTAAGTAGTGTGCTTCCCATAATACTTATCTCCAGGAATAAGAGTTGTTGAAGAGTGCTCTGATAGTTAAGTGTAGGCTATATGGGGCATTTCAAACTTGTAAGTACTTCTTGTAATAGGCACCCAGCTGCAGAGGAATATTAAGAAAGCATGTCATTCTGAACTGTTTACTGAATGTAGGCTGGTTTCTTGTATTCTATTCCCATTGACCTGAGGTGAAGTTGATGATCTTTTTCACTTGCAATTAATGGGCCTCAGGCTCCCTGTGCACTGAGATCCACAGAAAAGCAGGCATCTGGAGAAAAAGTAAGTGTCTGTGCAGTGAAACTTTGATGCTGACCTTGACCCTTCCATTGTTAGGTGTGAGATAGTAGTATTTTCTTCAAACACTGCTTCTTGTTTGAATTTTGCTAGAAGCTGTGTGAAGTCCAATGGCTTTGGCACTGATGAAGGAAACTATTTCTCTTCAGTAGGAATGGAATTTTTAAAATCGCCTCTATAACAAGTACAGAGAGACATGTCCCTGTACAGGGAATCATTTGTGCCCTTGTGTTGTGAACAAGATTACATGAGTAGCTCATGTGCCTCTTTTCTGGGTGGCCAAAACTAGGTGAAATAAACCCCACCTGAGTGCTGGCCAGCTGGTGAGATGAGCTTGGAAGCTCACCACCATTACATATCATGTAGACGGTAGAGCATCATTTGCCCTCCTGAGCAGTGCTGAACTTGCTAGTTTGGCCTGTGTAGAGGCACTGCCTAAGGCAGACAGAAGGACACTGAAGAAGATGAGGTTGTTGATGGTGCCTCAAGGAGAAGGCTGATGGCTCAGGAAATGGAGATTAGTGAGAATCTCAGGAGGCAGACCTTGGATGAGGGTGTTGGTAGGAAGTGACAGTGAAGACTGCTGTTAAATACCATCTTTTGCACTGCATGGTTTCCTCCAGTGAACAGCAAGTGTTTGTCTACAGCCAACTTTTCTGGCTCGCTTTCCATATATTTTTGTGCAGCCAAAGTTCACTCAGCAATTATTAATATTAAGCAAATTTGAAGTTTGCTATCAGCAAACACTCTCAGCAGAGACTGGAGCATTAGTGCCTCCTTCCGTGGCTGAGCTGAAAAGAAGGTGTGTGAAGCAAATGCAGCAGAGCAGCAGTTTGCATAGTGGAAGTTTTTAAAATGTATGACATGTTGAGGGAAATTTTTCAGATTGTAATGTCCAAATAGCTGCAATCTGCTTATAGGCAAGACATAACCAGAATATGAAGGAAAATTTGTCAGATGGTAAGGGTTCAGAGGCTGTTGCAAAGAATAGGGCATTTTTTTTTCTCTTTGTTGGTGGTAGTTGGGATGAAAAACAACGTGACCCAGTTGTAGCAAATGAGTTGATTCAGGTTAGATAGTGAATAAAGCTTTCTGTTGCTGAAGGAAATGAAGCAGGGAAATTGGCTGTCTGAGGAAGATGAGGTATCTCCATCACTGGAGAACTCTGAGAACAGATTGAACAAATATTTGTCAGAAGTGACATAGCTGTAGGTGACCCTGCCTTGAGGCTAGGCAATGGATGAGGCCCTTCCAGCCTTATGATCTTCTCCTTCTGAGATGGATTATCTAATTCAGACAAGTTTATTGGAATAAACACCACAACAATGTGTTTGTCAGATTATTGGAACACTGTGACTACAAATAGTCAGCCTAACGGATATGAGTTTAATGCTTCAGATTTAATTGAAGTTTATTTCCTAAAATGAAGTGAGGGATGAAGGGATCTATGTAGGAAGCCTATTCTAAAAAGTCTGAGTGTAACACTTGCTGCTTCTAATATTGCAGACTGGTTCATACAGCACTACAGTCTTTAAAGAACTGAGCAGGAGAGAGGAGGGTTGGTTATTTTTCAGGTGTGGGTTACTCTTGATTCAGAATCTGAATGGTGTACAACAGATCTGTGTGAATTACAGCATCTTCCTGATACTGCTGGTGCACGATGCCTTTTCCCTGCATGCTCCATGTGCTTCCCTTGCTGTCTCTCCTTCTCTCCCTAGATTTTTGAACAGAGCCTAAGGTGACATGATGTATGTCTTTTACAGAAGCCACCTGGACCAAAGCTGTGTCCAGGGTGGTCAGCTGGCTGGGGAAGTACCATTCCCAGAATCCAGTCATCTTCCACCCACTCAGCATCTGCTCCCCACAGTTCCCCATGGTGTGTGTACTGCAGCTTGGTCACAGTGATCTAGGCAGCCTCCTCAGTTCTCTGTGGTTTTGTAGTTAGTGCCAGATGGCCTTTGGCCACCAAAATCTGTGCTTGACAGCATCAGCTGGGAGATGACAACAAGGCTGGTCTCCCGGGGAACATGATGATTGCTGGGATGACAGAAGTGGTGGTGAAATCGGCAAGTGTCATCATCACTACACCCTAGGTGTCACTATAGGTACACGTGTCGGAGAAAGAACGGGGTTCCAGAGTGTGCCAGCACTGTATCTCTGAAAGGTTTTGTGAGTGAATTTGGCAGCGACTGCTGAGGCCTCAGTCTAAGAAGAAATTGTGGTTGTGATAACCACTGCTTCACTTGGAGGGATGACCAGTCCCAAAAGCTCCAAACCAGTCAGACATACTGCTTACATGGGAGGGGGAGTGAGGCCTGGGCTGGGACAGGGAGAGCAAGCTGCAGAGGCAGCAGGTGACAGCATGACTTGTAGGCTTCTGTGGTAAGGATGGTTAGCACCTACATGGGGCAGTGGGGATGGGTTACTGACGTGAGCTTTCAGGAGAAAGCTTCTATCTGTATGGGGCTTGAGGCTGGCCATTGGTGAACTGACACTACAAAGCTGCTGGCTGCTCTGCTCTGGGCACAGGACCATGAAGATCCACATCCTCAGGTGAGTAGCCTGGCACTCTTCTGAATCAGGAGTACAGGGTATTCCCAACAGGGTGCTCGTGCTGTCTGTAGTGGTGAAGACACAGTAGATTTACAATTGATGGCTATAGCTCTCACCAATGGGCCATACTTCTGGTGTGTGAAAGACTGGCTGATGCTGGGGTTCCAGCTCCTAAAATGGCCCAGGGATATCTGCAGTGCAGATGACAGAGAATTTTGACATGCCCCCTGTGCCTGGGGTATGCAAGGAGCACCTGCTGCTTTTCTCTCCCTTTTTGAGCAGGTGGGGAGGCCAACACAGTAAGATCAGGAGTCTGTGGGTAGGCACAAGCCTCTGAATGGAGATGAGACAAAAGATGGGAACTAACTGGAATGTCAAAAACATCTGTGGGGATGTTCCTGTGACTGATATTACCCTGTCTGTGGTAGTGCATGATCACAGCATGCATTCATGACCACATCAGTGTTGATGCAGTCCTGAAGACCTGACAGAGCCAGGTGAAGCCTGGTGACAAATCCCCAAACCATGCTGCTCCCCAAAGCACTGGTGCTTCTCTCTTGTGCAGCTGAGGAAACTGGGCTGCCCTGGAGGGCAGCAGGCTGGAGTTCACACATGGATTCATGGCTGTTGTCAAGACAAGGAGCTTCCACCATGTTTGCATTTCCTGCCTCTGCCTATAGACCAAAAGATCATTAACAAATATTTCAACAACACTGATACACTATCAGATAAAAATACCCTCAATAAAATATCACATGAGCTTGTGAGCAGAGAAGCTGTACTGTCTTACCTTTCAAGAGTTATTTTTAAGCCTCTCTTTTTGTGTGTGTGTAGAAACTTATTCTTATCCCCAGGTTCTAGAATTAGGTGACCTGAAAGACTGGCCTTGTTTGCATCCCTTTTCTCCAGCATGTTCATGTATTCATTACAAAAAGGTGGCTACATATTTTTTCACCTTTATTTCCTTGGATAGCCTTGCTGTTCCCAGCACCTTGTTGATCTACGCATGACAAACTTGAAAATGTGCAGTAGAAAATTCATTTATGTGGTTCAAAGACAGACCAAGCAAGTGCTTAGTTGGAAAAAGAAGAGAACTATCTTTCCCTAAGAAATGGGCTTTTCACAGAGAGTGTGGGGTATTTTTAAAAGACTTTGTTTTTAAAAGGTCAAAGGAGAAAACTTATTCTTGCATGACCATGTTTCAGTGTTCAAGTGTAGTTGACGTGCAGTTGCCTGTAGGAGTCCAAGCTCCCTTTGGAGACATTGAAAATCTAGGGCTTAACTCCACTGCCCCAGGTAGGCATCTACTGACTCCTGAGGTGCCCTAAAGTGTCCTGCTACTGCTTTGCAGGTCTGTGAGGCCTGTGCCATGCCTGGATGCAGGTGTATCTTCTAGGATGAAGTGAATCACAGCCCTTGATTCCAAAGGCTGTGTTGGAGAAATCCCTCTCGGATGTAAAGGGAGCAGACAAAGCCAGCAGACATATAGGTGTTTCTGTGCATCTAAATTTTGTGTTTTCATAGGCAGCCATATCCTGTCCCATGTGCCTCCATTCCAGTCTCTGATATCCCTCTTGTGCTCCCAATCTCAGCCTCATTAAGCTGGGGGTATGATGCAGACTTGACGATTTGATATTTCAATACATTTTGTATCACTGGCAAAGAGCAACTGAGCTTTCTTCTTTTTAGGCAGAAGGGTAAAGGAAATGATCATAACTTTCCTTTTTTGCCTTTAGGAAACAAAGCATTCATGAACTAGACACCAAAAAGCTTTGAATCTCAAGAAAGCCAAGTACTACATTTCCTGTGCTAGCAGGAAAATAAGCTCCTTGTAAAGCAAAATGTAGCAATTATGTTGGCAGGAATTTGAAAGATAAGTGGCAAAGCTACTTTAGAGCCAAAGAGAGGTCTTACATCTATGGAAGTATTTGATTTTTGCTTTTAATTTATGTAGCTTCTCAAGATGCTTACTTGTCAATCACCTTGGAGATAATGGTAGATAGGTTAAAAGGATCATGAAATGGTGGGTTTCCAGGGAAAATGGAAAGACTTATGTGAAGAGCTGTGTGACTAGCAGACATGATGAGCTGTGGAAACGACTTGTGTTTTAAGTTGGTTAAAAGCCAGAAAACTACCATTGGAAAGTATTCAGTGTAAAGTAACAGGGAACAATAGAGCATGGAGGCAGTTCATCAGCCTCAGTGAAAGCCTGTAGGAAAGATTCATCTCCAGAGCACCCCTGGCTGTTTCCTTCTACTTAGCTCAAAATTCCCTTTAAAAATAATGATTTTCCGGATCTGTTTGATTATTAGGCTTGTGCATGTTCATTTATGATAACATTTTAGCAAGTTACATATCTAACAAATGATGTTTGAAGCCTGTTTGTGAAATACACCCTCCTAATAAACAGAACTCACTAGTTAACTTAATAAACAGTAGCTTTCCTTTTTCAGACACAGCTCCCCTCAGGGTACTGGAGCTCTGACACAGACACTTGTCTGTACTACAAAGCAGGCTGGGTGTTTAGGAGTGTCTCTGAAGATGGCTTATGGCCATCCTGAGAAATAGAAAAAAGAATATTTTCTGCAGGTGCAAGTGCTGGGCTTGAAGCTGCTGCCTTCCCACGGCCTGCCCCAGCTCAGGGAGGTGACATCCATGACACCAATGTGCACTGGGGGCTGGCAGCTGTGCTTTTCTACCCAGGGATTGTGCCTGGTGGGATTGGTTGCTGGCTGCCTCTTCAAATCAAACTCTTCAAGTGATGCTGTTAAAAATAGGTGATGTCAGTTGAAATGGGGAAAACAAAGTCAAACTCCATATAGGTAGAAGTGCTTTTTCTCTAGCTCATAGCCCATGAGACACCAGGATGCATTGACTCTATCCAACTTCCTTGGGATCCACAGCCCCATGGCAAAGTCTATCCCAGCTGGATGAATGTGGAACAGTCTTTGGCAGGAGGTTCACTTCCATACCTTTGTTCTCCCTGCAACGCGTTATCTCCACCCTGCAATCGCGCTCCTGTGCAGAGGAAGACAACACTCAGCAACTGTGAATGAAATGCAGACCTGAGCTGTGTCATTGTTCAGTGAGAGCATCCCCGGTGAGAGCCGTGGGGGTGGCAGTGCAGTGCAAGTCTGCTCCCTGACAGCCTAATTGCAGGGCTGGGGCCAGGGCCGGGCAGCTCTCCCTGCCTCCTGCGCTAAGGCTCTGTCTGGGGGTGTGACATTCCCTCTGCCTCCAGCTGCTGGCCTGCCAAGGAGGCAAGGCTTTTTATTGGGAAAGCACTCCTTTCAGCTCGGCTGACAGCAGCCTGTGGGTTTCATGCTGGTGATGGCAGTTCTGTCCCTCAATGGTGCACACATATATGTGAAAGCACAATACGTTTCACTTGTCACTTCAGCTTGCCTGGCGTTTTCCCCTGGCATTATGATGACAGCAGGGTTGATCTCAGAGTGCCACCAAGTGCAGAGTGCTTTGCAGAGATACAAAATTGTGGAGAAATTCAGTGTGGACATGTAAGGAGCATGTTAGAGGGCACATCAGCCCTCACCCAAGGTATGCCCTACCTCTGCTGCTGTTTAACATCCTGCTTCTCACGTTTGTTGTGGCTTTTTGGTGAAAGTTTGAGGAATGCACATTCCAATCTCTGTACTGCTGCCAAAGTCAAACTGACTGGAACAAAGATAATGATTCACAGTAAAATATTAATCCAACAGTATAATGGGGGAATGTGTGGAAGAGGGAGAAAATAGAGAGGATGAAGAAAAAGCCACTCATCTAAGGTAATCAGCATCCAGACAATACTGGTTATTGTAACTCCAAAATGCAGATTATAAGGCAAGTTTTCAAACAGCCTTCAAAAATAGCTCCCAATTTTGCACACCAAGAGACTCATTCAAAGGTAGTTGACGACAGTACTAGGTCTAACTTTTTTGACTTTGGATCCAGTTTCCAAAATTTTATGAGTGTACAATATATGAAACATAAACATGATGAACAGATCACCACACTCCAGAACTTCTTAGTACTTTGTCCTCTCAAAAGCATTCTCCTTTAGGAGACACTTTACAAGCTGTTTCTTTAGAATGGAGATAACTAATCTCCAAAGGGAGTGCAGCAGCCCCAGAGGACCTCCACACTTTGTGTGCTGTTAGTCATTGCCAGTGACTTGGGGTGTCAGTGTCAGACTGTTGTCCCAAATGTAGGCTCCTTACCTGATGCATGGCACCAATTCACACACCAAGGTGAGCTATTTCCATTTTTCATTCTAATTTGTGCAAAGTAGGGAGCTAGGTGAGCAAAAGGCTGGCTTACTGGGCATCAAAACTTTACATTATTTTGTTTTCATAGCATAGGCATCAGCATTCATTGGTTAGATATTACATATTTTTTTTTTTTGAAATTAGTACTCAAATCCCTATTTGCTAGTTAAATCTCTTGTTTCTCATGTTAATTAGCCTGCCTGTGCAGCTTTCCCCTCCATTTGAGTCTGGGGTCTGTTTTGAGTAGATGGTCAATGATTGCAATCTCCCACTGCCAGAATTACCTTTCCCTGAGTTAATGCTCAGTTCTGCTGACTTCACTCCTGGTGGTTCCCAGACAGACAGCCCATTCATCTGGGAATTGTCTTCCCTCTTCCTTAAAACAAAAGATTAGCCGAGCATACAATGTTCACAATGCAGCTGCTTAATCACAGCTGCCCTGCTATAGCTACTTTAAAAATATTGCAAAGTTTGATTCAAACCTTGAGGGGTTTGATATTAAGACTTATGTGTCAATGTCAGACTGTGCTGACTCTAGCAGGATCCATCAATAATGACTGCTTTTCAAAAGAGGGAGAGGAAAAGGAACAAACTTAGAGGTGGGAGGAGGTGGGAAGATGTCAATTAGGCAGGAGAGTCAGTGGGAGCTGCTCAGTCAGTGCTCTCTGTGCCCCATGAGCTTTTACATGCCTGACTGTTGCTGAGTGCCAAGGCTGCCCTTGGTGATTGCCACATGGCACACTTAAGGGCAAACTAAGCTATCAGTTTTGGGGACCAAAACTGCCTTATTCCATACTTGTGTCCATGCTGAGCAGCAAAGCCACAAGTTTGTGGTTGCTCTGGGGCTCCAGTGGCAGCAGCTTGTTGCTCCTCAGCGTGGGGCAAAAAAAAAAGGGCATTTGGTGTCTTCCATTGCATTTCCTCAGCTGTTCAAGCTTGGCACTGAACTGAGAGGTCGCTGTCACCTCAACAGGCTCTTGAACACCAGTAAGGCCTTGGCAGTGGTTGGTTTTGGGAACATTGGTGGCTGCTGTGCAAGGTGTCAGGAATCCCAGCCGTGGAGCTTGCGGGTTAATGCTGTCACTGGATGATGGGTTTTATCAGCCCTTCCCTGGATTTTTCCCACACAACCTTTCAGTTGTCTCGGTGTCTTTGTGTGCCTTGGCTGTCTTTGTGTGGGAGCTAGGTTTGGTCTCAGTACCACTGTCAGCACTGTCAGCCAGAGCAGTCACTGCAGTGCCTGTAGGAGAGACATGGCTCATTTCCAGCTGGGACCTCTGGATGTGGAGGACAGCAATGCTTCCTTTGATAGGAGGGTTGAATCTCCTGTTTGGGACTGTTTTGATCTGTAGACTGTCAGAACTTGTTAGTCTGCTTTAAGGAATGGAGAGGTTTAGAAACTGTCCCTTGTGTGGCTGTTTTACCCTGTGAGTTGTTCTGCTGTTGCACTAGGGGTGTGTGCCTGCCTGCCATACAAAGAAGGGTTTGGCAGTGGAAAGCAGCCCAGCTGAGCAAGGTGAAAGCATCCCTGTAACGTGTGATGTGTCCTTTCTGCTTTAACCAGGGTACTGCTGGTCAGGATGCTGCAGCCCAAGCTTTTGCAAGGCTGACACACAAGCACAACCCCACTGAGGGACAATGCTGAGCCCTGGCTGCTCAGTGCCTTGCTGTAATGTGCTGGAAGGGCTGAGGAACGTGGCAGCATGTGCTTGCTCCAGGCAGGTCTGCTCTCCTGGGAGTCCCTGCTGCAGGTCTGAACGGAGCTGCTGGCGTGGAGCACATTTGGTGTGCTGGACTGTGTTGCAGGGAGAGGGACAGTGACTGCTTTGGGGCAGTGCCTTGCTGAGAGGTGCCCAGGGTGTGGTGATTGTGCAGGTGGCTTATTTGCAGTCTGCCACTGTGCAGATGCTTGTCCTGCTCTCTCACGTGCCTGCTGGTTTGATGGTATTGAGGAACACAATTCCAGCCAAGTGTTTAGTGCACGGCCCAGGAGGAAGTGTGGGTCAGTCCTTACACTTTTCGTTTTTATTTGGTCAGAGGTGCCCTGAGTCCTCTGGGTGAAGGTGGAAGCCATGGTTTGTGTGGGGGAGGACTGGACTCTGAGGAGAGCAGGGAGCAGAGCTGACACCAGTGCACAGTCTAGGCCAGCCATGAAGCCCCAGGTCTCAGTCCCATTCCTGCCTGTGGGATCTGCATGCATGGTAGGAAAGGGTACAGCCTCCTGCTGATCCTAATTACAACCACAGATAACCTGCTCTTCAGCAAGTAGAGAAACTGCTGTACTGAAAAATGAAAAGATTTTGATCTGTGACTTGTGTGTATATGCAAGCAGCAGACCAAGACAACCACACTTAATTTTGCAATCCTAGATTAACTTCTGTGAATCTAATTGGATTAATTTTTTCTTTCTGCCAGCTTCAACATGGCTGTCCAGTCGTAGTACAGAAATGTTTTGAAAACCAGAAAAATATGAGAGTATTTTCTTGTTACTCTGAATTAAAAAAGTGATTATTTTAATTTCTCATATGCAGGCTTACCAATAAACAAATGAAGAATTGCACTGAAATATGTATGAACAAAAGGAAAACTCTAATTGATAGACTTTATTTTAGTGGTCAATTCAATTTAAAACTCTAAAGCTGGAGGTGTTAGCCTCATTTTCTATTTATTGAAGAAATAAGTTTGTTGAGGTTTAACCCAGCAGTCTAGCAGCTTGGTGGGCTGCTCCTCCTATAATGGATTGAGGTAATATTTCTCGTGGCATTACAAAGGTGAAAGTAGCAGCACAGGGTCTCCACATTTGTGTGGAACTTTCTATTCCCTTGGAAAGGTTGTTGTAGAAAGCTTTGGAGAGAAACAATTTTTTATTGTAAAATCCACTGAAGGGTCACTCTGCATATTGCAAGTTGTTCAGGCATGCACGTGTGATTTTTATGCTTTGTTTCTTGGTTCTCTTTTTTAAAACTAATATCCAGAAGTCATTTCAAATTGTACGCAAAACAATTTACAAATGAACAGGAGTTCTGTCCCCCCTTCTCCCAAAAGTTATGTTTTATTTCATAATTGAAAACATGCATCTTTTATAAAGTGTAGTTGCAAGGAGACAGTGCTTTATGCCTCACCTCGTAGGAGTGTGTGCCATTTGCAGTCGTGCGATGTACAAAATGATTATGGGAGATGCAGGACATTAGAAGATTTGAGTACCCCAGTGACAAGGGATCTTGCACCAAATAGAAACGAGGCTCAGAACTTGTCATGCAGGAAATTAACTCACAAAAACTTCAGAAAGCTGCTCTATGTGCTAATGTGTTTTAAGTATGCAGTGGAAGCAACTGGAAGACTGTGAAATATGAGGGGCAGTGGGAAGAGTGGAGTGGGCATTTCCAGGACCACTTATTGCATCTGGAAACCATGCTAGCTGTGGCTTTAGTTTTTGTTGATAGAAGTCCCATGGGTGAGGAGAAGAGAGGGGGAATTATTAAAAAGATGTCTTCAAAAATTTTGACATATGGGAAGAAACCATGGTTTGATACAAGCACCTTTCACTTGGAAGAATCTCGATGCATATTAGAAATATGATGTAGTAAAGCTGAAGCAGAGGCTGTGCAGAACAATGCCAT
Organism: Vidua macroura; assembly: GCF_024509145.1. Lineage (NCBI taxonomy): Eukaryota > Metazoa > Chordata > Aves > Passeriformes > Viduidae > Vidua > Vidua macroura. The sequence goes on from NC_071573.1 coordinate 79,795,367, forward strand.
AGAACAGAGCCTACAACCTGATTTCCTAAAACCAAGAGCAGATGCTTAAGTGATGTGTATCAACATAGCACAATGTGGCCTTGCTTCTTGCTAGTGGTTACTAGATGCCTCTGTGGTGCTGAGGAAGGCTGCCAAGGAAAAGAAGGAGAGAAAGATAAACACGGGGGAAAATTAACGAACAGGATTCACAGACCAGGAAATAGTGAAATGAGGAGGAAAGAAAAGTGATTAAGAAGGTAAAAAGTTGAAATGAGTCTCTCTCCCTTAGGTCTTTGAGAAGATGTTAATATAATTTTCTAATCGTGATTTTTTCCCCACAGCTCATTCATAGTTACATCTTCTACTCACAGCAGAAACATCAAAAATTTATATTTAAGCACTGATTCATAGAAGCATAGAAATTAGCTGAGTAGGAAGGAGTAATTGAATCATATATCATCATGTATAGGTGATCACCTGCATGGGAGTAATGAAGAAGTACAGATCCCCTGGCAGTGTGAGAGGAAGGGAGCAATGTTTGCAAATGTACATAGAGTAAAATAGAGAATGCTGAAGAATAATTGTACAGCTGATGAACCTGGAATTTATCCAAAGTCAGATAATTAAAAATAAAAAATTTGGCCCCCAGTGAAAAACAGATAGTAATTAGAAAGGGTGACTGTATATTGCATAGGACTCTTACGAAATCCTATTTGAACAATAAAAGATATCACAAGATTTACTGTGTCTACTTAAGCAATAAAGCAATTTGAATTTGAATAATTCTTCATAGAAATCATTTGGGTGTGTACAGGACGAACATAAACCAGCTTGTCTCTTATTGATATTTGCAATGGTTAAACAATACCCAGGCACAAGGACTATCTCTGCACTTAAGCTGGAAGCTTATATTTCCCCTCAACACTCTAATGCTCTTTACTTTTTGATAACTGGAATTCAAAACAGAGGAGTGGAAATAGAGTCCTTAGAAAAGATTCCTTTATTCTTTTAATATCTTGTCTTGGATAAACCAAATTTTTTTAAGTTGTTTTTTTTTTTTTTTTTTTTTTTTTTTTTTAGCTCTTAATGTGCTTTTGCTGTGTATGCTGTGTGCTAGAGAGAGATAGCTCACCTCAGAAGAGGATGTGATCTGTATGGGAAAGGTGGAGAAAAAAAGACAGGCAATACACACACACACACACACACACACACACAAATTCCTCCATGGTGACTGCTTTTCTTTCAGTTTTACCATATCAGAAGTGGTTTTGAGAAGGGAAAAAAACCCATCAGCTGCAAGGAACAGGAGAGATGTGGAAAGATCATGGAGGTGGTGAGGACAAAGCTTGCAGAGAAGAGAGTTGTGGCTGGCAAAGGCAGAAGAGCAGGAGCTGAGTGAAACCTGAATAACTTGTGCAGGGACAGGTCCCTAAAAGCAAAGATACAGGTCCATAAAAGACTAATACGAGGGTCAATTTTCTTGTGGAAGAAAGGGAACAAAAGGATAGGGTACAGAAGAAAGGCAACAAGATTAAAAAAATAGGTAAAATAACATTTGAAGAGTCTGTCTTTTGCAGGGGACAACTTGTTGATTGGTGCAATCTTCAGGGATGTATGAACTCACTCCAAAGCACTGGCTGCTTACAGAGAGTAAAAACCTTCTGCATATGGCCTGGATCCATGTAAGACAGTAACATTTTGCAGACTTGAGCAGCCACAATCATGGGAATTCTGATAACTGCAGAGAGAGGGGGAGAGAACAGGGGTTTGCTCTAGTAGGACCACAATAAATTTAGGGATTAGAGAGAGTCAGAAACCCAAAGGCAGGACAGGCAGGAAGTGAGGCTTGTAAATCAAGACACCTTTGCAAGGGCACTATTAGAAAAAATAAGGCTTTGAGGTTGCAGGATGGTTTAGAGAGGTTGAGGAAGATGGAGGTAGTTTGTAGGTCTTGAATAAGAGCTTGTCAGGAAGATCTTGTATTGCACAACATGGTGTGGGTGGGCCTGATCCAGGATAGATGTGAATGAGGAGTTGTCATGGACAGGTCAAGAAATATCTCCAAACCCATTGTAAAAGCAGCAAAAACTCAGCAGGAAAAAAAAAAAACAACTCAGAAAAAAAAAAAGGAAAAAAAAAAAAAAAAAAAGGTGTTGCCAAACAGTGGTGTCAGACTAGCAAAAGTTTTCATTTTCATGAGAAGACTGGTAATTTCTGATCAAGTTGAGTTGTTTTAAGTAGCCAATCCTTTATATTGTTCCTGACTTTGATTCTGATCATGGGGAAAACATGCATCTTCATCAATCTAGTGGCATGTGTTGGAAAACATTCTCTGTGTTTAGCTAATGACTTAATTAGAAAATCAGTAGTCAGCTGGCAGTGAATGGTGAGTCTTTATTTAACAGGAAAGCACGGAAATTAACCATCCATCTGTTTTTTCCTGTTAATTACCTCTAAATATTAAAATTGAATGCAGCCTTCAACCTGATTGGTAGTTTGAGTGGTAATAGCTGTGTTCACATACTAAAAGGAAGCCTTTAGTAGAAATAAAGATGATGCAGCTCCTGTATTTTACAGCTTTCATCCACGTTTCTGAAGCACTGCTACCTACCTATGACAGCTGCTGTGGAGGTCACACTCAGCATTTCCAGCCCTTCAGCCACACTTATGGCTTTAAATGAGCATCAGTCCTAGCAAAAGAGTTGACCAAGGTGTTGTTTTTCCATGAGAAACAGGACTGCACCCAGCATATCAGAACCATGTTGAGCTGTGAGGCTGGTCCCACTTTGAGGTTTGTTGTTTGTAGGGAGCTTGGACTAGCTGGCCTCCAGAGAACCCGTCCGACCTAAATTACTCTGTGTGCCACGTGCCCTTAGGAGCAGCAGTCAGAGCTGGAAGCATCTCTCATTTTGTTGGTCTTCCCCTCTGAAACACCTTGCACCAGCACTGTCACTTCCACCCCTTCCCTTCTCCTAGCAAAGACCCCTGTGCAGCCACCCCACAGCTGAGCCAGAGCCCCAGAGACAGCCCAAAGAACCTGGCTGGGCTGCAGCTTCTGCCTCAGCTGAGTTCCTTGGGGTGGCTCAGACAGTCTGCTGGGGCAGTCTTGCACTTTTGCTCTTCCCTTTCTGGTCATCACAGCAGCTGGGCACCCTTGTACACCCAAGGGACACCAAAATCTACTACTCTCTTCTAGCCATAACTGCTTGTGTGTCCTGTTTTCTCTGCCAGTCAACTTGTTTCACAAATTGTGCTGAGTCTTTGTTCTTTAATAATAAATTCTGTTGCACTTTCTGAAAGAAAAAAAAAATATTCTGCAGCACTTCTTACAAATACCACATTTTTATTTTAATTTCCAGGGTTTTTTGTTTGTTTGTTTGTGGGTTTTTTTGTGCTTGTGTTTGGTTTTTTTGGTTTTTGTTTTTTTTTTCTTAATAGCATATCGACTCTGGGGAGCTGCTTTGGAAGCTTTGTTGATAGGCAGAGTCAGGATACACTTCCCTGCTTTCAATCAGCAATTTCCACCTCCAATAAGCTGCAAAAAGGAAAAACCATAATGGATGTCTGTGCTTCCTCACTAAAAGAAATTTTCAGTGGCTGAGATAATTTTCCTCTCTTTTTAGGTATTAATGTTTGCTAGTAGGGAATCCAAAGGTATCTGGTGGCAACTGTAACAGTAGATTCAGAAGGACAGCTGGAAATGAACCTCCCAAACTCAGGCAGGGAGTCCTGAAAGAAGAATCTCACTGCATGTGGGTAAAGCAGCAGGTCACACTTTTGTCACCTTCAGACTTGGTTTATGCTCAGCTTGTGGCACTGCATCTTTCCAGCCAAATGCTTTCTCTCACCAATAAGCATGTCATTTCTCAGTTCCATTTGCAGTTTATTACTCACATATTACTTACACTTCCTTGACTCTTGATAAGAAAAATGATTGTCATCTTGTAAATTTTCAAAACATTTTTAAGAGATAGCTTCCAGTGCTGTTACAACACTTTTGCTACCTTTAGTATTTGCTTTGATGGATTTGGAGCCACCATACTATAGTTTTCACAGTTATTGGATGTCAGGTTGACATATGTGGTGTTACCTTTGTTGTGTATTGGTGTAATTCAAAATGAATTTGTCCAGAAAAATGGACAGGGAAGAAAATTAGCGTGCAAGGCAGTAATAAATATTTAAAGGGTGCTTAGGAGTTTCTAATGGACAATACCAAATTCTCAGGTTTGATTTGCCCCTTCCCAGACTGATTTCCACAATATTTGAATTAGAAAATGTTAACTTCTCCATAAGCTCAAAAAGTAGGATACAAAGGACTTTTTGTCTCTCAGGACAGGGGAAGTAGGTCTGTGAAGGACCCCCAGAGCAAGAAATCCTACCAGAGCACCTGACCATATGTTAAGTGGGCAAGATTGCCATTGGAAATTGTGAGATGACAACAAGGCATATGTGCAGACTGCTATTTGAAGTAAATTCTTTTATTGAATTTTTTTTCCTGATATTCAGAAATAATTAGGTTTAACTGATGTTTTTGAATTTCTATATATAGCTGGCCTGCTGCAAAGATATCCAGTTGTCTGAGTTGGTGGGGGTAAGATCCATATATCCTTGGGGTTGTGCACCACAACATTCAGGTGAAGTGTGGCACAAGTGAAAAATACTGCCCCAGAACTGATTAAGGCACAAGGCCTGAAGAAATGGGGTTAGTGGTATTGAAAGTGTGACCACTCAGATGTGCAGTTAGTTTTACAAGTATGATACTTGCCAGCTGCATCCTCTCAATTGCCAAACGATCTGCACAGGTGTCTGCCCAACACCTTGAATGTAAATCTGGAATATTATACAAAGACAGCCACTTAAACAATTCCTTTGGGTTATGAAATGGGATAATTTCTAGATACAATGAACTGAACTTTGCTTTCTGTTTTGGGAGTGTATTCCTGAAGTGTATTCCTTATTCTGCCTCAGCCCAAGGTGGAAGTGCTGGTAATTTTCCTCCTAAATGGCTGTTACAGCTTTTTCACAATGTAGTAAAGAGGTGCTGTTTAGCTGTCATGACCATGAAATGTTTATTAATTTTTGAATATGTATTTATGAGGTTTAGTTTATACAGTACATAATTTAGATGTTTGATTTTTAAATGGAAAAAGTATAAAAGTGAATATTGTTGCTTCTTGAATCATTGATTACACAAAATGTCTTAGACATGAGTACCTAATACTATTTTTTTGTTGTTTCATTTCTAAAAAATCTTTTCCTTTGTAGAATAAATTTATTTCAAACCCTTTACTATGAATAACACTAGAGATTAAAAAAATGGCATAATGAATTACAGGCTGAAGAACAGTCAAGCAAGTAGGCAAACACAAAAATCCCCTTTATCAAGGGAAACAGTGGCAGAGTCAAATAGTTTTGCTCATTTTTAAGGCCAGGAGTCATGCCAGCATCATCTTCTCTCAGTACTTTTAAGTGTGTTCTCGACACCTGATGAGCTTTCTAAAGGCCAGCTTGAAATCCTCGTTAAAGCTCGTGTACAGCAAAGGGTTGATGAGCGAGTTGACATACCCAAGCCAGGTCAAGAAGTCTGCTACTTCTGGAGAGACAGTGCAAATGTGGAGGCCCACAAGCAGTTCCTTGATGAAAAAGGGCAACCAGGACAAAATGAAAGCACCTAAAATCAGCCCCAAAATGCGAGCAGCCTTTCGTTCTCGTGTCGTGGAGATCTGCTGCCGGTCGCCAGCCGGGTCCAAGTCATTCTCGAAAGGAGGGATCCTCACGGATGCGTTGATTTTATCAAACTCTGTGGTTGGGTCAGACGTGGAGAAGTCCGAGACGCAGAATGTCTGTGTGAGCTTGCAGCTGGCAAAAGAGTTCTGGCTGTCGGTGCTCCTGTTGCTGAGGTGGCGGCTTGAACCCCGCTTTTGGTAAAGGCTCTTTGCAGCGTGGTAAATTCTGTAGTACAGGATCAGGATCAAAGTCAAGGGGATGTAAAATGCCCCGAATGTGGAATAAATCGTGTAGATGACATGGTCATGCTGAATGCGACACTCGCTGGGAATACTGATGCTGTGGTGGTTTCTCCAAAACAAGGGGGGCATTGATATGAAAACGGAGATAGTCCACACGGTGACTATCATCAGCCCAGCCCTTTTTGCCGTTCTTTTCCTGGCGTATTCGATGGCGTCTGTGATGGCCCAGTACCTGTCCAGTGCAATGACGCACAGATGAAGGATTGAACACGTGCAACAGGTCATGTCCACGCTGAGCCAGATCTCACAGATGAAGTACCCCAAAGTCCACTTATCTATCATTATGTAAGTGATGCTCAAGGGCATGACGAGAACAGCAACAAGGAGATCTGTCACAGCCAGTGAACAGATGAGATAATTTGCCGGCTGGTGGAGCTTCTTGGTTGTGGAGATTGCTGCAATTACAGCAGAATTCAGCAGCATAGTCAAGGTTGTGATTGTGGCCAAGGTCAGGGTAACGAGCATCTTTTCAGTTACTGTCTTTGGCTTTGCAGCCTCACTGGCTTCAGTGGTGCAATTTGTGAAATTCATTTTCCCCTCCAGGATGCAAGAAGTTTGTAATGAAGAATTCCAGGTTCAGAAGTTATCCATTTGAAAGAGATGCTCTATATGCAGTTTAAACAAAAATTTATAATCCCATATTCAACAGAGCAGCAAAAAAACTTCCAGGTTTCTTCCTGGAAAGAAGAAATTCATTGTTCATTGTTTTCCTAGAAGACAAAAACACATCTGTTAATCAATCTAGGATAATCCCACCTTTTGGTAAAAAAGTTTTGCATTTCTAATATTATCATCTCAAATAAAATGTTGGTCTGTTTTCCCTTCTCCTCTCTTGCCTTTTCTCTCCCCTTTTCTCTGCATTCATCATTCATTTTTTTCTTCTCTAAAGGGCAATTTGAGCCAGATTTCCTGCTGATGTGAAATGGTTATTCCTTCTTCATTTTGGAGATTTTACTTAAAGTAGGAGGCTGGACTAAGGGACCTCCACAGGTCCCTTTTCACAAACATGTCTATGATCTTTGTGATACTGATACCAGGAGCTAGCCCTTTTCCTGCTTGTTAAAATACTCTCCAGCAGATGAAGAGCTGAGGGAATTTGCCTCTTCATTTTAATGTCTATATGAGAGGCATCAATTACTTTTATATATCACCTTTGGAAAAAAAGCAGCAGAGCAGCCTATCTGAGCAAAGGCATGCCAGCATTTCATACCTTTCTATTCTGCTTTTTCATAACCATGTCTGTATTAATATATTAGAAATGGTACTTAAAAATTACTTGGGTTACTTTTATCATGCAGGTTTTCAACAATGTTTAAAGCTTTATGGCAAATGCTTGGTTTTACACAGCACATCAGTGTTGCTAGGAGCTCATATAGTTTTGTCTAATTATTCGTGACATTTCACATATCCCACTGTGAGTGTCTTTAGAGGAGACAGACAAAAAGCTTCTGCCATTGCTTTGAGATTTTCATGCAATTATGCTCCCTGTCAGGGAGTCCAGTGTGATGCAAGGAACAATAATTAAAAAAAAGTTAAATTTTATTTCAGAAGTTCACATGTCTTTTCAATACATCCCAAATGCTAACTGAAGCCAGAGTTAACAGTCCATGAGAAGCAGCTTGGGATGACCTCTGGGACCTTGCTTACTCATTTGTAATTTATCTTGGCATAAAGGATGTGGAAAACTCAAAGTCAGAATCCTTATCCACTGAAATAAACAGAAAGATTCCTTCCCCTGGCTTCATTTATCAGAGTAAGAAGGCTTCTAGGTTAGTTGTACAGGCTCCTTTTACAAGCAGGGGAAAAAGATTGTGGCTGCTGGAAATACACTTGTCCCCTCTCAAGACAAGCCCTTCAGGAAGATGCTATGAATCATATCCCAGAAAGGCTGATCTTTCTCTATTTTCACTACAAGTGGTTCCTCCACAGTTGCATTTAGAATACATGCCTGATTTTTAGATGGCTAAATCTGAGAGGTGAAACCCATTCTCACTGACACCAGTGGGACTTGGATTAGACTCTGGGTTTGCACATGCAAGCTAATGAGGAATTAAGAAATTGAATAAGGAATTATGCATTTAAAGCTAGTTGGCTGCTTAGCTCTGTGTACATATGCTCTTCTTCAGAAATTGGAGTGCCATTTCAGAATGAGCTGAATGAGGAAAAATTAAAAATAGAAACTTTAGATAAAAACTTCTATTTGTGGATAGGCTCTAGGAAAGCAGATCCGGATTGCTGTAGTCTCTGGGTTAGCAAAATGTGAGTTTTATTTCTGCCCAAGGAATAGCAGAACTGCCTTTCTCCCAAAGCATACTCTACTCTTAAGAAACTACTTTAAACAGCTTTAAACTACAAAGAGCCTTGGGGGAAATATTAGGCCTGCTTATTGAAAATTGACTGGAGAAGTCAGATGGAAATCCATCCATGAGTCTTCATGGGGTTACCACACATGGAAATGTCAATTTGATTGTTTAGGCCTAAAGCCAAAATATCAGCTCAAACCTTCTTCATAAATTGTTCATGGGAGTCTTTTCTGTCAAGCCAGATTCTGATTTCCTTAGTTTGCCCCCTTATTATGTCTGATGCTTTGATCAGAGGATAAAACAAAGAGGCTTTCTCTCCCTCTCTGCACTCCTGGAGCACAGAACAAAACCAATTGCAATCCATATCCTTTCTTCAGCACTATTATTTAGTGAGTGTACCCCAATCCACAAGCACACTCAAGAAGAGTGGAAGACGCCGTGGAATTCACATCTCCTCCACAACCACTTGTTGATCTGTTGCCCACAAAGGAAGTCTTGTGGTGCTTCTTGGTGTAAGCAGCACTCCTTCCTGCTCGTCCTTCACCCCTCTGGGGCCCTGAAGTTTCATTATCCCCACCCTGTGTGGTCCCCATCACTTTCTCTGCTCAGCACTGCCTAGATACATGTTTAATGCAGTAAGACCTGAATTGCTGTGGTTCTCCCCACAGATGGCCTACACTGATGTATCCCAAGGAAAATCCTTTCTGAGCTCTACCTGTTCCCTGTACCTCAAGGATACTCTGAAAAATAAATTCTTTGCTTTCCTTAATTAACTTGTCTTGAAACAAACTTAATCAGATCCAAACATCAGGTTTCCTTTAGGACAAAGGGTACCACTTATAACACGGGGGAGTTTGGCTTTACGAGTCTGCTACTGCTCAGGAGGGCCAACATTTTTTTTGCCTGGAAAGCACTGCAATAATTGAAGACAGGGAAAAATATAAACAGAGCATCACCCCTGCCTGCAGGTACCTCAGACCCCGCAAGCCCATCGCAATCCAAACCCATCACTTGAGAGTTAATTCAATTTTAATTCCAGTGTTCCTTATAGGAAGTGAGCCCTTAGCGATTCAGACAATATAAATACCACATAAAAGCACTAAACCAGTATTATTAAAGAAGTATATTTAAATGCTGAAAAGTAATTTCAGCTTTTGAGAGCTGAAGGTTTCTTCTACAGCTTAAGTTTGTGCCTCTCATCCTCCCTTACCCACATGTTGAGGATACACACTGGCATTAGAACTAGTTAGTTATAATTAGTTGACTGGCTGTTCACCTCTCAGCTCACCTCCTGTGCCAGAGCAGCCTGAGACTCTGCTGAGCTGCTGGTGCCATCTCAGCACTGCCTCCAGGGCTCATGTCCACTCTCCCACAGTGCCTCCTCCCCAGCCACTCTCCCATTGTCCCTGCTTGTCCATCTGTCTTCTCTCTACTTTTGAACTCGAAGACACAGACAGAGAGTACTTTGGCCCAGGAAAGAAATGATGTTTTAAACTGGGAAGTGATTTACAGAGATGCCAGTGATTGACCTTGCTTATTAATAGAGGGCAGAATTTAAATGCTACTTATCGTCAATCTTTTAAAAATGCAGGTGTGTTTGTGGTCATAACATGAGTGTTAACAAGGAGAATTTTACTATATTGAAGAAATAATAGCTGGTTTCCAGCATCTCCATCACTTGCATACAATTGCTATATATAGTATTGCTATCACTATAGTAATTGATTGTGGTTTTCTAAGTGACATCTTGGAAGGGACATTAATAACAGTTATTTAAAGTGCTCTCACTAAAAGCACTGCTGTGTTTATGTTTTGCAGCTGTATCGCTTCAGGCTGTCAGTCATTTCCTACAGAGAGGATTTTACACACACAGACTAATTTCCCACATTAGGTGCAAGAAGCTCATCTGGCTTCCTCCAAATGGGAATCAATCATGCTTCATATTAGCTGATTATTGGTGATGGCTTTGAGTGCTTTTTAGGAGGAAGAAAGGGGAAAGAGTTTGATTAATTGTTCCTTAAAAGGAACTGGACAACTTGAGGCTGTGAGATGGCAATGTCCATGTCTCCTCAGCAGAGGACCACGTGTAGCAGAGTACTCTGAATTTCTGTTGGACAGATTGACTCCCACTCCTTGGCCATTGAACCATTTCATAACAAATGCAACAATATTACTTGGAGCAAAGAAGTGAAACTGGCATTGCAAATATGTATGTACAGGGCAGGTTAGTTCCTTTACATCTATGGTTTTACATTTCCTCTAAGCAATTATTGCACTGTATGACTGCTCCACCTTTGTGCTCTTGATAGCAATAAATCAATTTGATTCTGTTAAACTCTGAATTGGTCTGAGTACTTTTCACTTCCAATATAACCATGACTGGAGCTCTGAAGGGCAAGAATGTGTGCCATGATTTGTGAGACAGTTTATGGAAAATATGACTTAACACATTTATGATAATGCTAGTATTTCAAGCTACGAAAAGATGCTAAACTTTCAGTGCTCTTCCTCTTCCTTCAAAGAGGTTTTCTCTTCCAACTTTATGTACAAAGCTCTGAAATTCAGGCCTTTCACTTGTAACTTTCTAGCGTTGCTTTTGTAAAGTTAACAAATCTTGGACTTCATGGCTTCTTGGTAATCAAATGATACAGCTGAGTTTAACTGAAGATTATAGGTTTCCAAATACTAAGTCTTGTACTCTAGTATTGCTTTGGGCTTCTAAGGATGTCAGTCTGCAGAGGTCACATTATGGATTTATAAAGGCATGGATGCTGTTTGTAACATGTCGTATTTGGAAAAGCAGCATGCAAAAGCTGAGAAAGTGGAGATGGTCAGAATCACACCAACCTGTGGCAAAATTGTCAGCAAAACAAAATCTTGTTGTCACCAGGCAGCTCATACTCACAGCCACAGCATGAGATTTTGAAGCCAGTTGTAGGCAAATGAAAGCAAACTATTAGAAGGTGCATTGGGATTGCCTGACAGAAGCGTAAACTGGGGCAGCACAATAAAATATATCACTATTTTTGTGTGAAACCCAAAATTTTACAAGAACGTGTCTGAGGAATTCGTAGCTGCATTATGGGACCGTAGATTTAGGGATGCAACCTTTTCCTACACAGACTGAATGAGGCCAGGAATGAAATTACTTTGAAATTTGTACGAGTTGACCTATAAAATTGACCTTCAAGTTAAGATTCACCCTGTGCACACCACTGAAACAAGCAGCATGATGGAAAGACAGGTTGGAACGACTCGGCAGTAAGCAAAGTGTGTGGAGGCATAGCTGTGTGTTTGCATCTGTGGGCATCCTACTAACGCTCATACATGTAGTGACCCTGTCATAAATAGCCAAAACACAGAATGTTGTAATCAAGGATATAGTGCCTGCAGCATGTCTTTGTGTAATGTAGATTTCTAGGGATACAGGGATATCTGTGCTTCAGCTCAGTCCTGGCCAGAGAGGATGGGCTGAGTGCGCAGCACTGGGGACACTGCTGGGCACAACAGAGAACATGCTGGGTGTGACAGGTACCAGAACAGGCACCTGACACTAATCACAAATGAGGCCCCGAGGGATGGCTGGGTTTTGCAGGTGGAGTTACATGAGAAGTGGTTGAAATTCACAGAAGAGTGGAGGGAAGCACTGGGGGCTTTTTGGGAGCAGAGGCTTGCAAAACCCACAGAACCCCAGTCGCTCCAATAGTAATCACATATAAAGCTGAGTGTGCCTCTATCAAATCTATCAGAAACCAGATTTCACTGGCTGCTGCAAAACTGGGACTGATTTGGCCAAAGTTGTTCTCTTGGGAGGAGAAAAGGAGTGTCAAGTCTGGTGAAAAGGACAAGAAGTGGAACAAGAGATAACAAGGGAAAAAGTGAGTATGCCTTGCTCGTCCACAGCCAAAATCAGGGCAATAACCCAACTTGTTGCTCAGATCAGAGCACATGAGTCAAACCTGACACCATTGTTGGGAATCTGGGAGGTCTGGGTTATTCCCAGCCAGCATAGAACCCAGGGGACAGAGGGACACAGCACTCTGGTGCTGCTGTGTCAGTGCCTGCACCAGGTCTGATGGCTTTGGAAGCTACCCATCATCTCCTCAGGGCAAAGAGGTGAGTCTGTGTCCTCTTGTCCTCTTGCAAGAGCAAAACCAAGTGTTCGTGCAGGCCAGCTGTGTGTGTGTGCAGGAACGTTCATGGCTCTGCTTATTTTCCATTGAAAACTAAATTATGTCAAGGAGGTTGCTAAAATGTCAAACTGCAAAGCGGTGCTTAGGCACTGTTATTTGTGTCTTGTCACTGTATATTGTGATGTTGCTCTCTGTCTCTTTTGCTGAAGAGCCCAGGATAAATGCCAGGCTGACCATGATGTTTCAACTCCCTCAGCATCAGAAAGGGGATCTCTCCTTGCATGTCAGGAAGATTTTACCTTCCTTCCCAGTGAACCTTGCCAGCCTGGAGGATTTCCTTCCCAAGTTAGAAGCCTGGGGGAAAACTGATGGGAGAGGGGAGGTGCTGCCTCCAAAAACCCTTGGAGCAGTTTTGCAGGTTTTATAAAAAATAATTCCACCAGCATTACACTATGGAGGTAAATTTTGTGGTGCAGATCTTGGCACATGCAAATGAGAAACAATAATTAGTGATGATCTTCAAACCATGCTCCCTCCCACAAGCAGTGGTATAATTATCATTCACAGATGATTACTCATTTTTATCTACTTTCAATATGAAAGTTAGTAAATCTTAGGCTGTGAAAGCTCACAAGATGCTGTTGAACTGCAATCTGATACAAACTGGGACTCAATACAGATTGAATCCTGGTTTTCGTCAGACATAAATAAAATTCTCTGGGGTAGTGAAACACACAGATTTCTGATTTAAAAAACTAGAGTAGCACCCTACTCTAGTTGCAATATTTTGTAATAAATAACACTCTAAATTTATAATAATTTGCTTTCAAGAGAGAATCAAATGAAAAAATAAATTCAAAACTCATCATCACATCCCTTTAGACCTTTAGCACCATACTTGTAAAAAGTCTCTTTTGTTTTACGCCACACAAAACACCCACGTACACACATACACAAAACACCTTCAGCTCATTCCTGGTAGTTCATTTCACTATACCCTTTTCATGCCCTATCTAATATCCTGAGATGTTTAACTTATGGCCACCGGAGGCTCTAATTTCCCATGCTTTAGAGACAAGAGACATGGGTAGCTGGATCTTGCAAAATCTTTTGGGATAGAATTTATAGTAATCAGTTGTACAACCCTACGCTGTCAAAACATGTAAGTGCTGCCTTTTCCACCACGTTGTGGCAGAAAGAACTTCTCCCTGTACCTATTCTCCCTCCAGAGATTATTTATGGAGATAGAAACCTTCTTTCACTATAAATCTCTGAAAGAACAGAAAATGAAAAGATGTTTCGATTTGTCTCCATTTGTTTTGCACATGGCATTTGTAGAAGTGCTGAAATGAGCTAGCTTGTGTACAGAAACATCATGTTACGTTAGCATGGAGTACTGAATGGGTTAATTCACCCAGCCAAGAAACTAAATTCTCAGTCGTGGAGTTCCTGATTCCCACAGCTAGACAGCCTTGTTGCCTGAGTTAACCTGATTAAAGTTAGCTGACATGCTCTCCCCTGGTATGTGCATGACATCTATATTAACAGAGGCAGCAAGCTTGTTCGATAGCCCCAGAGCAGCATTTAACTACTCCAGAGCTGTGCTTCTCACCTGATCTTTTCTCAGTGCAAAGATGCTCTTGATCCCTGGTGATATCCTAGTTTAGTAAATAGCCAGGGCCAGAGGACACGTAACCTACGCACTTAACCTCTTATCTGGAAAGAAAAATACAATCTGTACCTGTTACTGACCCTTGCAACCTTCATGCTTAGCAGTCATTCTCACAGAGACATTGTTCTCTGATTAATTTTTTGTTTTAGAAAACTTGTGGTTAAGATTGTGTTTCTTCCTATTTCTCAATGTTTTTCACTACTAAAGACTTTTCCTCTATATTTTAGAGCCTACTTCACTTTGTACATGCATCATTACAATATGCTGTGTCACCAAAATTTCCTCTCCTCAGCAAATTTTTAAAGCTTAAATTTTTTTTTTTTCAGCCTACATTGTTTTATGAAGTTGACCATGTCACCGATCCCCTGCTATGGATGTTTTCATGCATCAGGAAAACATGAAAACTTCAAAGACCTGGTGACAGGCCCAAATCACTGGCTAAGGAACAGGCGGTTATGGCAAGGGAAGACGTTTGTCTGGGGTTTTGTGCTGCTGCCAGTACCCACTGCTGCTTTTGGCCTGGCTCTTTTGCTCTGCTCTTCCCTTTTGTTCCACTGAATGGTTCAGCAAGGCGCACACAGGCACAAAAGAAAAGAGCATCGACGCTGGGTATTGGCGGGTCCTGTGGCCCTTCATAATCCTTCCTCCTACTGCTCAAACTTTCATTCAGACTATTTGTTCATTGACTCTATGACTAAAACCTGCAGTCAGATAAAATACAGGTGGGAGGACAGCTTGGATAATGAGATATGCTATCAGACATTGGCAGCTAAGCTGTGTGAGATCCCTCCCTGTAATTCGTAAGGGGAGAGGGCAGAGAAGTGTGCCATCACACAGCCCTCCTTAGAAAAGCAGCATTTGTGATGGTGCTTCACTGATGAGTGAAGGGCCCAGGGACAGATATTCATGAAGATGGTTAGTATGGTTTAATGGTAAAGTGAAGGCACACAACATCTGAAAGGTCCTGAGCAGCGAGTCCATCGCCCAAACCTGCAATTCTTCCTGCAGCCAGGACTCACTCTGCCAGGAGCAACTAAGATGAAGGTCCATCCATAACAGCTCCCAGAAACATTTTGCCAAAGCAAAATAAACAGCAGTCACGTTCACCTTAAAAAACCCCAAACCATAGTAATTCCAACTGTAGAAACCATGCTGTCACAGCACTGGAAGACTGGTGCTGAAGTGATCCCCTGTTTCTCAGCTAGGAAGAACAGAGACAGCATCTTGGTGTTTGAAGGAAATAGAGAATCACAGAAAAGGTGCTGGAGGACTCAGAAAGAGAGGGGTTCACTCTATTTCTTCTGAAAAAAGTCTTACTTTAAAAACTGGAACCAGGGACAAAATGTTTCAGTGACCCCTTGGTCACTAATAGTGTAATCTCTCTAAGTAAAAAATCTTTGTTTCTCCTTTTGAATAGGCTTATAAAAAGAAAAAACACTATTGAAACTCATTTTGAATAATGTTTACTCTTAAAAAAATTTCTTGACTTCCTCTGGTTGCATTTATGTGGAGAATGGAAGAACTGTCCACAGACCTCCAGACCTCCAGGTCCATAGACCTCTATGTAACTTTTAAAATAATATGAATTATTTTGAAGCTTAGTATCCTTTGAACTAATGGTGTTCTGTTTGTTTTGTAATTACAAACAAAACTGTCTTGTAGTGACTCTCCTCCCATGGTCTTTTGGAACAGAAATCATGAAGAGCTTGTGAAATAGTTGTAAACCAAGACTATTTTGCTGGAGCAAAATCCCATGTGGGAAAACTATTTTTTAAAAAGAATCCTTTATTAGAAAGAAGTCTGTTTCATTTGCAAACTATTAAAGCACCTCACTGGAACATCTTAAAAACTGAAGAGGAGAAGAAAAAGAAGACTATGTCCAATATAACATGAAAGAGTTGCTGTGGGAACAGTTGGGTTTTCTTACATGCTGATAATCATTATTTTTACTTCATTGAGTTGAAGATCCCAACAGTTTGCAAGGCTAATACTTCATATACTGTACACAGGCCTGGCATGAGCATAGTCCACTGTCTCATTTGCTAGCACCTCCAGGGAGACCATGTAAAGATAATGGGATTGACTTTTTTTGCAGCTCCTGCTGCCTGAATGCTGAGTTCATTCCAGAAATTCAGCAGCACTGTAAGGTGCCCATGAAGTGGGTTTATCATCTCTAGGCACATGCCTGAAATCCTATTTAATCTTCATTGTTTTATGGTTTGAAGCAAACCTAAATATGATTCTAAGAGTGCAACTTATGGGGAAGACTCGTTCCCTATGGTGAAGAGCTACTACCTAGTCACCTTTCCTGTGTCACCTGTGGCTTTAAAGATCTCTATTGTAATGATTTGGGCTCCTAGTCTTCTCTTTCCTAATGGAAGAGCCTGAGCACTCATTCCTCATATTGATGAACTGTGCTGTTGTTCCTCATACAGAGGAAAAAGCCTCTGCACATACTTTATACAGGTGCTACATTATTAAAGATGATTAGGTCACTGAAACCCTGGTCCATAAAATTTCCAACTCTCATATAAAGATAGTTAAACAATAGCTTTCTGGTGCATAAATCCCTTCTGAGTATCGGTACGAGGCTCCTAAATTAATTAGCTGCTTTAGGGTTTCTTTCTGAGGAGTATTCTCAGGCTTGGACCCCTGCCATGTAGCACAGCATGAGTGGCAGGGTCAGGAAACTACTGACAGGAGCTGAGTGTGCTATGGTCTGTTGTAGTTCTGATGCTTTGCATTTAAGTGACTAACTAGGAAGGGAAGCATCTGCTTTTCAAGGTCTCCCAAACGCATTGAGAGAAAAACTTGAAGAAAAATCTGCACTGAATTCTCACCTGCAAATGTATTTTCCATCTCAATTTCTCATCTTGCTGCTTAGAGACATATCAAAAGACACACAAATATTTACCGATGAATATCGTTTATTCAGCTCTGGGGAAATGGTGCTATTTGCATTTATGTGGAGACTATGACTTTATACAAGCTAAATGTCACTGTACATGCGTTGTTTTTCTAGTCAATATTTGTTTCTTGCTGCTATTCTCTGTCAGGAGACTGATGTCAATGGAGTTTGTTTAATCTCCACATGACTTGGTTCTGTACACAGCTGCTCCGCAATTCATAAAGGCCTGAAATGAACAAATCTGATAGACCAAAATGTAGTAATTCTTGAAGCTTGATCTGAGATCCTTTGAAATCAGTGGAAATGTTACCACTGTGAGCAAAAAGATTTCAGATTAAGCCTTCGTGAATATACACCCTATTTCACACTGATAAAATACAGGAGATGACTCACACAATGGCTCTAGACTTGCTTTGAAAGGAAAAATTCTGTGTGACTGAACAAATAGTTTTATTGTAGCAGAAGGTGCTGTGGGTCCTTAATCATGTAGAAAAATGTCTCATGTTGGTGAGAAGCTCTGGGCTGATGGCATGAGCCTGCTGCCTGGGACTGTGAGCGTGGGATTTCCATCTGGGCAGTGTGCTTGCTGCAAGCACAGGAAAAATTAATTACTGACATGTGGTGTACAGCAACATAAAGGTCAAGGACAGTCTCCTGTTTAGTATGAGAAAACACTTCCTGTACAAGCCCTAGGTGCAAATCCTGCTGAGGCAGAGGCATTCAGATATTACACTGGCTGAGCTCTGACTTCCATAGTGGCCTAATGCACTCTCAGTTTTCCAGTTGAAGAGGGTCCAAAGTTGCTGCTGTACGTTTATGGCCAGTATAAGGCAGAATTCATGTTACCATTACATTCTTAGGGCAAATGTTCCAGGGGTTGGGTCCTGAGCCGTGATTTGAACAAAAATCTCCAGCTAAACGTGGTCAATAGATCCTGAAAAATCCCATGAAAAAGAGCTCCTGCTTTTATTTCCAGAAATTTTCTCTTGGTAGTGGAATCCATGAGCTGAGCTGACAGCACATACAAACAAATTTTTGGTTTCCCAAATAAAACAGTCACTGCAGTTACATTATTCAGGGCCTTAGCAATAGCTATGTCCAGCTGTAGCTTTCATATGAAGACATACTATTGTAAACACAGGTGAACCTGGTGGGAAGAAATGATGATGTCTGACTCCACTTCAGAAGGCTGAATGATTTCTTTATTATAACTATACTATAATACATTAATATGCTATTGAAAGGAGATACTAAAACTACAAACCTATTTGCTCTAACTACCATATCTAACTAACAACTTGTGACGCACTCGTGAGAGTCCAGCCACAGGTGTGTTGGATTGGCCACCAGGCTCAAACAATCCTCACCAGAATCCAATCAAGCCATCACCCCAGGTAAACAATTCTCCAAACACATTCCACATGAGAAAAACAAGGAGCAGAAATAGAAATTGTTTTCTCTTTCTTTCCTCTGTGCTGTTCTATGAAAAATCCTGAATGAAAGAAAGAAGAATGTCCCTGAGACAACATACTTTCCCTCTGAAACCCTTACAATACACACAACCAAGCTAAAATGTTTACTTTTGTGCATTGCTTGGAATAACTAAACGATGTGTCTGCTTTTGGAGACTTTTAGTTACAAATAAGCTCACATGACTGGCACTTTAATTATTTATCTGGAGAATCATGTAAATACAGAATAAGCAAAAAAAAATTATGAAAACTATTCAATATCAACTGTTTCAGACACGTCATTATATGAATTAGTGATAATTTGCTGTCAAAACCATAAGCACACTAAAATTAACCCACAGATACAGCACACATATGGAGTAATTACAAAATTTCACTCACTACAAAGACTGAGTTATCCTTTAGCAGGTGCAATAAAATATGATGAATCAAAGTCTGTTGTAAGTAGTATATAAAAAAATAGCAGGAGTTGGTGTGTGTGATGCAGAAATAGAAAGGGCAATGCCCCTGTTTTTCAGCTACAAACTGCATACACCAAATTTATACTTTCCCCTTCTGTAGTAAATTGCTTACACTGAATACAGAAGACTGTGGTTCACGCTGATAACATTCTATGATGACTAGCACATCATAGCCTTTTTAACCCAAAAAATGCTTATGTAACTATTTGTCCTGCCCTGGGTTGGATTTTGCTGCAGCAGTTCATACTTAATACAATTAAGATATATTAATATCGTGCTAACAAGGACGGGGTCATGGGAAAAAAGAATTAACCAGAATTTCCCCTTAATGCTCCCTCAGGTGCTTCTCTCAGTGCTAGATGACTGATTTTAAGGGCATAATATATTTCACACCTACTGTGTGCATTTCAAATATATTTTTTCTCACTAAGAACAATATTAATTTCTGGAATAAATCAGAGTACGTTAATCAGCAGCACAAGCAAAGCCTTGATTTATTCTGCCTCAGAAATAAAGGGGAAGATGAGGGGATAGAAGATGTTTGTCTCTTTTGCTTTACCAGACATCTTCTTCAGGAAGCTTGGGTAGATACAGGCTTGGGTAGAACTTACTGTGGGTTCAAAGGTAAATATAGCAAAGTGTTTTAAAATTCATCAGTTCTATAAAATTAAAGCAGCATACATTTTCTAACTCATAGAGGCACTAAAAATGTGTGCATTGTGTGTGCTTTGTACATACAGTATTACTGTGAGATTGTACAACCAGTATGTTAATCCTTAAGTACTTAATGAAAGTCCATGGACCTGAAGATCATCATCAGTTTGAGAATTTGAATTCTAATAATGAATGCCACAGCTGTGCTGACTCATCTGCCCCACAGTTAACAAAAGGAAAGGAGCTGACATTGCATGATCACTCTTCACCCCAGAAAGGGCTGGAACAACACTTACACAACATTTGAGGCTTCCTCATCCCACATAGGAAGAGTCGCTGTCTCACTTCCTAGATTCTGTCAGCTTTGCAGCTGATACCCAGCCCAGCATTACTTGCAGTGAGAGATGCTGGGCAGCATCCACACAGACAACAGCTCTAATCCTTTTTGAACAGGCTGCCAGGCCTGACACCCCTCCTGCTTTGTTAAATGTGCACATTGCTCACTAGGCAACACTTCTTCTCTGTCTCTAAAGCAAACATATACCAACCTGGGTGACATTAACTGGACAGAGTTAGATTCTGAACAGGATGGTCCTGAAGACCCTACCAGACAGAAAAAAAATCTCCTTTGTCAAAACTTGTGCAAGGTAAGTATTCTTCCTTTACATAGCAGAGTCTGTAGGGCATTGTACCAATGAAACAGAGCAGACTTTGGGTTAAGAAAAGGAGCTGCTGTGATTCTGTGTCACTGCTTTATTTATGGGTTTATATGGTACCACTTATGATACAGAATTTAGAATTCGGAAGTCACCAAAACAGAATATATACAAAGGAATGTGGAACTCTGACTGGCCTTTGCAGGAGTGCTCTACTCCTGCTGGAACATCTCATCAGCACACCTGCCCCAGAGCTCAGGGCATTCTGTTTGTCCTGTCCTGCTGAGGACTTCATCAGTGAGTCCAAGGCACTTTCTGCTGGGAGGTGGTTCTGGCCCTGCACCACCTTCACACACTGAGGAAGGAGATGCGAGGTTCAGAGGCAGACTCTGACTTGTAGTGGCTGTCCCTTATTATCCTTTGTCTCCAGCTGCAGCATCCTTGGTGCCATTGAATCACAAAATAATTAGGTTAGAAAAGAATTTTGAGATTGAGTCCAACTTTTGACTGGACACCACCATGTCAGCTAGATCATGGAACTAAGTGCTACATCCAGTCTTTCCTTAAGCAGTTCCAGAGACGACGACTCCACCACTTTCCTAGGAAGCCTGTTCCAAAGTCGACAACAATTAGAAGAAGAAATTCCTTCTAATGTCCAGTCTGAACCATTCCTAGAACAGCTTGAGATTATATCCTCTTGCCCTGTTGCGAGTTCCCTAGGAAAAGAAGCCAAGACCCACCTGGCTACAACTGCCTGAAAGGAGGTTGTAGAGAGTGATAAGGTCATCCCCGAGCCTCCTTTTCTCCAAGCTGAATAACCCTACTCCCTCAGCTGCTCCTCATAGGACTCGACCCTTCACTAGCTTGCTCCAGTACCAAGATGTCCTTTTTAAGGTGAGGGGCCCAGAACTGGACACAGCAGTCGAGGTGCAGCCTCACCAGTACCGAGTGTGGGAGATGGGGGATGGCCGCTGTCCTGGTCCTGCTGGCCACACTTTTGCTGGTCCAGGCCAGGTGCCATTGGTTTTCTTGACCACCTGGGCACAACTGGTTCATGTTCAGCTGCTAGGGACCAGCACCCCAAGGTCTGTTTTCATTGGGCAGCTTTCCAGCCACTCTTCCCCCAGCCTGTAGCACTGTGTGGGGTTGTTGTGTCTGAATGGCAGGACCTGGCACTTGGCCTTGTTGAATGTCATATAATTGGATTTGGCCTATTGATCCAGCTTCTCCAGATCCTGCTGCAGAGCCTTCCTACCCTACAGCAAAGCAACACTCCCACCCAATGAGGAGATGGGTAATGTCTCAGCTGCCCCTTCTCAAAAGGCCTTTAATCTCCTAAAAAAACATTTTATGTGATCATTTGCATGGCACAACATACTTGCAGGTGTCTAACCTGTCTTTTACATTTGGAGAGGGAGGTTGGACTTCATGACCTCTGGAGGTCCAACCTACATGACTTTTATGATTACAGCCACTGCCACACTTATCACAAGAAAATACAAGTGGGAACCAGCCATCTAATCTTATTCTAGTTTAAATGAAAATGCATATCTACCTAGGAAAGTTTTTTTTAGATAAGAATGAATAATGTTAGGTTAACGACAGCATCATCAGTACCACACCTCATCTGGACAGCATTTAAAGTAACTGGCTTTTCTTAGGTAAGCTTCAGCTACAAATGTCTGTTCCCTACATCCCAACATGCCTGTTTTGCCACAGCCACCTGCTACCTGCTGTGGCACGTAAGACCACCTGACCAAGATTATCTCCGGCTAAATTCCTGGCGAGATGCACCAAACTTCTGTGCAGCCTGAGCAACCCCAAAGCTCATGTCCTATATCCTGTATCATATCCTGTATCTGTGGGTGGCTGAAGGCTGGGTCTTCCCTCTTGCACACCCACTCTTTGTGGGGATGACCAGGCCATAGGTTCCTTGTGGCTCTCCCCATAGTGGTGAGGGCACTGCTTCATTTGGGACCATAATGGAAGACGAGAAGCAGCCAAATGCTCTGGGAGCATTGCACTGCCTGTTGATACAGAGGTGCTGGTGACACAGAGACTCCTCAACTTGCACAGCATTTCTCAGAGCACCCGATGGTTGCAAAGGAGAGGCTGAAACCTGAACATCTCCAGGTTATTGCAGCAAATTAAATATGATGAAACATAGTAGACAGTTTTATATGCTCTATTAACTCTATTAGACCTTTGTATTGGAATAATTTATTGCTGGATTCTACAGAGCACAGATAAAGTTCCAAACATCCTCTGATTTTGTTACTTTGCAGAGGCCTTGGCATCAAAGATACATCCAGTAAGAGCCAGTAGGAGCTGAAAGTTTGTTCTAGAGGCTGTCCCAAGCATGTCAAAGGAGCAGCTGTAGCCCTTATGACTAGTTGTCTTTTGACACGCTGACACAGTTGGCACACTTGGTAGGAAACTCCATTCCAAAAGAGTATTGAAGTTCCATGGAGACTGTCCAACAAGTTATGCTCTTCTGAATGACCATGTGTGTAGTACTCCCTGTTTCAAATCAGTTTGATTTGCTTCTCACCCAGAAATCTGCTGGAGCAGCACTGTCTGTAGCGAAGATGACTTCCTGCATACACATGCTGGTGGAGTCACTGTCTTGCTTCATCTGCTGCTGAAGGTGACAAACACACCTGAGGGCTGAGTGCCTGCATGAGGAAAGTGAGGCAGTTCACAAGTTATTTGTAGGTGTTTCTCTGCAGTGGTCACAAACAGGAATGCTTGTGCTGCTCCTCACGCTCTTCCGCACCGAGATGGTGCAGGCACTCGCCTCTAATGGATGATTCCTCTTGGATGAGTTTGCTAATGGCTCCAGTTGTGTCACTCATGAAACTCATCTTCATGATTTCTGAAAGACCCCATTAACACTGCATTAGAATCCTGATGGCTTTCATTCACTGAATTATTTAGTTACTTAAATTTTTTAAACATATCAGAATACCTTTTAAGTCAAGTGTGACCTTCTGGTCTTCTTTGAGAAGGGCTGACCTTGAGCATGCTTCAGGGGGCTGTTGCAGCCTTGCTTCTCTCTTCACACGTGCTCTCACTGCAGCACTCAGCCTTGCACCTTCACAAAAAGGTGTTGTTGAGGAAAGCAGCATGCTAAGTGGTTTTCTTTTTCGTGATTTATCCAAGTGCCTGTTTGCTCCCACATGCTGTGAGTGGATAATAGCACTTCTCAATCAAAGTTAAAATTACTAATGCTCTTGTCTGTGGAAAATTTAGTGCAGGAAAGAAAAAAAGGTTAACAATGCTGCTATAGTACCAATCTTACTATGGTTTGTCTTATCTTCATCCCCGCATCTTTGTGAGCATTATTGTACTGACAGGTTATTCCAGTTGATCTCGCTGCTGAAACCAATGTAAGGCAACTATATCTGACATTTTGTTAAGACGGTGAAACTAGTATTAAAAAAAAGCCATGTAAACAAAAAAAAAAAAAAGGCTTTTTTCCTAACGCTATGTTCATCATCCAGTAAACACAACTCAGCTGACAGCACAGTGATTAGCCCAGAGAATTACTCCATCCTCCTCTTGAATATATGCTTACAGCAATAAATTTTGCCCATGTATTTCCTCATAGCTAGAAGCTGTTGAAATTATTTGGCACAGGATGTTGGAGTAGCTTGAAGAAAAAAAATAGCAACAACAGCAGCCACTCTCATTTCAAGTTATTGACACTTCACTGTCCATCTGCAGTTCCATCATATGGAGGCAACATACCATCATTTCTCTTTTTCTAATTGTGTTCACCCGAGGTTCTTTTGTGGCACAAGTTATGACTACTTTTTAATTGTAGTCTGCTACAACCTTTTGGCAATGTAAAAGGGCAGACAGCTGATCCTTTCACTTATATATTCTGTCTTCTACTGAACACATTTAATTTATGGGAAATGGAAAATGGGACAGCATAAGGGTTTCATATATTCATGTACAAAAGTCATTTTAGTTGAGATAGATGAACTCTGATGGATTACACAGTGTCAAATTATATGCTTCAAATTATATGGTGTAGTGATGGAGTGGTTTGACCAAGTCACGCTAGGCTCCTTATCTAAAAAGGTCTTATATCAGGCATCTGAAACTACTCTTGAGTACTTAATCAAAACCAGTCTGATTTTTAGGGGTCATCAGCATGCACAGACCTAAATGACTCTGTCTGTGTGGTGAGAGCGCCTCAAATGACTGCTTGCTTGGTAGTCTGGGCTCAAGCCAGCCTTTTGCGTGCCTGGTCTCTGACACACTGAAGCCTCCAGCAGATGCATGAAGTTACCTTTTGGATGCTTCATGCCCAGCCAGAATCCCACTGAATACTGCAAATTCCCTGTGGCGCTTTAAAGAATAATGAGCAAATTTCAAAGTTTACCCTTAAGATATAGTCGGGTTCAAAGATTGTCCTCCTCTGCATCTTGGATGTCTTCAGTGTGCTCTTGCATACTTACCCTTGTACCACATGGAAGCTTTGCTTTTGTGTTGGCTCATGTTCTCCAGATATGCAGACACGTGCCTTTGATATCACTCCATACATTTCTTTCATGAGACTAACACAAAGTTCTTGGCAGATAGTGGAAAAATCTCAATTTTCACACAAATTTTGGAATGCTCACTCCCAAATCTTCCAATTCCCAAGACTCCATGGTTGCTGGAATCTTGCTGCAACACAAACCTTCAGCACAAGCCTAACATGAAACGTGACAGTACCTCCAAAGGCAGTTTCTGGATCTGTTGCCATGCTGAAGATGAGACACATATTTAGTTCCCAGTTTATCACCCTTCAAGATTTCCTGCATAGAACCAGATATGGGCTCAGGGGCTAGTGGGTAAGGTGCTGCCCTAAGCCCTGGGTCTTTCCCAGAGACATTGCAGCTCTGCATGTGTTTGCCTTAGGAGCCAAAAAGGAAGCTAACTTAATGCATGCGATCAGGCACCCCTCAGACACTTCTTGCCTTAATTATATTTACATAGGAGTTACAACAAATAGAAGGAAAACTGTTCTTATTAGCACAGCTTGACATTCCCAGTGCATTAGCACATGAAATGATCTGGTGACAGAGTAAATAAGACACAAATTACTTTTAAAATGCTTTTACAACGAATTCTAAGACGTTTCCATCTCAAAAGTGACCTGAAGTGGTTAACAATTTGCAAAAACAACCCCATCAACTAATATGAGGGTTTCAATAGAATCATATAAATGTTTCAGATTATCAAGTTAAAGTATTGAGCACAACTGGATTCAAATATGCCTTTTCATTATCATCTAAGGCCCTACGACAACTGGACTGCCTCCACACTATAGCAGCCAGGAGCGAACATCTCTGCAGGAGCCCTCTGCTTTTCCAGAGGCAGAAGAGCTTCCCCAATGAACCCAAGGCTTTCTGAGAGCCCTTAAAGAACACCCAACTTTGTAACCCCTCTGGAGGTGCAAGGGACTGAAGCTGAATATTGTCCAATTGTGGCAGTCACAGAATGGTTTAGCCCTTGGAAAGCAGACAAGCCCTTTAAGGTCATCCATTTCAACCATTAACCCACCACTGTGAAGTCCAACACTCAACCACGTCCCTCAGTGCCACATCTACATGTCTTTTAAGCACTTCAAGGGACAGCAATTCCACAACTTCCCAGGGCAGCCTATTCCAATGCTTGACAACCCTTTCAGTCAAGAAATTGTTCCCAGCATCCAATCTAAACCTCTCCTGATGAAATGTGAGGCATTTTCCTGTTGTTCTCTAGCTTATTACTTGGGAGAAGGGACCAACATTCCCTTCCTTTCAGGTAGTTGTACAGAGTGAAAAGGTCTCCCCGGAGCCTCCCTTTTTTCCAGGCTAAACACCCCCAGCTCCCTCAACTGCTCCACATAAGACCTTTAATGAGTCTCTTTTGCTTCAGACCTTTCACTGGTTTCATCGTGCCCTCACTGCTCTAGATTCAATGATTTTACACAATAATGATTTAATTTTTCCCCACTGCCTCCCAAGCTGTCATTTGGGCAAGGAGCTGGCAATCTGCCCTGGACATCTGAACAGCAAATCCAGGTAGGCAGAAATGGGCCTCATCAGGGTACAGCACTCTGTGAGACAGCTACTGTGGCCAGGTGTGTTGGCAGCAGTGCACACCACTCCCACTGTGTCCTGGATTAAGACTTCAACATCTTGATGGGATATTATGTACTTTTTATTGCCAGCTTCATCTTATATACCACCAAAGCCAGTATTTAATTTAGAACAGCTTTATTCAGAGATATTTAACCAGAGAGTATCTCAATCTGGAGGTGTGGGAAAAGAGATCATTTAAAATTTCTTTAATTTTTTTTCTGGTTATTTTCAGCAGTCCTCTATTCAAAATAACTTGGAGCTATGCATAAAAGCTCATTATAAAACCTATCTAGGGGATTGAGTCACACAGCTGTGCATTTAAATCTCCTTAAGCATGTTTCAACAGTCTCAAATACATGATGCTAAATTGGAGATGGGATTTTTGGATTAGAGATGGTGAAATGGGAAAGGGAGCACCAAGGATAGAAACCAAGTGAAAGTGTGACTTCTGCAAAGGGCTGCAAGGTTTCATCAGGAATGCTGGCTTGGAGGAAGGGTCTCCTTGGCCTGAGAAAACCAAACAGCACAAACTGCATCAGGCTCTGTGAAACTCCCCAAGATGTGTGCACTAGCACAGCAGTGCCACTCTTAAAACAGTGTATTTTGCACCTGAGGAGCTCAGAGTTTGATAATTTAATACCTTTGGAAGAAGCTGCAGATGGCATGCTCTGCTTGAAAGAACTGCTGTCACCTGCAGGAACAGAGTCGAGACCCAGAGCTTCATGATTAAGCTGAAACCAATACAGCAGAGCTACCTTTTCTCCCCAAGACCAGGGATCATAGCTTTGCCAGATTATTTTGACATATCTTCTCCACCCTGAGGAACTTAACTTTACTTTTGACAATACCTTTTAGCTTGGAAACACTGTTGATTTTCTCTGCAGACTTTTGCCAGAAAAAAAAAAAAAAAAGAGGGAGGAAAAAAAAGAGTTCATTTCCAGACACTTGAGAGTATTGGAATTGTTCAGGTGCTGAAGTCAATGCAAGGCATCAGCTGATAAGTGGGAGGCATAGATGTTAAAAATCTCAAGGTAGCAAGACAATGATTTGAAAAGGCCTTCTTTCTTCCGATTACTACTGAGAAAGGATGATATTACAGTGAACCTTGTTAAAATGGAATATTCCCAACAGAGAATAATTGATGTTAGTGCTACTGTCAAACTGAACATCTGAAAGGGACTAATTACATTTTCTACTAGGAATAACTTTCTATTTTGTCACAGCTTCGACTAAGGAATCCCATTAATCTCAAACATCTGAATCCCAGATCCTCTTCCTAATTTCTGCTGGGAAATAGCACAACCAGTACTATCTGAGCAACAGTTGCTGAATTCAATGCCCTTAAATCAGAAGAATATGCAAAAACATTCTACACAGTTTTTAAGAGCTCATTCTAAGGCACATGCAGGTTGAAGAAAGCAAGCTGGTGTCTAATGGTGGTGGCCAGTTTGGCTATTCACTGCTGGGACAGGGAGCAAGGGATCCTATCCCCACACTCCTGCATGGGGCTTTGAGGAAATGCATTGGGCTAAAAATGGGAGTCCAGAGACTCTGCTTGCTAGTGGGAAATTTCCCTCCCTTCCTGTCTCACGCTCTCTAGCTCATGACAGGGCTCCCTCCAGCTTCATATGGCTTCTGTCCATGTTTCTGTTTGGTCCTGGCTCCGAGACTAAAGGAAAGCAGTTGACTGCCTCCCTTGAGTGTCTCAGCCTGTTAAGTCAAAGAGAGGTGCATATGCTCTGCCTTGGAGAGAGCACATCAAGAGAAACATCACCTGGTGTTTCAAGAGAAAGCATCAGCTAGAAATGAAGGGCATTAGCAAATCATCTACACAACTACAGCAGCTCTGAAGTGTTCCAGCAATATTCCCTCTCTGAATTTTTAGCCTATTCCTGAGTGTTTCTTTGTGGTAGTGTTCATATTGCCTGACTACACTGCAAAGAACGAGACAGAAACTGGATGAGCAGTTTTCAGACAGAATGCTAGTTGTGTCTCCTCTCACCATGGCTGGGCTGTCAGGACCAGTTCCCTCCCCCTGGGGGATGAGTGGTGCTGCTGCTTGTCTGCAAATAGTGACCAGGCATCACAGGATTAGGGGAAACTGAAAAAAAAAAACAAACCCCAAAACAATCCAAAAAAACATTTAAGGAATACTGGGGTGGTTGAAAGTCTCACCAAAGTCAGAATTCTGGAAAGGCTGAAGAAAATGAGAGCTGAGCTCCCTGTCATGTATCTGAGCATCATGGAAAGATGATGCATCGAGAAACTTCAAGAACAGTAGGATCAGAGGGTTGGTCCAACTGAAGTACACCAGCAGGATTTCTCCTTCAACCAAACCCAGGTCCTTTTCTTTTTGTAGTCCCAGAAGCAGTATAAACAACAGCAATACTTTCTAGTAATTGAAGCAACAGCCATTAAAAAAATAGCCGATGTTAAATGTATCTCACTTCCGAGGACATTAACAGAGTTTGCAGGGGCCATTAATAGAACAGAGCTCACTTTTCATCCCCCATGAAACCATAAGTCATGGGTTTTTTCTTAGCTAGGTTATGTTTGGAACACAAAATGTCAGAAAAATGTAACATTTTTTTGAGTCATAGGAAGTAGTTTTCTTTGCCTGGATGATGTTATTTTAAAAAAGAGTCTACAGGTGAAGGTGTAGAGATCTCTACATAATCATTCTGTCTCTTTCCAAAGATGCTGGCTACATCCACATCCACTTGTGAATTCAGTGCAAAGGATAATGCAACCATGGATAAACGCTGGCACAAAAAGGTTAACACTGGAGGGTAACTGGAAGTAGGTGATGCATCAACACATCTGTCGAAATTGAATGTGAAGGATAGAAAGTGTGCTGGAAATGGCTTCAAGGGAAATTTATGCCTAAATAAGCTGACAAAATCAGCAATTTAGGGCACTATTTTTTAGCACATTTGACAGGCTTGTAGGAGAAACTGAATATAATTTTTGAGGGAATGATGGAATTAGTTAAAGAGACATCATTTTTGAGACCTATTAATAGTCAGTTGTCCAGGGGCATTTCTGAAGGCAATGTTGTTTCCACAAGAAGCACTGACCATCTAGATCTTTCCAATGACTACCTAGATCTCTGTGCATTGACACTTCAGTGCAGGAATGCAAGGAAACACCAAGGAATTTGTGGTCGTTTAACTCCATCATTTTAGGCATGGCTAGATGGCCAGGATGTGGCAATTATCAGTGTCACAATTTGCTGACAGTTTCCTTACCATCATCTGGCTGGTAATCGCTGCCCAAGGTCTACTTTTACATGCATTGTGTACTTCAAGCTCCTTTCAACCCTGTAACATCCCCCTGCCCTTTATCTGCCAGAAACCTTTCCAGCATAAGTGAAAATTCAGACTGGTTGATTTTCAGAATGATTTTCGTGATCACGCAGAATTGCTCAGCCTTGTACTGCACACAGTTTGAACCACACATGCAGGATTTCATGCCTCATGGAACAGCTTAAAAGTACACTATCTAAAATGGCCCAAAATTAGATCAGTGTTGGTACTGCTGTACTGGATAGTGAAATTGTTTAAAGGTTGTTACATTAAAAGTTCCATTAAGCTATTTGTTGTTGAATCACATTTTTTTTAATGCCTAAAATACTAAAAATGAAATTACCATTATTTTCTGCTGAAGACAATATTGAAAAACCATTATTTTATAATCTAGTTTCAGAGAAAAAACATTTTTCTGAAAATAAACCATGGTATTGTCAGTATCATGAATTAAACACACAGAGAAGAGAGATATCACATGCATCCAAACCATAGTTTCTGAGAGAAAGATATTCCTACCCCCCCTCCCCCCTCTTGAATAATGCCCATTGTGTGCCTGGTTAGAAAGCAATAGCTTGGTTATGGAATAATGGAAATTTTATCCATGAAAATGCCACCTGCACATTAAAATCATCCCATAGCTGACAGAGTTCTGTTTGCAAGCTTCTGAGCTATAATTCTATCAGTAAATAGGACTATATTACTGTGCCTCTTAATGTTAGGTGAATTTCTTATTAAACAGCTGACTAGAATGTGCTATACATGAAAAAGAGAACATCAAATTAAGCTGTGCTATAAAAATTAAAGTACAAGATGAGACAAATGCTAGCCTCTGCATTTTTAACCTACTTTTACATTTTCCATTCTAAGTTCAAACTCCAAAGCTGTTGTCGCTGGCCCCCAGCCAGGTAATAATGAGCATTGACTCCATGATTGCAGAAGGCTGATCAATTGCTTTATTATATCATCTTATACTATATTCTACTATACTTCTTAAGAAATTCAGTAACCCTTACAGCCAGTCCAATACAGCTTTGACCTAACTGGTCAATCCATCCAAACACCATCCAGTGTCCAATTAAGAAATCACCCTTTGGTAAACAAATCTCCATGACACATTCCACATGTGCACAACAGCAGGTGCAACAAGTGGAGATAAGAGTTGTTCCTCATTCTTTTCTCTGATCTTCTCACAGCCTTCCCCAGGAAAATGCCTGGGAAAGCCTGTGCCTGCTCTCTGTGGCCAGAGAGCTGCTGCCACACAAAGCCTGTGTGGTAACAGCTCTACTGCTTGCTTCTGGCAGTGGTGCACCTGTGAAACATAAACTTTAAGAGATTTAGAGATTTTAGAGGAGCTAAGATTTTAGTTAGAGATAAGCCTTACTAGAGTTAATTAAAATAAAAGGACTCTGAAAGTAGGCCTTGATGAAGTTAAGAGTTAGTAGTTAACTAATAACTGATTGCTTGTCAACACAATGTTTAGTTAGCTGGGTTTATAATGAAGAATATAGAAACTGACAAATAGCTTTTAGGAACATAAGACAATTGTGGGCCTCCTCTGTTCTGAAACCAATTGAAGACAAGGAATGGGAGTTCTACCAAGGTTCATTTGTCATATTTGCATTGAAAAGGCAGAAAGGTCAGAATGAGGAAGGCTTCATTTACTTCCTCATTTTGGGACCCCTCCCCATGAAAGGGACCACCGACCCATTTCAAGGAACAAACTACGCATGCTCAATAGCTTTTGGAATGATTAGCATATGAAGCAAGGAATGGGATGTACCAAAATGATGAATATGTATTTGTATTTTGGGTATTCAATACTTGTGTGGATAAAAGGACTCTGTAATCATTTGAAAGACATAGTGTGTATTTGGGAGCTGTCCCGCACGCTGCCCGGCGTCGCAATGAACATACACTTTCTAACTTTAAACTGTTAGAGAGTTTTTGTCCGTCACAGTTGGATATTGGTGCTAGATCAATATCCATATTTCTTTAATAAATCACCTGGAGGTCCCAGGGCACAGCTGCACAGCAGGGAGAGCCAGGAGCATTTTAAGGGACATGCCTGTATGTGTTTAAAGGAACATTCCTGTATGGGGCTGATCAGTGACACAGGAGCTGGTCACCCCTGGAGCACTTGTAAAGCATGGGAGATGGATGCAACTCAATGTCATTCACTTGTCAGAAACTGCTTTAGTTAAGGCAGCAAACTCTCAGGGTTCACTCCACCTTTTGATTCTGGTTTCTCTGGAACCACCCTCTCAATCTGTATTTTTTTCCCAATCCTCCTTTAATGCCCAAGCAGAATCACTGGCAAGGGATGGCCAGGGTGAATACAGACAGGGATCAACGAGATACTTGTGCTCTGGTCACAAGCCTTACTGAATGGTGTGGAGTGTGGCCAGCAGATGGTGATGATTATCAGCTCTCTCTGTCCATGAGGAAAAGCTAATGAGGATCATTTTAAGTGTGGTAGCCTGGATCTCATATACAGGATATGCAAAAGCTCCTTCACATATGAATATCTTGGGGAAGATCCCGCACTTGAATCTAGTCACACCTTCTGAATTCCCCAAATTATAAAGGAGCCAGGGCAATAGAATTTTACCTTAGAAAACTTCCTCCACAACCAAAGAATAAAGTAAATGAGCTTAAGAAAAGTAAAATGGTTTAATAGGCTGTGGAAGACATTTAAGTAACATTTTCTTCCCTATCAGATTATATATTAAAAATTCATTTACATGCTCAGCAGTTCCCAGACCTCTATTGGCTCCAGTGGAATGGACAAAACCCCAAAACATGTTTGGGGTTTGTAGAGATAGCAGGGACTCAAGAAAATTGGCAGGATTTTTTTTCTTCCAATATACTGCTGTGACTGGGCCAAGTCCTTACTCCTCCCCTGGCGCTGGTGTCTGGACCTGCCCATGCTCTAGGTTTAAGCTTTCCTGGTAATGCAAAGTGGCACCTTAGCATGAGCCTCAAGGCCATCTCCCTCCCTCAGCTTGGGGTGTCCCTACGGCTCGTCCAGGATGTTCTCACTTGTTCTTCTGGCTGCTCTTCATCAGCACTGGGCAGAGATATCTGCTAGCACTTATTAACAGGAACAGTTTGCAGAAACTGCAGGATTGTAAGTTTCCAAACATCCATGCTGTGCTTTTTTACAGCAAGTGAAAACAGCTACAAACACCTCCACCAGTAAATCCCAGTATATTTATCACCCACCCACATATCAAACTTGTCTCAAAGCAAGCTGTGCTTAAGTCTCTAGTGTATCTAGTTTTCTTTATATGTTTTTTCCTCCTCTGTGAAATATGACAAGTATTCTCCTCTTTTCTTTTTGTGTGTGTGTGGTTGTTTTTTTTTTCTTTAGTGAAGCGTCTGCAAACACTTCTTCTATTATCAAACACTTGGGAAACAAGCAAGCTTTACTTTTGTATGATATGTGTTTACTCTTAGCAGCTTAGTATGTATGTTTAATCAGAAGTCAGAGCCTAAAACCAACAGTGACTGAAAACTGATATTTTGATGCTAAATACTGTAGCCTTTTCTAAGAGACAACTGGACTACACTAAGACATTAAGAAGTGTCAATTTCCATTTAATATGATAAGGTTCCAGAGCATTTTTGACACAATTGCTGTTCATGGAAGATTTGCCCATTTCGTGTTTCTTTTACAGACACTTCTGCAGCTATTAGGGAGAAGAGGAATTCTATGTTTGCTTCAAACTCCTTGGGACAGAGATCAACATAACTAAAAGGTTAAATGCAGGGCTGGCTTCACTTCTTTAACAATAATAATAAAAATTCTATGTAGAAATTTCCCTGCTTTCTTGTTCCAAACTTCTCCACAAGTAGGAGTAGCTAGGATTGTAGTCCTTATGCCCAAACAGCATTTTGGACCCCTCAGATCCCACAGAGGCACAGCCAGGCAGCACAGTCCCATCACAGAAAGTCTTCTTCAAGCACTAATTTTAAGGATCTTAGATAACTAAGCAGCACTATAGAGAAGCATTATACTATTTCTTGTACTATAATAAGAGTTTATTATTATTTCTTGCTTACTTTTTTTTTGTTTATTTTGCTCTCCCCTGTAAGAGAGGGCTTTTTCTTCTATGTCCATATGTTACCTGACAACTGGAAAATATCTAAAGAAGGAGACCAGAGGTTCCCTAATAGCAAAAGGCTCAAATAGCTAATGAAACCTCCCCCAGCCCTTCCTTGTGTTCAGTGGGTGAGTTTTTTGAGGACACATGGAATTCCAATATGGACAGGAAGATTGCTGGTTTTCAGAGGAACACAGTGTGCTTTAATATCCCTGAAAACTTTCTTAAGGCTCAGCAAGCAGCTGCTGTGTGAGATGCAGCCCAGAGAAAGGCTCAGATACACATACAGCAGGAAAGTTCAATTGTAATTCAGGTGAGTGTTCCTATTTATACCAGCCCAAATGTATAATTTGTCCAATTATTCAGGAATTTCAGACCTCTGTTTCAGTCCAGTGAAGAAAACCAGTGATACTCTGGGCTCTTAATTCAAGAAGAACAATTTGATTTTCAGCTGTCTCCACACTGTGAAGTTCACACTCACACCCTGCAAAACAGTTTTATCAAATATTTACTGCCTGCTTTATGCTGGCCTATGAGATACAACAGCTAGCAAGGCATTAGTCTCACCAGGAAGAGAAAAGTGGATATTTAACTGTCACAACTCAGGGAAACATGAATTGTATGGAAAGCCACCTGAGCAGTGACAGCTAACACAGCAAGCTGTGTCAAACAGAGCTGGGTGCAGCATGTACCCAGGTTGGCCACTTCACTCTGGTCAGCCTCTTCTGATCCTAACAAGTTGAGCATAATCAGTTGGAAAATATCTAATAAACAAAACATATGTGTGCCTGCTTGTAACTCATTTCAGACCTCACTCACTTTCCAAACTGGATGCTAACTACTAACCTATTTCAGCAATTTAAAAAGCACTTTGTTTTAATGTCCTTTAATGAAATGTCATCGTAAGTAGGTCAAAATTAAGTTATTTGCTGTATAAACATGTGAATCGTGCCCTGTGTATTATGATCACCCACACTCATGACAGGGTCTTGCTTGGCAGCCAACTTAGGTTTTGCACCTTTGAATATTCTGGGATATGAAGATAAGACACAACATGGACACAGCTTTGCTGAGTTCCAAGTATTTCCCTTCATGCAGAACTTCACACATCTGAGAAATGCTACTACTCAAAAGCATTACTGCAAGAACAGAGTGGTGTTGATAGGAAGCTGTCCAGTTTAAAATTAAGATACTAATTTGACTGGCAGTCACTGTGTGTTTGTGAGTCAGGACAATATACTTACAGCTCAACGGTCTACAAAACTCTCTCTAAGAGAAAATGGAAAGATTTTCATCAGCAAAACACTTGAAGCAATGCATGGAACATTCAATTCTGTGAAACACGGAATAGTGGAATTATCCTGGCAATTTACATGTGAGCTCTGAGTCAGTGCTTTCAGGCAGGGAATAATTCCACATATGCATCCCTAATGAAACAGGATCATAAATCTTTCTGAATAGTGCTTTTCAGTTTTTATGCTTGACTTCAAATTTGTCTCCTACAGGAAAGACACTGGAAGACAGAAGCAGCACAGGGTCCAGCCCATGAGACACAGTTCATGAGAGCATTTTGCTATGTGAGACCCCATTTGTATGGTCTTATCCTACTTTGAAATGGGTATTTATATGAGTATTTGTAATGGGTATTAAAAAAAAAGAAAAGAAAAAAAAAAAAAACGGACAAAAGAGCAGAACAGCAGGGCAGGTAACAATCTCTATCTGGGGTAGCAGATAGCCTGGCCTGCTTGATTATAAAAAAGAAACAAACAAAGTAAACCAGAACCACTAAAACCTTAATAGGAATATCTGTCTAATTTAGCTTGTGGGGAGGAATACATTAAAGTAAATAAATGTGTCAGTCTATAACTATCTTGCCTTTTTGTGCTGCTTATGCTGTAAGTATAAACCAAAATCTTTTCAAGCAGATTAAAAAAGAGGTGGATCTGGAGCTAGTCAGTGTATTTGGGCCCTGTCACAAATTGTGAGATACTGCCACAGCAGAGATAGCTGCAAAACCACCCAGAGGCAAAAAGAGTGTGTCTGGAGGGACAGGAAACAGCCAAAGGCTCATGTAGCCCATGCTGGGACTGGGGGCTGTCTATCCTGGAGAACTGGATGTGTGTTACTCCCCTCCTCTGAAAGGCTCTGCCAGAGAGATGCCACTTCATCTGAGATGTGGGCTCAGGGAAGGGATCATTCCTGGCCTTCCTTGACTTCTAGCTCTTAAAAGAGCATAAATTGTTAAATCAACCAGTAGCATAATTAGAAGCTGTCAGCATGATATTCCTCCAGGATATCTGAACTTGGAAAGTCTTGCAGGGAAAAAGGGATAATTCTGCAAGTGCAGTGCTAAAGGTCACAGTGCATCCTGTTCCCTGCCAGGCTGAAGCCATGGCATTTGGCCAGAAGGGTAAAGGAACAGGGTTTCCAGTGGTAGTAACAAGTGACAATGCTGGGGACTTGCAATACACTACTCCCCAAACATTTTAAATTGTATTTGATGAACTGCTGATATGGTACTGCTGCATATATTTTGATAGTATCAGAGAGACTGAATAATGGTGTGGGTGCTACCAAAAACTCCATTTTTAGGATCCCAAACAGACCCCTGGGAGAGCATGGGTGACCCTGAAAGGCAATTTTGTTATGAGCTTCTGCAACAGACAAATACTTGATCTGCCTGCTCCCAAAAGAGATGTCCCTTTGTGTCTTTCTGCAGGAATGGGGCTGGGCAGGAAGAAGCTGTACCCTATGTCCCACAGGCCCTTTGGGAAGGGAGGTGCCCAGCAATGGGTGCTTATAGTTGATGGAGAAGGAACCTCTGGCAATGTGGATGGTGTCCAGAGCAGAGGCAGCAGTGGAAGTATCCCCTGCCCCCAGCAGTCATGTGGTGAGGTGTTTCCCTGCAGTTCCAGGGAGAGCAGGCAGACTATGTATTGCCAAGAGGCTGCCAGCTGGGCAAAAGGATCCAGCCA
The DNA here is from genome assembly GCF_024509145.1 of Vidua macroura. NCBI lineage: Eukaryota > Metazoa > Chordata > Aves > Passeriformes > Viduidae > Vidua > Vidua macroura. The sequence goes on from NC_071573.1 coordinate 79,832,142, forward strand.
GCAAAGACAGCAGAGGGAAAACTGGCATTTAGAAAGCCCTGTGCAGCAACCACAGCCTTGGCAACTGCCATTTGTAAGATTAAGCCTTGTCTTCAATAGGGTGACCTTACTTTCAGCATTTTGGCTCCTTGTTCCCATTCTGGATTTGAGGAAACAATAAGGAAAAGGGTAGTTCCACATGAGCAGAGGAGTTAGATGTTGGGATCTCCTGATGAGTTTGCTTATTCTGTTTCTAAATAATGTAGAGGCCCAAACTTTGTTTTGCCCAAGGTGACTTTGCTGTCCGTGGAACTAAAGAAAAATATCCCTTTGTAGGAGTAGCTCCCTGTTACAAAAACACCCTTGCCAAGTGCTACCCAAGCCCAGCATATCTAAGGATATATACCCTGTCACTCTTTCAGGGTGTTTCCTATCCTGGAGAGGAGTACAGCTGCTGCTTCCCTACGGGAGGTTTCTCAGCAGGTCCAACACCAAGGTCACAGGGGGGCTTGAGTCCATACTGGCTGCACAGGGAGCAGGTAGCTCCCTTCCTTTTGGAGCAGACTTATAAATCTGGAGGCTACAAGCACGTCCTGCTTCAGCTCACTCTTGAGGTTAAAGAGCCTGATAAATCTCCCTCAGACCCTGTTTTTAAGTCCTTCCCTGCACCCTCACCAGGTAATTAACAGCTGTGTCCCAAGTGGTGGACTCCTTCAGCCAAGACCCCATCAACATCAAGCTGAGGGACCAAATCCCACCACATATTTTGTAGGGTGCAATCCTCCTTGTGCAGCAGTGTGAAAGGTCCGGCTTTCTCTCAGCACTGCTTTTTTTACTGGTAGAAGTGCTACCAGGCAAGCTGCTTCCCATATTAGATTTGTGCAGCAGATTATTCCCAGCTCAGCATGATGATTATTCCCAGCTCAGCATGATGATTATTCCCAGCTCCCTACCTGGCCTTCCTGAACTCACTTCTACAGATCACATCTCTACTTCACCTCAGCTACATTCAAATTCTGACCTCATCCGTACCTGCTGAACTTCCCACCACACTGACCTCCACAGACCCCACATTTGTTACTGCCAGGACTGTCAAGAGCACAAAATCATCTATGTAAAAAGGTTTAGAAGGGCTAATCCACTAGCTGTTTGCAGAAGTAAAATCTTGGGCAGGTGTTTCATTTTACACAGGCCAAATGCTATTGAGAGGGCTGTTCATAGACAGACATATTTACATGAGCATGTGGAGAAATAGGTGCTTGCCTTTTTAATGCACTAGTCACTTTACAAAGGAGACCCAGAGAAATATTTTCAGTCAAGTTGTGCCAGGGATTAGTTTGACAGACGTAATGTAATTAGATGGAGTTGAGTTTGGCCTGGTGACCTTTTTCTTTCTCCTGGTGTACTCCATGTGTTTTACCAATGACTCTCCAAACAGCTTTCAACTGATTTAAGGCTTTTCTTGCTGTTTGTGTTGGGATTTTTTTTCTTCCCTTTTTAATATATGAGACTGCTTCCTCTGTGTCCTGGAAGAGACCCTTATGTCTTTGACATATAATTCTTACAGGGAGGTTATGCTAAATCCAAACCCCTCAGTAAGAAGGGGGCTGCTGCCAGTTTCCTCTTTACTTACTAATGCAGTTGCCAGCAAGGGGCACCAGGATTTCAGCAGAAATACCAGGATCAGGGAAACACAAATTTTAAAGCTGACATCCACTGTCTTTATGTGGCCACTTGGTGAAGCTGGTGGGTTTTACAGAGAAAAGAAGAAGGAAAAGGAAACCCCAAAATTGCCCCCAACATCAACAAAGGCACATTATCAACAGCAACAGGATGAAGCTCAGAACAGCAAAACCAACACTGCCTCTGTCTGTACACTTCTGAAGTTGTTAAATTACAATACAAGCAAACATACATCTTAAATTTATTAAAGTTCTTAAGACAGGCATGTTTATCTGCATCTTGAAAAGAATGGGAAGATATCCACGGATACAGATTATTTCAGCATGCACAGGACTTTGGCAATAGAGGAAAACCAGGGAACAGTAAAGTACAATTTCCTCTAATTTCATAGGAATCCAAGAGTACCTCGCAAAAGAACAAAGATATTTAGAAATAAATGCTACTCTTTGGACATCTTAATTATATAATGTTGTCCTTTTTTCATGCTGGCAAGTGCTCTGGTTCCTGAAAATTATCTATGTATCTGGTGCCTGACAATCTATACTTTTGGTGCTTATAAATGAATTTGAGATCATGGTTTTAAGAAAGAAGAGCTTTTCTGTGTACTTGTATTTTTTAAATTGGGTAGATGCCATAAAAGGTGCCCTCCCAAGTCCCAAAGTTTGAGACATGACTGAAATGCAAAGGTAGGCTGAAGCCAATCCATGATTATGGAGGGCTAGTGGCTCCTAGGAGATTGTAATCTGCATTTCAAGACAGTCAAGAGCCACTCACTCTATACTTAGAGACCTCCTAAAAAACCCCGGCAAAAATCCACATGGCTGGTGATTACCTTGTTCTTGTGCAGAGAGGCTGACAATGCTGTTCAGTCCATGTTTTCCCTGATTTGGTCTGCCTTGAACTTTTGAAAGACTGTGATTCATGCAACTGAATACTTCAATGAACAGTACTTAAGCCCTGGTTTGGGGAATCACAGAAGCACATTTGCCTTCAGCCTTGCCTTTAGCTTCTGAGTAATTCCACTGAAGCTCATCGTATGTAAGCCCTCACTTGAATTTAACAAGTACTTTGCTGGGTTGATGCTATTTTTACATGTCTCTCTATGGAAAATTAGTGCATCATTAGAGGTGCAGATTTTTCCTTTTGGGTTTTTCCTTTTTTTTTTTTTTTTAATTTAGAGCCTCAGTTTTTTGAATGTATGATATCATGGCAATTCCAATCCTTTGAAATTGAACATTTCAGAATTTTTTCTGAAAGATTCCCAGCCACCAGAAAATAACTAAACACAGATTAATGCCTTATGCTGTTAACAGCATGCCATTTAGTCGCCGTGGACTCAAACTTGAAGTGTAAGGTTGGTTACAAGCAATAAAATCAACTAGCCCTCTTCTCTGCTCACCACCTGTCTAGATACTGAAGGACCATACAGCCTGTAGCCAAATGATGGTCTCGATTCCACCTGCTGCTCGTTTTGAGTCACAAGGACTATCCGGTCCTTGGTGAGCAGTTCAACACCTGCATTTCAATGGACCCTGGAGGTCCATTCCTGAAGCAAGGAATACAATCTACTTCGTACAGTACTGAGAATAACTATTTTTACATGCTGTGCATCATTTCACCATTCAGTCCCCACTTTGGCACTGACCTTTTTACCTATTGAGGACTACTCTAGAGTGGACCTCACAGCACCACGAGTAGAGACTGGGGATGCCCGGACAACCCCGGAGAGAACGCTGCTCACCGGGACCGCGGGAGCGCCGGGCGCCGCGGGGAAGCCGCGCTGGGTGGGGTACGCCCGCCGCTCACCCGCGCTCTCCGAGCTTCCCGCGGTACCACAGCCCTCGGCAGAGCTCTGCAGCCCTCAAGGAGCCCTCCGGCACCCCGCCTCAAAGCTCACGAAGGAAAACTTCACGGTTCATAGGGCAGCATCCTGCTGCCCGCCTGTGCTAGCGGGGTTCCCCCTCGCAGCCGGTCCCCTCGAGGCAGCAGCGGGGAATGTCAGGGGAAGCGCCCCGCGCACTCCCGCAGCTCCCTACGACCCCCGCACGGTCCCGTTCGCCCTCCCGCCGCCCCCAGCCCCGGGCGCTCACCTGAGCTCCGGCGGCTGCGGCTCCTGTTGCCCCTGTCGGGGGTGTCCGCCGCGGGGAGGGGGCCGAGCTCCACCGCCTCCCCGCAGCGCGGCAGCCGCCAAGTGCCGCGCTGCCCCCCGGCACTGGGATTTATCGGCGGCAGCGGGCGGGGTGGGGGGAAACGCCGTGCGGAGCCACTTCGGGGCGCGCCGCGACCGCGGGCAGCGCCCGCTGCCTTCCCGCCCCCCTGGGCGGGGGGAGCTGGCGGTGTCGCGCCGAGGGAGGGGACGATGAGGATGAGGATGGGGATGAGGATGAGAATGCAGCAGCTCCGTTCCGTTCCGCGGCGGCGGCAACACGGCACCGCCCCCTCCCCGCCGCGCCCGCCGAGGAGCACCCCCGCCCGCCCGTCGCCGGGCACCGCTGGGCACCGCTGGGCACCGCCGGGCACGGCGGCTCCGGGCACCGAGGCGGTGCGGTGCGGTGCGGGCGGACCCGGCCCCGGCCCCGGCTGCTGCTGCTCTGGCCAAGCCCCGGCGCTGCTCCTGCCGCTGCTCAGGCACGGCCGTGGCCGGTGCCTGGGCCCGTGCCGGGGGCGCTGTCGCTGCCCTGTCGCGGCGTGGGGCGGCTGCAGCTGCCGCCCTGGCTGGAGCCCAGCTGCGGCGCTGGATCAGCCCGCTCCCGGCTGGAGCTCAGCCCGCCCTGGTGCACGGAGAGAGGTGTGTCGGCAGCAGCGCGCTTCCGAGGGCTGGTACCTGATGCGGGCACTGTCTGGGAACCGGGAGAGCCTGCTTGGTGCTTGCCCGCTCTTCACAGTCCGTCCCTGATCACCCGGTGCTGACCAATGCCGGAGATGGCTCCTGGAGCAGGCGGAGCTGGAGTGAGAACCATGTGGGATTGTAGCGAGCGTGTTTTGGGATTGTAGCGCTGCGTCCACGCTGTCTGAACACACGGGAGTGGAGTCGCTCGGTTTTGCAGTGTATACACCGTACGGAGCGAAGGATACCCTATGGAAGTACCACAGAGAGAGTTTAGAGGCCATCAATGACTAAAAATCAAGTAGTTGTTCCCTCTGAGAATGACATAATGTCTACTAGTAATGTTAACTTTGTCAAATGCAACTTCGATGCTATATTTTCCACCAAAATAGGTAGGATGGAAGCTTCCCCACATACCAAATGATTTGTATAAAAATCCCACAGGAAAGTCTTAAAAGGCTTCTGATTTTCTAAGGAAGGAAGGATGCATGGGATGCTAGGAATACAAGAAGTGAAGAATGGAAGTAAAAGAACCTCTGCTTTGTTCTAATGAGATTGTCCCTAATCAGAAATTGTATTATTATGCACAGCTTTAGAAACCTGTGTTTTAATGTGGAGTCTTGGTTTAAAAATCTAACTCTCTGTTCCTGTCTCTCCCACTTTACCGACCAATGGTAAAGTGGAAAAATTAAAGAGATCTGTCCTGGCGCTTTCTGGTGAAGTGCATTCAAGACTGCTGGAGGGCTCCATGATCTGAAATGAGAGTGGAAGATGACATAGATAATGAGCAATCTTTGGATCTCATTAATGATGTGCTAATACGCTTCTCAAATTTTGAACAACAAAGGAATGAGATTCCCAAGCATTTTTTATGGTCATCAGTGCTGAATAAAGTTTCTGTCTCAGACCTTCCGTAGAGTTTCTGACACCTTTTTTCTTTAGGCATTAGAGGAGGATAATAAGGCTGATATGTGTTCATACATCAGCCATAGCAGGGCCATAATCTTCAGCAGGGCCATCATCATGATTAGGACATATGTGTATGGTTCTGTAAAACAACTTGCTCTTTGACTTCATTCTGACATGTGTCACAGGCAGCAACTCTACATCTCACCCATCTTCCCCTAAAATACTGCAGCTACAGATAAAACAAACTTCCAGGAGTAGGAGCTGGCTGTATCAATCCCACATGGAGAGTCCTTCATCCAGGGTACCAGACAATGAAAAACAGACTGAAAAATAAAAGCAATATTATGCAAAAATTAAGCATGGAAGGAAGGCTTTTAAGTGAAACAAAGTGTTCTCAATGAAAAGCACAAACATCAGTCACTCACAGCTGAACGATTTCAAGTTGATCGGAAGCTGGATGGAGTGACAGCCCAGAAAGTTTCACATTAAATCAATTAAATCCCATTATTCCTTAGATTTTAAAAACTAATTAAATTAATTTCATGTGACTGTGAAAGGAGCTGAAATGACTGCCAAAAACTGTTCTTGTGACAGGCTACAGAGGCAGCATTAGTCAGTAATTATGGCACCAGGCTGGTACTCAAGAGAGTTTTGTGTCTTATCTGCCCAGCTCTGAGCGGTGATAAGAGGACTCTTTAATTTCTACTAAGTGGTACTGGGGACAAGTACTCAGCTTGCCTGGTGGGGGAAATCACCATAACTGAATCATCTCTTACTGCATCCCAGTAATACTCCTCCAACCTGATCAGTGATTTCCTGGGTGTATTTGTAGGTAGATCATGCAGAGCCTGCTGAGTTGCTTCCTTTCAGATATCACAAATGTCTTGCCATGGAAAGGAACGTGCCTTTCAGACAAGACTTCATATGCATTCAGGTACGTGTGCATGCATCTGTTCAGTCTACCAAATTTCCTTCATGGCAGAACTGTGGATGTACAGGGAAAAGTAGTGTGGACCATCTTGTGGGCTAACCACAGGATGGTCTTACTTCAGTTCTGGATCATTCAGATATAACTGGTCATGCTGAGACATGATGTTTTGGGCAGGAGACACCCAGCAGGGAATTATGGGCTGGTTGCTATCTGCACACATTTATTTTTTGTCTTTCTTTTTGCCCTTCTCCTTTCCTGATCCATTCTTTGCATTTAGGTTGCTATTTCCTTCCTAGGTGGTCATTGGACATATCACCAGGTACGTCTCTGCAGTGCTAGAAGGAGCCACCAGAGTGGCTATCAACAGTGTGCTCTGTAGCCCCATCCCTTCTGTCTGCAGGGCTGGCTGCTCAAATGCTGATGCACTGCACACGGGATTCATCTGCCTTTAGCTTCTGACATTGTGAGTTAATCATCAGAGTGCAAGCACACCACCTCAGGCTTTCTGTATAGCTAATGGAGAGAAATAGACACCTCCAGAAGGCAACTCATCTCATCCATCTTAGGCATCCTCTACGGGAAGATGAAATGAGCTGCCTTTTGGAGGGGCCCATTTCTCTCCACCGAGTCAGAAGGGAGCCCAGGGTGACTTGCTTAGATAAAGATGATTAACGTTTAGATATGTACAGTGAAGTGAAATGAATCTCTCTTCTTTTGAGTAATTCTGGTAGCCATGACCTACTGGAGATTGAGAACCTCTTGAGACTTTCCTGCATAATCCATAAAATCCTAGCTGGGGGCAAATCTGAGCTGTTTTGCAGTTTTCTAGCAAGCCAAAGCAGTGCTTAATCCCAGGGCAGCAGAATGCTGCTAATCTAGGAGGGAATAGAGAAATGTTGTTCAAGCAGGTTCCAGAGGTGCTGTTTTGTACTGGCAGGTGGCTGTTCCCACCCACTTGTCCATCTTTACATGGTGGCTGGCTGCTCAGAAACGGGTGTCTACAGAACCACTCTAAAACAGCTTCTTGTTCAGCACTAGAGTGATTCAAAACCCATTTTAAGGGCTCTTGCATCTCTCTCTGAAGCACCTTGTGCTGGCTATGATGAGACGCTGTAAGAGAGACTCACCAGATTCACCATAGTCCTTTTTAGTCCTTTTCTCAAAACTGCCTCTTTCTGAGCCCTGCATGACACCCTGTTGCCTTCCTAGAGAGATAATTCCCTCTGAAAAGATGATCTGTTGTGCTGTCAGTAACCAGTAATCCACTGCACTGCAATTACTTCTCATAAGCAAATTAACAAAACAGCATCCTCATTTATTTGGATTAACTTCTGCAGTTAACAGTTGACAGATGATACCAAAAATACTAGTGTAAATAATGTGTAATTTTATGTTTGAGCTTCTCAGAAATATTCTCAGGCTTATGTTATTCATGGGTGGTCCCTGGCCATTAATAGGACCCTGAGGTATAAACAAATACTATTTCTGCAGGGAAAAGCAGAACTGCCCTTTTAAAAATGCTGTCCTAATAAATCTACTGAAATTCAGAACTTGGCAGAATCATACTCCTCAGCAAGAAGGAGTCAATTGGTCGTTAGTTTGCTGTTGTTCTCTGGTCCTTCCTCATCTACATGTCAGTACTGCAGCCTCAGACACCCAGGAGCTGTGATGTGCTGCTTGGTGCTGTCAGTGATGTCTTCTTGCTCCAAGCAGAGCAACTGCAGCGTCAGCTCAGCAGCAAAGGCCAGTCTGGGAGCACGGCCCAGAGGACAGAGCACCAACCCACTCACATCCAGCAGGCAAAGTGTTAATGTCTGTGGCATGCTATGGGCACAATATGTTCTGGCTCTGCTGTGCTGGAGCAAAGTCTGTTTGTGACTTGTTTATTTGTACAGTGCTCAAAATAATAATGTATGATCTTATGCGTGTGCCTTACTCGGGGTGTGTTCTTGCCATCTCCCTCAGTGGCACTGGTAAGTGTTCAGCAAATGTCCCCCTTACTCCATCACTCTCCCTTGGTTATTTTGCAGGCATATTTAGCAGGGTGCTGTCTTGCAGCACCTCCCCAACCTCTGTAGCTCGTTCTTGCACAGGCAGTTCTCTTACTGCTCACAGCTTTTATGGAATCTATTTGGTTAATGCTTTAGCGACGCCTTAGTGTGGTACATCCCAACCAGTGCTCCGCCAAGGCTGATGTTTGTCACAGGCTTTTGACTTGATTAGAACCTGTCTGGTTGGCATTGTGCTCTACAGCATGCAGGCTTCAACTGCCCTGAATCTCACCTTCTGAGATGTGGTTTCTGCAAGGCTCTGTCACACCCTGCCTCAGCCCAGCTTCCCTGGGGCAACGGTGCTGCACTGCCTTTTTGCCAGGCACTGAGGACCCGTCTTCTTTCACAGGGCAGGGGGCTCAGATTACCCAAAGACGCTGTGTGAAGATGCTGCTGTTGACTGAAGAAGATATGTTCACTTCTGCTGGCTGATTTAGAGGGTTTCCTAGAAGAGATAGGAAATTGGTGAACCATTATATAAGTTTTCCTGGCATATATATTTGGAAGAAGATGTAAAAAAAAAAAAAAGTAAATTTGGATAAGGGGTTTCAAAATTCCATAAAATGTACCTCTAGTTTTGATTTTTCAATGGTATACTCACTATTGGCACAGGAGTTGTTGTGGGCTCCTGTCTGGACTGGATAAAAGACCCCAGTGTTGATTAAACTGTGATCAAACACAAAACACAGACTATTCTTGACAGGGAACTAAGTACTTCTTATTTAGACGCCACCCAAAATTAATTATGGGGTCTTTTTTTTTTTTTTTTTACTCAGAATAAAGTGAGCAGAACAGGATGTCTCCTACAAACCCTTTGCTTATGACTATCCAGTCAATATTTAAACTCCAAGTTTGTTAAGAATTCATTTAAATTTATCAGTTATTTAGTGATTTTGTATGTATGTGGAGAGTCCAGTACAGCAGTCAGTTTATCTGAACACGCTCAGAATTTCTCTGCTAAAACAGGAGTGCACTGAAATATGCAATTTAGTCCCTTATTGTACAGTGACTGGATGATCTCCCCGCTTTTATTTTTCTGTTATTCTGACAAACCACAAAGAAATGCACATAAATAATTTTCATATTTCTAGATAAGAAATAACTGAAACAGTATCTTAAAACCTTGGAAGTCTGTGTCTTCTCAGCTTAATAACAAATATTTGTGGAGACATCAAGCAAATAATAGTGTTCTTTATGATTCAAAATATGAACACATAGAAATTACAGAAAAGAAAAAATGTGTCTGACATGGTGAAAAGCAAAATCAGTTTCACACTCAGTAGTCAAAGCAGCTCATGTTTGAAGTTGTCTGTAGGCAATAGCTATTGTTGATAAAATCCTTATGAGTAAAGTTATTGTGTTACTCTTTCCACAAAAAACTCCCCCAAACTTTGACTTACTTTTGCTATCATATCCCACAGCAGTTCTTTAATTATATCTATCCTGCTTCCTGGGGGTGTGCCTGTGATCACTGTAAATTTTATGACAGTGTGTTTTTGTGTTGGTGGTGTAACTTTAGCTTAGGTTGCTGCTAGCTGGGGATGTTGTGTGGTTCTTAGGCTGACTGTAATGGGGACTTGGGATGCTGTTTGAAAGCTGCCAATATCAAAGGATTAACTGGTGAAGTTGAGGGGTGATACGTAGAGGAAGGGATAACAGGATCCTCCAATAGGGATGTATCTCACTACGTGTTTAAAAGATGAAATGAAGGTGACATTCAATGGCTATAATTCTGTTTCAATCTGACATTTGATATAGTTGCCTGTGCTGAATTAATTTAAAGTAGTTTCAGGTGCTTTCATCGCAAGAGTTTTAGTTGCACCCAAAGCCTGCTGAAATTTTTAAGAAAACTTGCTTAGTTTGAGGGGTTGAGGATCACACGCTTGGAACAAGTTGTGCAAAGACCATTTCCATTCAGACATCATTTGTTCTATTCCTGCCTCTTCTGTAGTAAATGTTTATGTAATGTTTCACATTACCTAAAACACAGAAAAGGTGGCAATGCCCAGTTAGAGGGTCACTAAATTTCAGGGTTTTGTCACCAAAAATAGAAGATATATTAGGATCTGACAGTGCAGAAAAATTTATGGGTCAAGGAGGTTTACAGAGTTTTTGAGAACATGTATCTTCTAATGTTTTTTAGAACAGCAGCTGCAAGTAATCAAGCAATTAAATCCTTCCCATGCTTCCGGCTGGGGTTGGTCAAATAATATTCCCACCACCATCAGATAATGCAAGAAGTTACTTACCTGCTGCAATTCTGCTGTTCTTTACGACAGCACTGCCCCCCTCAGCTGAGCTGACTCTTCTCTATAAACTTTCTGACATGACAGAGCCCAGCTTAGCTACGTCACTGTTAGGAATGGGGCTTTTTATGGATCATGTGTTTCTCAAGCACACAGGGAACGTTTGCTTTGCGCTCTGTTTGTTGCTGGTGGTTGCCTGATTATCTGCATGGGCTACCAGGTGCATCCCAGCTGCCGAGGGTCGTTGCTCAGCCAAAATCCCTGACAAGTTGACAGCTTTTCTTCCTTCTCATGGCTGTCATGTGATCAGTCTGTTTTACCCATGGCTATGGCTGGGGAATACAGAGAGTGTGTATGCAGGGCAATGCAGCTCTGATGTTTTGCTTCTACACACACAGACACAGTGAATGGGCAGTGAGTCAGCCCTATTCAGTAAGGGGGTTGTGGTCCTGGAGCTACAAAAGCATCTGAAGATATTCTCTTTGGAATCCCAGATTGCTCAGAAATAACTTTATGTGCCGCCGTTTATATCTTTTATATGCCATTGCTAGGTCCTATTGTCCACCTGTGTGTGTGTGTGTGTGTGTGCACTTGTGATTATTTGACACAACACACAGATAAGTGACACAGTCCAGGCATCCTTGTCACAAGAGGTGCTGTGGGATCACAGAGGGAGAGCCAGGTTTGCTTTCCATGTAACACCAGCACAGACTCAAATCAAATGGGATGGGTAGAATATTTCTGCATGTAATTCTGAAGGCATTTCACACCCCATCACTACCAAGCAGCGTTTCCTTTGCCTAGTCTGCATTCTTTTAGGCTCATCTCATTTAGCTTGTGATTATTTAGAGGAAACAGGTGGAGAATTCCCAGTGAGAGGATTAATATAGATGGAAATGAACTTGTCTGTCCAATCAGGCTACCCTGTTTTAAGATAATTCAAGCACATATGTTGCATGGAAATTCCAGTTACCTGACTCTTCATGCTACTTGCGTCTTCTACATAATTTAGTTGCTCCTTCCCCAACACTCCATCTATCTGCAGTGGAAATCAGTAATGACAGAATATTATTGATCTGTCTGGCAGTATAGTGAACAGTAGTTAAAACTGACTGTACAGTGTCCATTACATTTTAATTTCCTGCATTATTAGTTCTGGTTATCCCAATCTCCTGAAATCTTATGCCAGTCTGCTCCTTCTAGAGCCTACAACCTCTCATTTCATTTTAATTCACACACTTCTGGTGGATAAAAATAGCAGGGGTTCTGTCTACCAACAGAACAATGGAAGGACTGTAAGAAAAGCAAGATTTGTTTGGCACCTCTTTCACTAAAGTGTTGCCCTGTACATCTTTTGGGAGAAGCACTGCTCAGGCAAAGGTGAGCTGTGGACAGGAGCCCAGGTGCTGTTTAAAACCACAGATCTCTTTCTCTGAATCTTCCCCTCTGAAAGCCAAATGGAAGACTCAGGCTGCTATTGTCCTGCAGCACATTTCCATAATGGATCTAGATGCACAGTAGCACAACCTGACATTTCATTATTTTTAATAGTGCTATTGCTGGAAGGAGCTGCCGATGTGAGTGCACATTCCAGCAGCAGACAGAGGTATTAATGTGGAATCACAGCAGCAAGAGCTGAAAGATGTGGGGCTGGGAGAAAAGGCCACTGACAGCATACAGTACACAGAGTAAGATTCAATTACACAATACTTATAAGCCCATACTTTCTGTTTCAGTGGGGTGTAGCTGCAAAGAGGGGAGAACAAGCCTCCTGTATGAAGAGTAGCATGTACTTGACCAAGAAGAGAAACGACTGGCCCTGTGTTTGGTCGTGTGCTGCAGCCTGGAGTTGCTCCTGCTGTGCAAACTGCTGCTGTCAGCTGTTGCAAGTGAAGGAATGTGTCATTCATTTTATGGAGTAACAGTGTTTTCCTGGATTTATGTGATCCCTTTTTTCCTTCCCACCCTAAGCTTTGCTGCCCTGCCCCAGCTGGAAGGAGGAGCAGCTCTGCCCCTCTCCCTGCAGTGCTGCAGGGAGCCATGGGGTTCCAGCTCAGTCCTGGTGAGTGAACAGCACTGGGGACATTGCTGGGAGCAGCAGAGAACATGCTGGATGTGGCAGGTACCAGCATAGGCACCTGACACAAGTCACAGATGATGCTCCAAGGGATGGCTGGGTTTTGCAGGTGGTTGACATAAGAATTACCTGGGAAGTGGTTGAAATTCTCAGGTAAGTGAAAGGGGAATTCTGGGGACTTTTTGGGAGCACAGCCTTGTAAGCCCTACAGCACCTCAGTCACACCATCAGTAAGTGTATATAAAGCTGAGCTTGCTTACATCAACTGTATCAGAAATACCAGATTTGGGTATAGATGTTGCAATGTAGGGACTGATGGGGAGGAGGAAATTCAGGCAGGGTTGTCCATCTGGGAGGAGGTGGAAGGCTTCCCCAGTCCTGCAAAACAGAACTCATGCAGACATCCCCCAAAGAGGGAGAGATGTACCTGGCAGAGAGCCAGGAAGCCCCTAGCAATAGGAGCTTGTGATGACCTTATGATCAGCATATCTGTGTCCCAATGTCAGACATCACAGGTCAGGGAGGAAATACTGAGACTTAGGAAGGACTTTATTCTATCCAAACACAAAGGAGGGAATTTGCAGATCCCAGAAGCAGCACTGTAGAGCTACCTCTCACTGCAAAGCCTCCATCACTTATTTTCTCTGGGGGCCCAAAGATGCATTCCCCAGCTGTACATTGTTTAGCCACACTGGTGTGAAGGAAAGGCATCCAGCTGACCACCAGCATGGCTCACCTGAGTTCTCTGGGACACACAGGGCAGTGGGGAGCACCAGAAACCATGGAAGATAGAATGTCCTCTCTTCCAAAAAACATGTATTCCTACCTCAAAGCTTCGTCATTATTTGGTGAACAACAAAAATTTGGTTACCAGCAAAGTGGCTTAAGCAGATCAAATTTTGCTATAGGTGCATTTTCAGCGGTGACTGACTGTAACAGGGAAAAATCCTGGCACCTCATCTCTGAAATATATTTTAAACACTTTCAATACGTTTTCAATACTTTTACATGTTTTGCATTTTCCTTTACTGTGCTCTTTGGATGCAGTCAGGTAATCCCTCAGCAAACTCACAACTCGACCTTCTGCTAACACCACATACTGATTCCAATATTGAGTTTTTATAGAAACATGAAAAGCAATGGATTAAATTTGGATAAATATTTAGGAGGACTTTTTAAAACTCAACTCTTCCTAGTGCCTTTCTCATATTTAGATGCCACCTGAGATAGACAAGTAGAAATGTCAAAATCTCTGGAATGGATTACATTCTGGAAAGTTCACTGCGCTGCAAGGGAATTAGAAATATTTAATGACAATAAATTCCTCTGAGAAAGGACAAGATGGGTTGTCTGAACAATCCAATCTATTTGTCACAGGTAAGCAAGCCATGAATAACAAATGGACTCTAATTTAGGAATGTAAATAGGGAGATGCCTGATTTGAGGCACCCAGGTCTAAATATTTTAGGCATCATTATATGAAAAAAGCAGGAAATTTTGTACAGTTGTCTGGGCTCATAATGGGCCTTGGCTAAATCTAGTTTCCAATAGCAAGGCTTCAGGGGAGGTTTAATGATGCTGCAAATAGCAGTACAAAAAGCACTGTAACCATTTACTTTCTCTTAAGTTACAGCAGTAACATTTTAGCAACTGCCCCCCTCCCTCGCCCCTGCACACACGTTTCTGCTCTTTGTTCAGATTTTTGTTATAGAAACACCAATTTAAGTCATCTGACTGCTCAGCTCAGACAAACCCACAAACTATTTCTAAAATAAAATATGTCTCTCCTCGTCTTCTCTGTTGATGACAAAGGTATTGTAAACCTAAGTTTATCTTCTCTCCCTGCTCAACCAGACAGGAACAATAGGGAGTCCAGCTTTAGCCTTCTTTCTAGAAAGATGGTGAACAAATTACTCCTTACGTCATGAGCAAAGGTCTTTGCCACTGTGGTGTGGTGCATCTTAAAGGCAAAGTTTGAAATGGAGTAAGTCCTTGGGTGGGAGCAAAGCAGAACATTTCAGGGACTGCAGCACAACAGAGACAGACGTGAACGTGACTCTGCTGTGGTCTTTGGCCACTCTGACACTAATGCAGATGTGCTCAGATCCACCCACAGATGTTTCACATTGCTTGCCTAAAAAGCAGCTGTTTGTCAGAGAAAAGCGACTCTCAAGAACAAATAACAGAGGGAGAACAGTGCTCTTAGATGATATTTTCTAAAGGAAAATATCTAAAGGAGGACTGTACATACACACCTATCACAGTCATCAAAAAAGTAGAAATAATCCCCTCACACAATGACTTCTTCTTAGATACTTGGAGTTCAGGCTTCTTTCATTTTCTTACCTGAATGTATTTTTTATTATTCTCAGAATTTGTTCCTTCCATACATTGTGTAAACAAGCACAGCTGATGAATAAATAAGTTGGAGAGTTAACATGGATAATTTTCTCCAGCATTGCTGATGAAGTTCTGAATCTCTTTCACTTGCATGTGGGAGCATGGTTGTAAACTATTTTCACCACACACTTTTCAACTCTGTTGTTGTGGCCCAAAACATCTCTCAAGGAAACAGGAAACAAGTGAAAAACCCACTCAGCCAAATCAGCTTTTCCTTCTCCTTGCTTTTAACGTGATGATTTTGTTGGGAAGACTGGCAGAAGTTGAATCAGAAGTAACTAAATTGCAGAACAGTTTGGTGATCACAAGATACATGCAGAATAGTAATTAATCAAAAATTTTATTTAGTATGGATCAAAATGTAGGGATCATAGTAGAGATTTTACATTAAAAGGGGAAAAAAAGTTTACAAAGAGATCATAATATCCATGGCAACATAGGAGGGAACTTTTCAACAAAGAGAGAAGCTGTTTGTCTAGCTCTTACTGCCTCATGAACAACAGGTACAGCACTTCTGGGGGCCTGCTGAGCAGTGGGTGAAGATGTTATTTTGGGAGGACCTTGGTCCTCCTGAGATGTTGACTCAGTCCTCGGGAAGCAGAAAGGAAGGGGAATGTCACAAATTGTGAGCAGCACCCAAGCCTGCCTTGCCTGGCTCCCCCCTGCACGTTGGGTGACATTCTCGGCAAATGGCAGCCCCCCAAAATTCAGCTGCTACCAGAAGAACACACTGATGTCCAGGGCTGACAAGTCTGGCAGTGTGCTCAGGCAAAAATAGCTTAAGTACCTGAAGTTGGTGGTAGAAGAGCAGTTGTCCCACAATAATCTATTGGGCACTTTCTAGGATCACTTATACAGTACTGCTTAGGAAATCAAAAATATATCACAATATTCCTAGTGCTGGAATATGTAACCATATTGTGGATGTGGATAATTAGTGAGGCTTGTCTCTCTGACAGTATGGATAAGAGAAAGCTGCTTTGCATTGGCAGTGGCACAGCTGTATCTCTGGAGTGAGATAAATAACTCAGAGTTCAGAAGTACAGAATCAGCCTGCAACTCTATTCCTTCTGCCTGAAAGGGATGCACACAGCTAAGTAGTCAAAGCTTGCTTGCCTTTGGGATTCTGTGCACACAGAACCTGTACTTAATCACTTTTTGTCTCATCTACAAGTAAAGGGGGAGGATCTGGATAAAATCTAAGTGGAATCTCCGGACTTCAGTTGAGCATAGGCATCCCTTTTGAGTCTGTGAGAGTTATTTCACTGCTACCTGCAAAGAAAAGAAACTGGGAGAGCTGAGCAAAATATTTGCATTCACTCTATGGTGTCTGATGAAAGGAGAGCTTTTGCCATAATTCCAAAGCTTTTTCTTTTCCTAATAAATATATAGAAAAATCTCAAACAAGATGTTCTTTAAATGCAAACTCAGAAGACACTGGTTGCCAAGATGTGTGAAAGGAAGAAGAGAGATTTTTTCTGGCCAGCCTGCCCTTCCTCAGTCTTTCTCTGCTGCTTCTCCTTGAACGTCACCTTCCTCACCTCAGAAATGTTTCTACACTGGGACAGTTGCTCTGCAAGCTCTCTCCCTATCCTTCTGCACAAAACACAGTGAAGATATGGCACATGTAGTTTTACTCCATGGAGACCAGTTTCTACTCTCCACCTGCAGCTGACAAAACCTGTGCAGCCACTACCTTTGTGCAGCAGAAATGGGGTTGCCCATCACCATGCTTACACAATAAATTTGGTCTTTAGTTCATAGGTGAACCTGCACAGCCTCTGCTCACAAACACACCGAAGCCTGGGACACTGCCAAACAATCTGGCATAACAGTGCTCAGAAATAGTTACTACCTCTTGTAAAAAGTAAAAGAGTTGCCTGGACAGCATGTGTGAGTGGACAAAAATGAGTAGAATGACAGTGCCATGGGGTTTTTTTATCCCTTTGGAAGGTCACTTGGAGAGAGGTGTTTCCCCAACAGGTGTATGTGAGCACCTCCAGGAGTGTGCAGAGGACTATGATGAGGAAGAGAGCTCCTTGGTGAAGAGACTGGACTACAGCTGCTGTAGCTGGACTATAGCTGGTGGCAAATGCCCATGGGCCAGGAAAAGGTCTCAGTTCACAGGCAAAATTTGTGTGCAAATCTGGAGAAGAGACCCTGGGGGGATTGGTATGGAAGTCATCAAGGGCAAAAAATTCTGAGCATTGAGCCCCAAATACTGTAGTGAGCCATGGACTATGGATGCAGAGGATCAGAGATATGTTTTTTGCCACCATCAAAAGAGAGAATCAGATGCTGGCATTTACAGCTTGTTTAAGGCAATGCTAATTTTTCTGCTGATATTTGCTTTTGTCAATAAGTTTGGCACAATCTTGACCTCATCATAATATAGAAAGCAGTGAAAACCCTAAAAACTCAGAAAATATTTTTCAAGGTAGGAAACTCCTTTGGTTAATGCTAAAAAGATTCTCTAATACAACACAGCTCTAGAGGAGAGACATTTAATTTGTCACAAAGCTGAGTTTAAATTTCTACTCACTGAATATGTATTAAATTAGCATTTTAAAAACATTTTAAAACCAAGCTAATGCACCCTGTCAAGTTTTATCTCACCACTGCAAATGTATATTGAGATTTTATGATAAATGGAAGTCTACTTATACCAGAAATACCAGTAAAGCTTTAACTAGAGCAATGCAAATGATGCCACTCAAATTAAAATTAGTAAATGGTTATATTCAGTTTTTAATGAAAATATTCTTCCATGCATTTTCAATCTTTAGCACCATTTCATTTTGTCTGTGCTGGTCAAGGAAATAATTACTTTAACTGGAGTCTAAATCTCCATGACTCTACTGGTAATCAAAGACAGCTTCTATTAGCACTTAGATGAGCTGTTCTGCTAGAAATTAACTGGTAGTGATCAGCACTAACTGCAAAGTTGCTTTCACTTTGGGAATTAGATGGGATAAATATTAGGTAGTTATGAACATGGGCCAGCTGGCCAGAGCTGTTTGTGCTGTGCAGGGAATTAGCTACAATGGTGAGACATCTTCAGTGCATGCAATTCAGCAAAGTGACAAGGTCCATTTAGAAGTGTGATTAAGCAGTGTACATTTTCTTGTCTTTGCAGCCTGGAAATGACAGGTCACTTCAGGTCCAACTGAGGAGAAAATCAGAGGCCAGATGAAGGAAAATGGGGGGAAATATCAAATAAAAGAACTCCAGTCAACCTGTAGGTGAAGTCTTTCTCATCTCTTCCCTGTCTGCTGCCAATGCTGGATTTGTGCTAGCCACCCTGATGCCTTTTCCTGTCAGTAGTGGGAAGATGTGGACTTGCCATGGGATACAAGTTACCATTGTCACTTGGTGGTTTCTGTGATATTTCTGGATAAGCCCAACAGAATAGAAAAAAAAAAATGTCAGTCTTTATAGTCCTTTCTCTTCCTATGTTTAATATACTGGTGATTTTTTTAGAATTCCCATTCCAGCAAAGTGCCATCCTTTCTCTGCTGCTAATAGTGATAGAGTGCAAAGGTGGAGCATCCCTTGCCACCTGAGACATACAGCAGCTGGTGTTCCTAGGCACTCCAAGTGAAAACCAATCCCTCTGCATTACTGTCTGTTAAAGGGGGTGAAAGATTTCAGCATTTTTAGTTAATCAGCAAATAGGTCCTTAAGTTCTTAACAGAGGGCTACAGAAGATGGCATGTGCTTCTTGCACAAGCACATCACAGCAGTACCTTGATGCCAGTTGCTGAGAGCCTCTGGTGCAGGTGGTGCTGTCTGCATTAGTGTGCATCAAAGTGCATTGCAGGCATTGCAACCCTCCATCATCCCAATCCTGCATAGTGCCAGCGTGGCACCTGCTGTCATCTGTGGGGAGATCACCCTCTGTGGTGCTGGGTGGCTGAACAACAGCAAGGCTCAGGCAGCCCCAGCTCCTGGACATCACTCCTGGACATCCTTCTCCAATGGCACATGGACCAGTGGGCCCCCTGAAGCCCCATTTCTGGTAATCATCCCCTTGAATCTTCCTGGAGCCATGACCAATGGGAGACAAAATGTTGTGGGTCGTGCTCCAGCCTGTCCTGCAGAAGCTGCAGTAGCTCCAGGGTAAAAGCCCATTCAGGAAAAGCAAAGTCAGACTTTCAAAGGCTTAATAAAAAATGGACAAGGTTTGGCATCTCCTGTGGCCAAGAAGTTCTTAATTTCTGCAACAAAATATTTTGCTTGCCTTCCTTGAAAAATCTTGAGGAAAGATGTTTTGGCATTCCTTCTATCAAACAAGACCTCCCAGCAAATCATCACTCAGAAAACTGGAGGTTTTCCCTTCACAGACTCATAAGAAAATCTCCAAATTCCAGACTTGGGCTCAGGTTTCACTGTACTTTCCACTGCTCCCTTTTTGACAGAACTCAGGAATCCTAATGGTATCCATGGACCAGGCATCTGTGTTCTTCATGGTCTTGCTCAAAGAGTTTCTCCTGATCTCTGTATTTTTCTCCACAAATGGTGCTTGCACGGAATCCAACCTTGCTGCATCAAGTCCCTTTCTCATAACACTCAGGACAACAGAAAACAAGAGTAAAATAAACTGGTAGTCAAAGAGTCAAAGAACCTTAAGTAATTGTCACGATCCGCCCGTAGGGGCAAAGGAATCGTGATGGTTCTTTTCACTGATCCCAAAAGTGCAAAAAGGCAAACAACAGGGGACTGTCAGTTAATCACAACAAATGCACCTTTATTAGGGGCCAAAACAGTAAATGCAATAGTGGGGATCAGAAAGGAGATAAAAGGATAGAGAGAGAGAGAGAAAAGAGGGGGATGGGAATAGCTACCAACACAGGCGAGATCCTCAGTGCTCCGGACGATGGGGATCCTTCTGTCGTGTCGGGGAAGTCTCCAAAGTTCTGGTCAACTCAGGGGTCCAGTTATAGTCCACAGAGGAAAGAGGGGGGAACATGCAGGACAATGAGAGTCTATTGAAGTTGCTGGGGGGAAACAGGTGAGTCCACTGAAACCACCAAGGCAGGACGAACACAATGAAGAATAAGTCCATTGGAGCTACTGAAGAACAGGTCATGTCATTAGTGGTCACACCATCCTTTTTCCCATTTCCTGTGGTAGGGGTCTCAGTCTCAGTCCTTGGGAGGGGATTTTTCGAACCCCGTCTGTCACGGTGGTAACGAGGCAGATGAGGGGTCTTCAGTGAGAGACCACTAGAGTCACCCCAAAAGTTCATTTGGCTTAAGGGTGGAGAGTGAGCAAAAATGCAGTAGGCTGTTCCTTGCTAGGTCCATGCCAGGTCTTTGCCAAGTCCTTGCCAGGGCTTGTTCAGAGCAGCTAACCTAAGGTACAGCAGTTACACCTGCACTGTCCTCTCCTCCAAGCCAGAACTGCAGTGGGGAAAGGGCTTTCTCCTCGTGGCAATCAGAAGGCAAAGGAGAATAAGGGGGGCTTCAGACGGCCTCTTACAGTAATCAAGTTCTTTTTTTTTCTTTCTCATAATATAATTTATCCCCCAAGAATCATCATTTTCCACTTGTTCTATCCCTGCATTTAGTAAAGTAAAGACAAAGCTACACATTTTGGTCACACTCTGCTGATTTCCTGTGCACACTTTGTTGCCATAGGAAAACTGGTGTCCTCTCTGAATATTTTCCTGAGTCTGAGGTGTTTTTTTTTTTTCCTGTGACTTATTGTCTATTCTTTTAAACAATATATTAAACAACTTTATTTAAGCCACAGCAATATCCTTTTTCTTTATGGAAGTAAACATATTGTAGCAAGTACTACTGACTTCAAAGTCTTAAAATATTAGTGATATTTCATCCAGTTTTTCTTTTGACTTTCAGAAAGTTTGTTGTCATGAGGTTTTCAAAGTCTCTGTCTGTTTACATCTGCATCTTTAGCTGAAAAGTTTTAACAAGTAACACAGCTAGAAGAGCTATGTTATTTTTCCCTGACATGGTGTTTTTGGGCTAGAGTTCTGGTTTTGTTAGAAAGTACAGGGATAAATGCCACCTCCTGCTTTCAGCCTTAATAGGCACATGCTGATGTATTTTCACAACATGCCCATTGCAGTTAGCAGTAGATGAGGGCTCAGAGTCACTCACAGGTACACAGGAATTCAAGAGCTGCAGAAAAAAGAAGTGTTTGTGTTCATTAAGATTTGTGGTCATTACAGGATCTTTGTAATATATATATGTTGTAACAGACCAGAGAAAGATGTCAGGGTTATAACAAACTCCTCTCATGGCAAGAAGGAGCTTCTTGCAAAATAATTTCCTTAGGAGGTTTTATTAATGCCTTTTTTGGACTAACACATCAACAATATCAATTGTTGATTCAATTCAGTAGAAATTCAGTAATTCAGAAATTCAATTCAATTCAGTAAAAATATGAGGGTGAAAAAAGCCTGGTGACCTGCTGAGAAATGCAATATCCTGAAATCCAGCAACTTCATTGAAAATAAATTGTCTGAGCCATGATCCAGGAGCAAACATGATACAGCCTGAAGCTGAAGTACTTGCTTGAAGGAAATCTTCTGAAGAAATTAGTCAGAATTAAGTTATATAAAGAGGCTCATTCAGAGGCAGCACTGAGCATTTACAGGAAAATGTTGACTGACTGAAGTCTAGAATCTATTGGCAATCAGGCTGTGGAGGGCCATGCCTTCAATATGCAGAGATGCCACCTGAGTAGGATGAAAAGATGCAGAATGACTGGAGAGGAAAAGAACCAGAGCGGGATTTACTGCTGCAACCATCAGAACTGGGCTAAAGAAAGGCAAGGGAGAAGAAAGTAGGTGACCCTGTGTGAGGAAAGAAATGTTCCAGGAACAGGTGAAGGTGAAAAAAAAAAAAAAGATTCCCAGCTTGAGAGAATGGAAAATTGGGCAGGTTGGACATTTTAGGAGAGTAATAAAAGGGGCAAGATGCATAGAGATCTGAGTAGAGAGAGGACACCGTGGAACAAGGATAGAAGGGGCAATGGGATTTGAGGTTGAGATCTATGCATCAGAAAATGAAAAAATCCATGGAGGGCAGGAGGAGGACAGCAATACAGCTCTAGCTGCAGCACTATGGTCAGGACATGGCAGGCAGAGGGAACAGTAGGTGCAAGAGCCTGGGTTAGAGGGACTTGCAGAAACTGCAGTAGGATTTGCCATTGCCAGGCAGATCCCTGCAGCTGAAAGTCACCAATATATTTTTTATGAGGATGGTGTGGTATCTGCTTGAAACAACCCAGCCAGAGTGCAGGAAGAAACATCAGCTTTACAGATATGCAAGAATTGTCTGTCCAAGGAGGGTATAAAACAAGAGGCAAATCTCAATATGTCACAGTGACCTTCCTACCTGCAAAAGGGAATGTCTCCACCTTTCTCTTTCCTTCCACGTTGTTCAATTCCCATTCCCTTTCTGGAGGAAAGAGAGAAGAAAGGTGTTCCCCTCAGGGCCAGCTGTTAAACATTCATTCAAGGGAGAATCAAGTAAGGATAAATGAGAAAAGAATGCAATGGAATTTGCTGGTGACTGCAAAGGTGGAAGAAGAGTTAAAGTTGAATAGTGCCCGAGAGATAGAAAAGCCAATCATTTATCTGTGAAAATAAATAAAAGCAAGCATGCAAAGTGTGTTCTGCTGCAGAATGTAACAAAGATGCCATTTCACTTTTCACTGATGGAGCAATTGAATGTATACCAAAACACTGTAGCCTTGAGCAAAAAAATCTAAAAACTGTGTTTGAGAAACTCCCAAAAGATCAGAGATGTATAAGTTTCCTGTTAACCTGACTGTTTCAGGGTTGCCATGTGAAAATTGTCCTGTGCACACTGAGACGCATGCTGCTTTTTGGCATAAGGGTGTTGATACAGATCATCTTTTCCTGCCAGTGGAGCCCTCTCTGTGTGAGCATGGGGGCAGCTTTATTGGGACTGGACCCAGCAGGATGCTAATAAATCCTCCAACACACTGAAATTGATGTGTCTGCATAATCCATTCTCTCAGACATGCCCACAGGGCTGGCTATTGCTGGTTCTGTGAGACATTGCACGGTGCATTAGGTAACTCATTGGAGTTGTTCAGACCTTGACACCTACTGAAAGTTGCCAGAGGAATGGGGTGTTTCAGGAATGGGATCACTGCTTGTGGTGCAGGGGCCTCCTGGCACGGCCCTGTTGTCCATTGTCTTCTGGTCAAAGCCACAAAATTTGTTAAAATTAAGTTAAAGTAAGCCCAGGGCAAAATCTCTCAGATCTTCCTCACTAAAGCTGCATTTTTGGAAGCATGCACGTGGCTGGATGCAGCATGACTGACTGCTATCATGGGCAAAGAAAACAGAGCTGCCTGAAGGTGGAGGGTGGATGGTTGCACGGAGGGAATGACAGTAGGAGTGTTTTGTGTGGTGTATGTGTATCTATGATTAAACGTCTAGTTATTTGTAGGTGACAAAGTAACAGAATTTTTTTGTAACATTCCAATTCTGTGCATCTCTCCAACCAAAGGAAAACACTCAATGTATATGTCTCAGGATATGATGGAAGATTAATGCAGGATGTAAAGGAAGTGTAAATACCTTCTTAGCTCCATGAAGTTTGCAGCCTGCAAAATTTCTATATTTTTTTCCACCAACATTCCTTCAGGTTACTGGCTATGGCAAAAATTAATTTAGCAAAGAGGGTACTTGACCTATTGAACAGTGTTCAACAGTTATAATCATATATAGAGCAATAAAACCATAAATCAATAACATTGGGTATTTAGTGCTCATTGCAAGATTTGCTTAGGATCAGCTGAATAGTTTCAAGTGCACCTGAGTGAAAGGAGTAGGTCAAATACATTATGCAGCATAAAATTAGCCTAGCCTGACATTTTCACAATGGGTGAACTTGCAAGAGTGGAGTGGATGATGACAATTGCTTGTGTTCCTCGTGACTAATATATTTTCTATAAAGATAGACCAGAGCACCTCTGGTTCCTAATATCCCTGTTTAACATACAGTATGAAATACTTAACAAGTCAGGGGAAACACAGCAAAGAGTGTGAATGCTCTGATAAAGAATAAAACCTGACTTATCTCTCAGCCTAATTGCTTTTTGCCATCCATTAATCAGGTTGCTCACATGATGCTTGTGCAAAGCAGTGGCAGTGAATTGCAGTGAGGCTTCAGCCTGCTAGGATCCCAAATGCCAGTCTGGCTCCAGTGGTGCCTCAGAGCAGCTCTCACTGCTCCATTGGAGGAAGCATTTGAGCAGCGTGTTTCAGTCCATGGCTCTTGTGCCTTTTCCCCTGTTTTACATGTTAATGCCTGTGGGGGCTTTCAGACTGTTCCTCAGCCCCAGGAATTCTGAGGCAGATTGTTACTGATTCAGATCCCACCCACTGAAAAGCAGAGACATCTTGCACACTGTGTGAAGACACATCCACCATGTGCAACCCCGTGCCAGGCAGCTGAGAATATAATTTTATTAAGCACATGTGGCCAGGTATAAACCTAAAAGGATTGCAGTGATCACCTCTCTTATGGTGCTGCTCTGCACAGGCTGGAGGACAATCCTAGATGAATCACTGCTTGAAACATTCAGCAGCACCTGGAAAGGCACTTAATTTCTTAAAAAATACTGGTCCTGGAGCAGCTACCATTAACACTAGGAAAATGTCATAGTGCTTAGCTTCTCTTTGCAGTAAACTTATAAATATTTATTTTCTATTTGACTGTAATTAGGCTAAAAATAGCTGCTTATTTTGAGTGTCTCTTCTCTGTGTAGGTAAGATTAGCTTGTGACATAGTGCTTAACCTCTGTTTAATAACCTGGGAACTCCCAGGGTACCTCAATGTCTTCCAAACTGCTCATAATTAATTGTGGGCCTGGTCCAATTTTTCATCCTTCTCTTCCATCTGTAGATCCAAAGGTTGCATATTTGGTTTTGCCTAGTCCTGAGACTTCACACGCAGGTGATGACACCACCATCCACATGTCTTTGTCAAAGTCATGTTCATAGGAAATTTTCTGTGTATGTACAGCTTCCCCCATGCACACCATAACTGCCCTGGGGGCTACAGGATTGGTGGGAGAATGAGTTGAAATCCCCAAAGAAGCCAGGTTGCTGCAGTGAACCCACCAGTACATGCCATTTTTCACTGAAAGACTGAAAGACCTTACAGAAGCAGACTGATTTCTGCCCTCACTCATGTGGGAAGGTGACTTTGAGAAAGCTTCTTGTCCTAGCCTGTGAAGAATGAAGTCTTTGGGGGATACATGGGGTGACTGCACCACCTGGCTTCTGTCCAGCACTACTTTCATCTAAAATAGACATGCAATGAAAGAGCTTTCCCCCCTTTTTTTTCCTGGTGGAAATGCCAGAATATCAGCTGTTCACATTCTATCCTCAATTATGTTTCAAAGGAACATCCTGTTCCTACAATATTTTATATAATGGCCAGCCACCAGGATAAATTTGTACAGGAACAGACAGGGAACAAAGCTGGGCCAAAAAAGGAGAAGAACTGGTGAAACAAAGAAAATCCATGCTGCGTACAACAGAAAAAAAATGACAAATGAGAAAGGTGCCAGAAAACAGTGAGTAGAAATACTTCAAACCACTGCGAGGAACAGAATGCTGTAGTGGAAAGGAAGGATTCCAGCACGTGGAGATGGAAAACAAAGGGAAGCACCCAGCTTTCTCCATCATCACATCTATTCCTGTATCCTCTCCCTACAGGGGTCAGTTCCTGGTCTTCCTGAGAGTTGCTCTTTGTCTTTATGTCCTGGTGCACCCAGTGGTTCCACCATCTTTCACCTTCCACCTTCTCAGCTGGCTATCCAGCCCATAGCCATATCCCCTATGCCTGAACATCTCACCTATGCCTGAACATCTCAGGTGTAAGTGTCTGTAAGTGCTGAGATTATAAAAGTAAATGCCTTGAAGTTTTTGCTGAAGCCCTTGCAATACATGGAGAAGCTGTACTCGGACACATGCTCACTAGTGCTTCAGATTTTCTGCTTTATCCTTCAGGTGATGACTTCCAAACTCTGATTCATGTTGCACTGGTGAGGACAGGTAATAACCCTCTGGATCATTTTGACTGTTTTCTTTTTCTCTCACAGATGAAATAGTGTAAGTGCAGAGAGCTCTATGGGAAACTGTCCAGCTTGACATCTGTGTGTGGGCCACAGTGTCTGGAAACTGCTGTCATTGACTCCTCTGGCTCTCTAATCAGAGGATCCCCATCCCATAGGGAGCATGTAGAATCTGTATGTTTGTTTTTCTCTCCTCTGGGAAGCAAGGGAGCAGAGAGGGCAGAAAAAAGACCCAACTCCTTTAGCAATGAAATGATGTTGAGAAAATCACAACAGTGCTTCTGCATTCTCATTAACAGGCTCTCTATCTAAAAGCATGGAAACAGAGATATTGGTTTATTTGCCTCTGCCAAGCTGAACATTTGGTGCTGAAACTTCTTAACTTTTGATGAATACAGCTCTCAGAGTAAAATAACAATTGTGATTGCTGCAGTGAGTGCAGCATGGTATCAGTTTCAGGGCGATGACAGAAGAAGAGATGTGACAGCAGAAACAATGGGATGCAGGAGGAATGGAAATGCTCTTGGATCTGTACTCTTCAGACCAAAGAAAGGAGTACGTACAAATCATTCCCCCACAAGGGAGATTAGGGGCAGGGTGGGGCTGTGTGTTATAGATGCACATGCCAGGCTTTCATTGTCTCCACTGCAGTATGCTATTTCTCCCCTTAGTTTGGATTATGAGATTTTTTTTCCTACTGTCTCTGGACCACATTTAAATGCACCTTCACAGGTTTCTGAAACAAATAAGCTTCCAGCCACCTCTGCTTCCAGCATCACTGTAGTGCCTCTTCATTTAGAGAATCCTTTGCCTATTGTGGAGCACCTGATGTCTCACACGGCTCCACAGAGGAAAGGAGCTGAGAGCAGACCTGCAGGGCAAAGAGCCCCATGGGGTGCAGGGGAGACAGTGAGCAGCACTGACCAAAACAGAGGCATGCAATTGTTTTGGCAGTTTGTGTTGAATGGATCTCTTTGGATATGGGCTGATTATCTGCCTGGGCTGCTTCAAGCACTGCATTGTGCCATGCATGGAAACCTGGGAGGGATTTTGTGCTGTCAGGATCAAGTTCTTTCCAGCAATGATTGTGAGTTTGGATTGAGATTAGATAAAACTTAATCATTACATTTACTGGATCTGACTAATTATTGTTAAAAGCATGTTCCAGGTTCACTGGGGCAGAAATTGAGGGATGAGTTTTGAATGCTTTTTTTTTTTTTTTTTTTTTTTTTTTTTTTTTTTTTTAATGGGAAAAAAAATCTTTTGAAACTAAATCTTGCAAATTTTTTCTTATCCTCTTTGCATTCATCACCTTCTTGGCTTGGGAGAAGAAAATGGGCAGCCAACACAACATAGCAGACATTAACCTTGAGCAAATTTCAGATACTCTTTTCTTAAACGTGCTGTTTCCTCCACAAACCATTTAATTCACATCTTTACTTACATATATTTCCCAGTGCATTGAATTATTCTATTGGCTAATTCTCCTTTTTCATTGATCAATTTCTGTTTTAGTAACAATGTCCAGATCAGAGAGTAACTGAAGGCAAATAGTTGCCCTGATCCTGTCTCTAACCAGCAATGTTTGGTCCTGATGGGAATGATACAAGGATGTTTGACACACTTGTTTTAACACCAAATTTTCTGTTCTGCTTATCTATTCATCCCTGAGAGACCAGAGATGACAGGAGAAAGAGCTAAGCAGCAGCACAAGGCTGAGCAAATGGGAGCAGCCATTCTGTGTCCTTCTAAATATGTGCCTCTGTCTTGAAGGCAGAGGTTGAACGTTCTGCTTGCCTGTACCATCTGGATTGTTGCTGCTTGGAGCTGCTAGTTTCCAAAACCTATTGAGTCCTGATGTCAAATGCAGTTTTCAGAATTAGGCAAAAATTTTGATGACTATATTGAAGTTAGCAAGTTATTAAAAACGAGACCTAATTACTTATGGCTTATAAAGCTGGCTTCTTCTCAGAGCAAACCCAGCAAAATACAGATTTAAAAAAATTATTCTATTGTGTTTTACACTGATATAAAGGAATTTCAGAAAAAGCTGAAAAATGTGGAAACAGTTGAATACCTAGTTAGTTTTCTAAGTCCCCTGTCATGTTAATAAAATTGAATAATGCAATTAAACTCACAAATGACAATATTCCTCTCCAGAGCTTTTTGCACTCAGAAATGAGAAAAGTGTTAATTAAATTATTCTTTTTCCGCTGT
Organism: Vidua macroura; assembly: GCF_024509145.1. Lineage (NCBI taxonomy): Eukaryota > Metazoa > Chordata > Aves > Passeriformes > Viduidae > Vidua > Vidua macroura. The sequence continues at coordinate 79,860,550 of NC_071573.1, forward strand.
TAAAGTGTTAATTAAATTTATCCCACTTCCACTCTTGCATATCAATATTATTGTAGTACACACATAGCAAAGCTGGGTGACAGAAACGAAAGAATCCAGATTAGAGCTCTCAGTAGTTTCTGTATTTCCAATTGCCAAGATTTATGCTTGTTCTTTACATCAGAATAAAAAGCAGGAAAAAAGAGTTAACTGCCTGAAGAAAAGCCAAGAGCTGGAACCTCAGTGTCATATGATATTCTGAATCACACAGATCATTGCTAGTAAAAGATGAATATGAAAGAATTCTTACAATGTATTTATATGACTTCTCACTTCTTGTTAGAACAAGAAACAGGTAAGGACCTTAGGTTAAAAAAAAATAAAGGCAGCAGTGCACCACTGCGCTTTCTTTGATCCTGAATAAAACTATTAAACTCACTGTCTGATGTTCCCCTTGTTTCTAACCCATATCACTGCCCAGGGAAAGCTGCAAAGGAAATTGTCACCATGAACCATGCAAAGAAGTCTGCCTATTCTGAGTGAGTACTCTTTGTCCAGTAGCAGTGTCTTGGAAGTTGTGATGAGCCATACAGCACCATCACTCTGTCTAAAAGGCTTCATGTTGTTGTCAAGGAGACCAGCTTTTTTGTCAGACACAGCTCTGAAAGTGAAGCAGTCATATGAAGGAAAGCTGTGTGTATTTGTGATATTTAAAAAGACCCAGTTCTCAGACTCTAATTTGAAATCTTTTCCTTGCTTACACCAAAAGAGCAGTAATGGGTTTTTAGTAATTTCTTAGTGCCTTTGTATTGTGCTCTTAATTTCAGTAAGATCAAGTGGCAAATCCAGAGTACCAACCCCCAGGTGGATGGCACTGACTTTCTGCACTGAGACTATGGATGGTATGGTTCTGCTTTGATCTTTAGAAAGCACCACTGTCTCATGCCCTTGTTCCTCTCATCAGGGACAACCTGCTCACAGGTCTGGACAAGGGTTGGTCTGGCCTTTTGGCCAACAGATTTGTGAGCAAGCAGATGTTCTCCCCTTTGTGGTGCTCCACTTCTGTGGTGCCTTAGATTTGGGGGATCATCAGGGCTTCTTGATCCTTACTCTTCCCTCCACCCTGGTTCACCTGCATACTTGCTAATCCCTGGCAATGCTTGTCTACCCTCCTCTTGGGCTCTTATTGGTATCTGAACTATGTTTGGTACCCCAATTCACATCTTTCTTCAATTCCTTGTTCTAAATCTTTACAAACAGGGTTTCTGGACCTCCTGCCATACTCACTGGTATCTTCTTGGCTTTTTTCAAGTCACCCAAGCCTTTGCTGGGCACAGGGTCCCATACCAGGTCTGATACAACAAATGGGACCATACCAGTGCCAAGCAGAGCTTAAGACTGTCTCATGAGCTGAACTTGGGTCTGTGCATTCAGTGATGCTACTGCCTTTTATGGTAGCAAGAAGTGACAGAGGGCTTGTGGTAGATTGTCTGCTGTTCCTTGTGTCCTGCCTGCCTCCCACCAGCTCAGTAAATTCAGCAGTGGTAGAGGCAGAACAGGAAATTCCCAACCCTTCATTTTGATGGTAAATTTTGGATTGCATGCCCCCTGGATCAGGGTCTGCACCTAGTCCCTTAACAGTCTTAAATGTATTTTCCTTAGATTCTGTATGAGAAAGCAATTGAATCAACACAGGAAACTTTAATAAAATCAAGCCATGATACCTTCTCCTTCACCCCTCTTCACAAGGACTGCTACTGAGATGTAGGATGTTTTTTAGTTGATTTAAGGATCAACAAAACAGTTTGTTTTAAAATATAAAGCTTGGCCATGTGTCTGAATCAGAGGAAGTTGGTTGATATTCTTCCGAGGACTTAATTACTCTAATATCCTATGTTACAAAGAAAAATTCTAAAAAAAACCCCAAACCTTCAAAAATTCAAGTTTTTGAAGTACATTTTCCTTTATAACACTTTACATTCTGACTTTGTTTAGTACTTGTTTTATTTAATGTTTTATTGAATATGTCTTTATACTGCATGAATTTACAGTCTGAACTATCACTGATGAACGTTCTGGGATTTCAGAAATTGTTTCCCTGCTGTGCTGAGCATTAGCAATTTCCCCACAATAGATTTTCTCTATTGACACTCTTCAGTCTTTTCAAGCTCATTAGGCTATTGCAGCTATGACATCTCCTAGTGAGGCTGCAACAGCACTTTACTGTATCATTATTTCATTTTATGAGGCATGGGAAGGACAGGGACCGGCATGGCAACTCACCCAACTCTGCCCTCCTTTGACCTTTCCCCCATGGCTCTTTTACAGCTGACTACAAAGTCACAAGCTGATCTAAAGAAAAACAACATCAATTTTTATAAGTGCATCTCTCCTTTATCTGTCCCATGTTTTCAGCTTTGCCACAGAAATGATAACCTGTGGGCATCGAGTGCAAGCATTTTTTTTTTTGTGTGTTATTCAGAGGTGACAGTTGTGATGTGTGTTATTTCCCTCCCACATTGTGAGTTCACGGGCCTGGGTTGCGGAGGCTGAGCTCCAGCCTGAGCCTCCTCCAACCACAGGGCAGGAATGGTCCCTATCCACAGGATCTCTGGGGCAAGGCAAGCAGCTGTCAGAGCAAGCAGGAAGAGCGTAGGAGGGAAAAGAACGTCAACAGCAATGGAAAACTGTGCCTATGGAGTGCAGAGAACAGGCAGAGCTCAGATCTTCCTTTGGAGGCTGCAAGCCAGCGAGTGCTGGTTAATGATGCCGCTATTCCCAGCGGTCCCGCTGTCTGCCCATTAGCAATTGACAATTTTCCTGGCAGCTCCTAAGGAGTGATGAGCTCTGGGAGAACTGCTGGGCTGTGGACCAGTCTGAGGCATCAGTCCCAGCCCTGAGAAAGCACAGGAAAGGGAACTTTACAGCTCCTCACACTGGCAGCTGGACATTGAGGGTGAAGGCTGGCGGTGATGCTGAACAGGGAGGGCAGGCCAGGAGGACACAGGAGGAGGTCAGAAATGAGGTTACATGACCCAGTCAGTGAATTGAACTTCAGACAGCTCACTGGGAGTTTGCTTTCCTCTGACTTCCATGGTGTATTTTAGCATCTGCCAAAACTAGGATAAGCAAAAAGTATATAACTCTTCTAGCTGTGATATGGCCCTGATGCTTCAAGCTATGTAAAATGCCTCCATCTTCTCTGGCTTCTCTCATTTTTGCTGCAGGGCTTTCCATTCCTCAGCAGATGGAACTTCCTGGAGGGTAAATGGAAGATCCTTGTGACAAGGGGGACAGGAATTACAGCTTATTCAGGCGAGATAACATTTGAAAACTGCAAAGAAAATGCCTCACAGAAAAAGCAGCTTCACATTGGTTATTCATGGAAGGAAAAAAATCCCCACAGAATGTGAACATGATTTGGGTTTTACAAAACTTACAGGGGTACAAATGATTACTTTCCATAATAGAAGGGGAAAAATGCCTTATGATTGTAAGCAAAAATTGCCTGAGGATCAAAAGCACCTTAAATGTCTGTTGCTGGAAGGAAGATCCTGGTGCAGCTCTTACAGGTGTTTCTGCTGCCAAGCTCCAAAATGGAGCTGCCTGTCAGATGCACTCCTTGGAAATACCTGTTTCCCAGAGGGCAAATGTTTGACAAGATTAGAGAGCTCTGATTACGTGCAGAGCATTACTAAAACTCTGAATTTATGTAAAGTTCTCTTTGAGGCAGTAGAAATGATTATTGTTTTCAAGACATCAGATTTACTTTTTGCACCAGGATGCACTGAATCAGCTCTCTCCTTCTGTTGTGATGAGCAGCCCAAACTGGGTCCCTTTCTGAGTGCTATGTGTGTGCTTCATGAAAAAAAAACTAAGTGTGATATTGGTTCTTCTATTTTCTCTCTCTCTCTCCTCCCATCCCTTAATCTTTCCAAAGATTAGTCACTCTTTCCTCCAGGAAGTTTACTTGAGGTGAAGAATATCTCTAACATGGAGTTTTACAAGAAGCTAATTTCAGGTAAATGCTCCTCACCCACAAAAAAGCACAATCAGCCTCATCAGTCAGAGGATTAAATGCCATGAATAAAACCATGTTCTCAAGGAAGGATCATATTTTCCTAGGATGAAGGAGAAATGTGTAAAGAAAAAAAATGAATTAGTGTAGAGAATTATACTAAAATTATCCAGCTTTACATATCATTTTAGTTAAAATAAAGGGAATACATATTCCAGAGAGAAATGTATAATGCTCAGAGTACTCTAGAGGAATGAATTGTAACTCAGGGTAGCATTCAAGGGACTTCAGCAGAAGCAGAGGCATTATTGATGCTCTTTTTAAATCTCTTCCCTTTTATAAATGACTCTACAATTTTTTAATAGAGCATAATTTTTAGAACCTGGAGTTGCCTTTCTACAAATGACATTATGAAGTGCCAGCTTATCCTGGAGGGACCCAGGAATTACAGAGTGTAGTTTTTTCATCACTATTGAATCCGAGTAGCTTCTCCTTTCTATATCACTGAATGTTTCTCCACCACAAGATAGTGCCTAGGCATCTGGTGATCATGGCAGTCCCATCAGCAGCTCTTGATTGTCTTCTTCACTTCCTGGTATAAAGCCCAATCCTGCAGCAAAGGTGAGGAAGGCTGAAGATATCATGTGGAAATAACAAAGGAGGGTAGTTGTGGGGAGTTGTGTAGGTCTTGTTTCTTCTTTCTCAGCTGCTATGTTGTTGTCATAGGTGAAATTTTTTTTTTTTTGGTGTTTGTCTCCTCTCATTTCTAGTAACAATACCAAGAAATAACAAGTCAGGATGGGTTTTGATTCCTCTTACCTACTTTCAATGGTACCAACATCTCTATTTGGGCACAGATCAATCCCTGTTTTTTTGCTATCTTGGAGTGCATTAAGGTCTGCATAGCCAACTGGGGAAATAAGTGGTTGTCCTACTATTCTCAGCGTTGGTGCAGCCTCACTTCAAGTACTGTGCACAGTTTGGGGCTCCACAGTGTAAGAAGGATGTTTTAACATTAGGCCATGTCCAAAGGAGGGAGAAGAATATGGTGAAAGGACTAGAGGGCATGACTTATGGTGGATGGCTGAGTATATTTGGTTTGTTTAACTTAGAGAGGAGTAAATAGAGGGATGACTTCAGGGTTGTCTACAACTTCCTCTAAAGGGGAGTGTAGAGGTATGTGCTTTTCTTTCTGGTGTCTGATAGGATGTGAGGGCATGGCTTACAGCTGCACCAGAGGAAGTTCAGATTGGACATTAGGAGAAAGCTCTTCACAGAGGGGGTGGTCAGGCACTAGAACAAGATCCCCAGGGAGAAGGTCAACCTTGTTGGTGTTTATGAGGTGTTTGCCCAATGCTCTTAGATACATGGCTTAACTTTTATGTTGCCTTGTGTGGGGTCAGGAGTTGGATTCAATGATCCTCCTGGGTCCAGGTCATTCTATGATTCTAGATCATCATGCTAGGGGCACTGCATGTCTGTGAGATGGTTAGAAGTTAATGACACGATTGGTGTCCGGAATGAGCTATAGAAATCTGACAATGGTTGTATTTTCTTACTTCAATGAGGGTAGTGCTCAGTTCCTCAGTGGAGGAAAGGAACAGCAATGGGGGTCCTCCAAACCTTACTTGCTGCTTCCCTGCCTCACAGGGAACAACAGCACTTTGCCTGTGGTTTAAAGAAGTTTCAGCCCCACAAAAGCTGTGTTTGAAGAAGCTCATGGCATAAACAAACCTCTACTACACATTGATTCAACTAGTTTGCAGTGGTGACAGTTCTAATGGTTGTTTTTAACTGGCTCAGAATAACATGAGACATGCAGATAAAGAGCTTTTGGGATCTGCCATTGCTGTTACTGTACCTACAGAGAATGTTGGAGCCCTGGTGGTGCAGAGCAGAAACTCCAGGGACCTATGTCTGTTCTGCCAGTCAGGGAAGCAGCAGGGTCATCTGAAGGATCCTCAGTTAGGAATAGAAAATTATTCCCTCTAAAGGTTTAAAACCTCATTTTACAAAATTACTAAGATCTATTGTATTTAAAGTCACATCCTGAGAAGAAGGCTCAAGGCTGTTTGGTCTGCTACACTGACAAAGCTCCAGAGTAATATTTGCATACAATGACATCTTCATAAGGGAATCTAGGTATCATCTAATGCTTGTTACTGAAAAAAAGAATAGCGACTTGTCTCCCTTGGTCACTGCCAGCCTGCATTGATTTTTAGTCCTGGGCTCATGTCAATATCCCCATATATTCCTCTCAAAAAGACAGCAGTCTGAACTGGAATACATTTGAGGAGAATTATGATCAGTCATTAAAACCTTGTACAGTCAGAAATATTAACTCATTACATAGAATTCCTGAGCCCTTGCTCATTTTTTATTTAGTTTTGAGCAAGTGCTCAGTCATGCAAACTACCATTAATCAAGCTCCCTGTGTCCTTGTGCTGCAGCAGCGGGGCACCTACACCCCAGAATGGTGGTTCAATAGAACAGTGTTTGACAGAGTCAAACTGACTTTTGCACTTGATCAATTTCTTGAAAACTCAGTTTACGAGACTGTATGCCTTCAATTAGTTCTGTTTGTCTTTGCACATTGCCAGCACTCCGTGAATCTGCTTTGATAACAGATGTGAGATAGATATGGCTGTAAAATTTAAACCAATTATGGGTAATGCGCTATTCAAAAAATGATAATGGAACTATATAATAGCAGTTATATAAGCACTGATTTTTTAAATGCTTTAATGATAACAGAAGTCTTATTCTTTCTCTACATGTATTTCTGTTTAAAGAAGAAAAAAACCACTTAAGGCACTCAACTTTCAATCTAGGGAACACATATATCAGATATACATGCTGAAGGCAAGATCTACAGATCCTTTTGAGACAATTATGTAAATGTTCACAACATGCTGAAAACTCCAGTGAAACACAGTAATTGCCCAAGAATACAGTAATTCCCAAGAGTAAAGAAGTTATTGTAGCCTAATATTTATTATTTGTTTATATATTACTTTGCAGTGTGCACATGACTTCTCAGGCATGACCTGGACTGTTATAAAGGGTTTTTCTAGCTCCAAGATAGACTATAATTGAAAGACAGGGATTACGTTTTCTCTGCACCATAATTTACAGCCTTCAGTGAAAAACTCACTAAGATACATGACAATATCATCTAAAATAAATGTTCTGAATAGCAGTTTAAGGCAATTTCTTATTTCTTCTTCTCTATAAAACACCAGTGACAAGTGCTGTCCCTGCAGATGAAGGGACTCTTATTATGGGAGCATACATGAAAGAAAATACACAGAGTTCAGAAGAGCATTTCAGCAATTCTTCATTAAAGCCCCAAATAAGGGTCATTCAGGGAGATTCAGGCACTTACAGCAAATCTAACTACTTGAAAACAAATTAATGCAATGTATTAAACCTAGTTGTTTTGCACTGGGAAAGAACTGGCACATCCTCAGTGCAAAATGCAATTATAAGGAAAGCAATTGCCATTCAGCTTAAGTAAGCTCTGGAAGGTGAATCCACAATTGGACAGGTAGGATGAAAATAAAGGATCTGGATGCCATAGGAGGAAAGAAAGGAGGAGTGTGTTGAAGTGTGTTGATTCCTTTGCAGCATCTCCAGGATGCAAGCCAGCAGGTAGGACCCAAAAGGGAGCCAGAAAGGGCTTTGTGCCATTCTCCATGGCAATGCCTGAAAGTCAGGGATCCAGCTGTGTGAGCAACATCCATCCACTCAGGACAAGAGTGCTGACAGTATGCTAAACTGAGCCAGCCTGCCAGGTTCCAGGGGGAAGTACATGGTATGAGTGTGGGATGACTGGAAATGGAGACATGGCCCCAGGGAGGGGCAATGAGCAACTCTGTGCTGATAATTCATCTCTTCTTAATGCCCATGCAGTGACTTGAGTTAAGGATTGGGGTGCATACAACCCAATGAAAAGCCCTACCTGAAATGAAAAGCTAGCTACCCAGGTCAGCAAGAATCACTGAGAGAAGAGTGTGTTGGTAAAAGGAGTCACCAGTTCTAGGAAAGCGTCAGTTGCTAAAGGAAATCTGGCATTTGGAGGGCCAGCATCTAAAATGTGTAAGCTGCAACCCTTGATGGAGAGGCTAGAACCTCCTTCTGCAAGCAGGTGGCTCAGCCTTGGTGGAGGCACTGCAGCCACTGGATCACTGTGCTTGGCTGGGCCAGGGAAAATGTCCACAGGCACTTCTGGCTCACAGCAAATGAGAAGTGCTCCATTCACCATGGGAAAGGAGCACAGGCACAGGCTGTGACTGTGACTTGGGTGACATCCAGTACCTCGTTATGCCCTGGTAATTTGGTTACATGTCTTGCCTGAAGATGCGTCTGTTACCACTCAATGCCTTGCATTTAAGATGAGCTGATTGACATGTCCCCTCAGGCAGATCATTGCCTGAAAGAGTAATGGATAATCATCTGGAACACAGTTTTGTCCCTCTGGTGGTGTAAGGGGTCCCATGGGTGGGTTTGATGCAAGGAACAAACACTCGGCATCAACTCGGATGTCAGACCAGCCCATATGAGCACCAGCTCTCTTCCAAGTGCATCTCGGATGAGAATTTCCTGATTCTTCCTTGCCTGAATGCTGAAACTTTCCAATGAGCTGGAGGTTTCTACATAATTTTTTGTTATTATTCAAGTGACAAAAATGCAGAGTAACCTCCAACCTTTTCAGAGCGTGATGGCATGCCATGAGGACACTGGGACCAACATTCAGAGCATGGTTTCTGCCTGCCTCACAGGACTAAATCATACCTGCCCTGGAAAGCAGGGCAAGTGAGCTGGAGGCTTGAGAAAACCTCACCTTCAGACTCTGCCATGCAGATTGCTGTCTTAAATATTAGCTTTATTTGGACTTACTGATTTGGTATATGCCAGTACATACAAGGGTGCAAACACACAGGCACTAACACCCTCCCCACAGCAGGCAAGAAGAATAAGAAGGCTGGCAGATTTCAAACTAGCATTGATCTCTTAATAATCTCACTCAGGGGTACTGAAACAGATATTAAAGAGAATTGAAGGGAAAGACTCAGTAAATGGAAACATGAAAGGGTCCCAGAGGAGCTGGGAAGACAGGATCTGGAGTGACAGTGGTGGCAGAGCACTGAGGCTGAGGCTGGAGCAAATCTCCCATCAATACTCATGCACAAAGCAATGGGACCGAGCCCAAAGCATTATCCCCCCAAGCTGACCCCAGAGGGAATTTTGAGGGGCCATGCAGGCTGGGCACACCCTGTCAAGTCAGTGCACTGCTGTGCTGGAAAAGCACCGTGGCAAGGCGAGATGCTGACATGCCTCTTCAGCTGGGAAGCAGCAGTGCAAGCCCATGCAAGGGACTGCCAGTGGGACCAAATGTCCTCTCTATAAAAAAACTGTCTCCTTGCTTCTTTCACTTAATGTAGCAGAATTGTTCAGATCTGAACGGTTTCTTTGGAAATGCAGGAGGACTTATTGGCTCAGCAAACTAAACACCAATAAAACTGGGATAATGAGCCATTATTTATGCAGTGAAGCCATTATGCTTTTATTTATTGCACTCACTGTAATTACAGTTTCACCGGACCTGACAGCAACACATCCTTTAATGATATACCCAAAGAAAGGATTTATTTGAAAAAAAAAAAAATCCCACAAGTGTTAGTCATAAGTTAACTTTCTACTGGAAACTTTTAGGAAGGGAGACAGAAAATATAAATAATGGATTTATTAAGAAAATATGTTTGTTTGTTTTTTTAATCCTTGCCATGTTTCTAACCTCCACATCACTCTGAAAGGTCACACAGTGAAAGCTGTTGTGGTACTGCTCAGCCCTGACAGTGGTAGTTCTAGCTTTATAGCATGGGATTAAATAAACTAGCACATGCAGAGATTCTTGTGGAAACGTAATTGATGGTAAGCAGAGAAGCCCCATCAGACAACAAAACTTGCCTTGTGGCAGCTTCACTAAGTCTCACATGTTCAGCATCACCAGATCTCTCACATCTCTCAGGTTTCCAGATGACTTGTTTTTCCTGAGTTCTGCTCTGTCATCAAAGTGTCAGTTTCCTATTCAGTTGTTGTGTTGTCTAATCCACTCTGCCTTCAAAAAAAAAAAAAAAAAAAGAAGACATCACTTTTTAATTTGCTGTAACCTGTTATTTGTATGGCATGTTTCACCTATCAGGTACCCTTGTGTTGACTAGTCTCTTCATAAATATTAAAATAAAGGCAATACCTTACCTGGCAGAAGAATGCATAAATGGTTGATGATGAGCTCTGCTCCAGCTAACTTCCAGGCATCCTCTCTGAATCAACACCTTCCCTCAGCCTGAATAATTTTGTTGCTGACAGCAAGAGCAGCCTTCTGTACTACTAACTGCAAACAAACACAGAACCCTCAGCCCCTCTCTGCTAAGACCTACAACTTTGAAATATTACTATCTGACCTTCTCTCTCTTTTAAGGTGCTGTTCAGAGGCCCCAGCCAAAACCAAGACCCTGCTGTGTCAGCCCCACAGCAACGACTTAGAAAATCCAGTCACCTAAGAGATCTATTATAGCCATTATTGACTTCAGCTCCATTTTTTTCAAGAGTATAGATACAAATGACAACCCATGGGCTGGATAAAACATGCAGCTCAGTCCTGCCCATAGATTTGTGCTGATTGACAGCAGAGGTCATTGTCCCAGGTAGGGGCATGTCTCAGGAGTGCCACTCTCAGATCTGACTGCATTTGAACTGAAGTGACGTATTAATCCTGACTGTGGGGGGAGTTCAAGTGCCATAATTCTGGATGGCTTGAACTTTCCTCCAGCACCATTTCCCAGGCTGATGTGTTATTTTGTGAATTGCTATTTGGGTTGGGTGCTGAGGGCACCCATAGTGGTGCATATGCTGAGTGCTCTCAGCCTCTGAGGCTGTGACTGGCACAGAGCTTGAGGGGAGCTCTCAGCTCCTGACAGCCACTAAAACAATAGCACCAATCACAAATGATGGAGGGAAAAAGCATCATTTCTGTGTGGTGAAGAATGAAAGCCCTACTAAGAATTAAGGAAAGTATGCTAAGTTTTTGGTTCTTAATTTTGTGTGTTTAAATTTTTGTTGTCTTTTGTGCTACTCCTGTCCCACATGAGGCTGTGTGCAAATAACATATTTGCTGTTCCTTCTGCCACCAGAGCAACATTTTCTTTGCTCCTGTTTCTGCTTTCTTCAAATGAAAGTCTGTCCATATGTTAAGCTCTGAAGTCACCCTTTGTTTCTTCATGACTGTCTTTGAGATCCATGTTGAATGTGTTAGTGAAGAAAAGTTCAAGTTGCTCATAGCCAGAGGAACATGCCTGCATTTATTTGCATCTGAAAACAAGCAAGCAAAAATTTGAATGACTTGTGGCTTTACAAACTTTTTCTGAAACTATTTATCGCAGCCAACCCTGGCATCCTTCCTCCTATGTGCTTTGCTGCTGTGACTTGGCAAGTCTTTACTTTGGACTAGGCTGTTAACTCCTCAGGACTAAGATGCTAACCTCTGTGGTTCAACGTCATTTGCTGGGTCACATACATCAGAACTATTTACAAAAAGCTCCACGAGTCCCCTTTCTTGTGATGAAAGCAATTAGGGATTCAGAATTTGCTTTCTGCTTCTGTTCAGCCAGAATTCCCAGCTGTGCTGAACTTTCATGCCAGAAGGCATTAAATACATCAGTTTACTTGCAGAAAAGGGTGGGAACAACAATATAGCAGGGGAAACCAAACAAGCAACCATGGAAAAGCTGCTTATAAAATTCAATCAGCACTTTGAAAACTTTATTAAATTATTCCTTGGGCAGTAAAAAAAACGGGCAAAAGGAATATTTGGGCCTATAGTTGTTCCAGCTTCAAAGGCAATAAGCAGCAGATTGATCTAAAATCCCAGTGTGGTAGAGTTTCTCCAGGAAGAGTAAGTTAGGGTTTCAGACTTAAGCCCTCAATGATGTCACCAAATCTTTCGGAGTCTGCAGTCTTCACCAGGTTTGCAGGATAGATTTTGTGGCTATCTAGAAAGACATCAAAGCCAAAGTTTTGGTGTCATGGTGTGACCAAATTCAGGTGGCTGACAGAGAAGACCTTAACACCATTGAAACAAAAATCAATTCTCAGCACAAGAATGAGGATGCATTGAATGAAAGAGGTGGGTGCCAGCTTCCACAGCAGCAAAGCAGTAACTGACTATTTCCCTCAAATGCAGGTTGGCTCCAGAACACCTCTGCCCAAGATATCATAGATGCTGAAAGTTCTAGGGATGAAGAGAGCTCAGTGAAAGAGTCTGAGGTCAAAAATATCATCGGGTCCAATCAGGAGAGGAAAAATGTCTGGCTCAGGAAATCCTTGAATGTTAAGAAGTAAGAAACGAGGAGAGTATGTCAGGGAAATGTACATATTTGTTCTGGTCTTATTTATTTCCCTAGGCATTCATTTAGGACACACTAAGAGACCTGATGTCAGGCCACACAGAGCTTTTGTTTGATGCAGTAGTCGTATGCTTTATGTACACTTGCACATGCACGTGTATAGAAAAGTTAGCAGAAATATTAGGTGTTCTTTTTTTTTTTTTTTTCTGTATATAGCATCTCTGTGCCTGTACTGCTAAATGACTTATACTCCAGGTATATTGTCCCCAAATTTCAGCTGATATATTAAAAGTCTGAGTTTTAGGAGGAGGGAACAAATCCATCCATTGAGATCTTCAAATCTTGATGCTCCAGTGCCCCATGGCCCCAGGGTGTGCTTTAACCAAGCATAATATAAAGACACCAGACTGAAATATTAGGGCCTAGGATTTTCAGGTGTGCACCATCCAGCAGATCCTTCCAGCCTCACCTCACCTAGAGAGCCTACAAGGCACAAGCCTCTTCATGTGAACTAGACATTTGAGACTCCTTCCGTAGTCTCTTGAGAGGAATTGGTTTGTTCAGGATATAACTCACGTGACCTGTTCCAGGTACTTGCTTTATGATAGGTGAATCCTACTCGAGGAGTATCTATTCTTTTCAGTGACTACACAGGGAACCTTAGGGAAGCAGGTCAGACATGCATTTACAGGAGTTGGATCAGCTTCATCCTCCTTTTACGGGTCTAAAAGCACCTGGAGATTCACAGCTCTACCAATACCTTCTGTTTTCAAATTATAACTTCCACGGGTGCTCTATTATTATTGAAGAAAAATAATGTGCCAAAGTCAGTCATGCAACCAAAACTCTGTGAATTCAATGAAATTTCACAATGGATTAATTTAGTAACCTGGACAGATGTTTTGATGAGCTTAACTTATTGTAAAGCTATATGTAAATATATTTCCTATCTTGGCAAGCATATTGGCTTATACTGGCTATAAATTCATTATAAAGTAAATCAGGATTACAGAATTCTTCAAAGATGCTCTGAGTGTTAATCTTGTCTGCCTGTTCAGTAGAACCCCATGGAAATTCATAAGAATTACAGAATTATTTTCAGATCAGTCACAAGATATATACTGTGTATTTCTGTTTGTTCCTTATGCTTGGATTGAGTTCAAGACCAGGAAAAAAAAAATCAAGAACAGATTTCTCTCTCAAAGTTGTGTGGTTTTTGTAGAGTGGGACAAAAAAAAGTCACTCTCCTTCTCTCCTCAAGTATGATCCGTCAAGGAGCAAAATCAGACAGACCTAATAATACAAATATACTCCTATTACCTTTTCTTTTTCTTCCCAGAGGTCAATGTGTTTTGTTTGGCTTCCCACATGGCATTTTGAGCTAAGTATTTCCAAAGGGTCTCAATGAATACAAATAAAACCTTACCCTGTGGGTCACTCTAGCTTGAGCCAATGCAAATTTAATGCAGTGTCACGCTTGTGGACCAAGGTTTGAGACAGACTGTTTTACTCAATCTTTTTTCAGTGCTGAAGACTCTCTAGCACAAGTGCAATGAAGGCAAAACAATTTGCTGTGCCAGAGAGTCGTTTATCCTTAAGATGTTCTCACCAATATTTTCTGCTTTCACATTTAAGCCATTTAGACCAGATTGATTTTACAGGTAGATCTCTTGGGACATTCTGCAGCTCATTTTGGGGTTACAATCTGCCTAACTACCCTGTCTGGATCCTGTATGCAATATGCCATGTCAGTGGGCTGAGGTGTTGAAGGGGCATACGTTTGGAACGGGGAAGAGGGAAGGTCAATACTGCTGTATATTTATGTCCCACCTACACAAGCACATTTGATCTGTGTGGCAGACCAGGGGTTAAAGAGGTCTCTGAGCCCCTGGTTGAAGATATCCATGACAGGCTGCTGGAGGTCTCACTGCTGAGTTTATCTCAGCCCCATGGCAACAGCAGGGACAGCAGCCCACCCACCGATGCAGAGAAGCTGTGGTTTAACCTGGACTTTCTAAATCCTGGTGTCAAGAACAGAGATAAATCTGAGAATTTTTAATAGGGCAGTCTCTTGTTCAATCACAGACTCTACTAGGTAATGTTAGAAATTTGATAACTGCTTCTTGGGGTATTTTTTTGGATTTTTTCTTTCCCCGAAATAAAAGTTCCAGACATTCAACCTCAGTGCTTATGAGTGAGCAGGAGCAAACAGAAGCACTACTGAATTTCTCAAGAGGAAGACAGAAAGATGTGATGATTTCCTCTATTGGACAAAGATGCCAGCATAAATTTGGCTTTTTTTTTTTTTTTTTGAGCTGAATGGAAGTCTGAAAGATGATTTTCTCACTGTAAATAACAGTGCTTAAGGCACTTTAATGCGTTTGGATACGACTTTTTCGTATCCAAACGCATTAAAATAGAGATGTGAATGGGAATGAAGGAATATAGCTAAAAACTTTTTTGATACAAAATTGTTGATAAACCATCCTATAATTCACTCCATTGCATGGTGTGTGTGCTTCCTATAAGGAAAGCATCTCTTGTTCATGTGGAACCTCTGCCTGCCCCAAGAAAGAGGAAAAAATAAAAATTTCATTTACATAAGAATAAAAGCATTTTAAAAAATTCATGTTATCAAAGTCAGCTCTGGAGGAAACTGCCTTTGCCATCAGTGGATTGTTTTGGTCAGAAACATCTAAATCTCAGAAGCTGCTAAAGTAAAGATGATTATCTTGGCTGTCTTCCCACAGATTAAGAAGCTGGTTGCAGAGCCTGTGTTAACATTATCAGACATTTGCCTCTGACTTGTGAATATCCCTTAATCACTTTCCCCAAAATGTGATTTTATGAAGATGTGAACTGATGAAATTTTGTGCTGAGTATTTTCTTCTTGTGAGATCATTCAGGGATTTCTCAGGAGATGTGTTTGGGAAGCTCTGGCCTTGTAATTAGAATGAAAGTAATTTGATGAGAGAAAGCAGAGAGATACTTTGTTAGTAGAAGAATGTATGAAGATTGCTCTACTGCTCTCGCTGCCTTTCCTTGCTGTTGTTGAAACACTGAAATAAATATCTCAGAAATTAGTTGTGTACCTAAAAGGAGCCCCACATATAAATATGAGGTCCTGTACATAGGCTGTATTCTTTTTGAATAACTCTTCCAAAAAAAAAGGCTCTCAGAACACATGACACTGTGTTTGACCAGGCTGTGGAAATGTTCCTGACTTACAAGACACAGCTTCACTTCTATTTGAGATAGATGCCTCAATCAGCACCTGGTAAGGCCAGAACTCTCTTACTGTTGCCTGCCATTCTCTGCAGCATGCATGGCTTTGAGCACATGTGCATACCATCTACAGTTGGTGTGTATTTTGTGATGTTTATTTTCTTTCCCTTCTACTCCTCCAAAAGAAAGAAAAGTGAAGGAAAGGAGTTATGGCTTTTGGGTGTGCTCCATGTTTTTTCCACATGTGTAGGATGGAACTCTGCATCTAGAAGACCCAGAGAGAAAAACAGATCTCAGGCTGTTTGCTTATCCTGTCTTTTTTTATTGTCTTAATATGTCAGTTTAGTCAGCAGGGCAAAAATGACTCCTAATGTGAAAGCAAGGGAATACTGTCATTCTTTGGCCTCAAGTCAAAAGTCTTGAGGTGGCAGAAGAGGTTCATCAAGAACACACCCTGTGTAATGGCTTCCAGGAAACTGAGCTTCACTCCATCCATCAGGATTAAACCAGATTTATGTTAAAACCAGCCTGCAGAATACATCAAGAAACCCTGTTTACATGCAGATTAGCAGCAGCCAGCACTGGGAGCTGAGTAACAAAAAGTCACTCTTCCTCTCTGTTTGGAAGGGATTTAACTATCAGAGGTTATCCTACTCCCATGGAATTCTCCTGGACAAGGAGCAGGAGAGGATGCCTTGGGCATCCATGGAATGAGACATATGAGAAAGAGGAGAGGTATTGGGAGGTTCTGGCTGCGTGGTAGCCAAGGAACATTACACATGCATGAAAAAGTCCAGTGCTGTATAATACTCCTTTGTCAGTTGCAGCTAGGTAGCACCTGTTTGCTTTCCCTTTTAGATATGCACATTTCTCCAAGTTTCTTAAAATCCACCACCTGCAGGGCAAGTAAATGTATTGCTCCAAAGGGCTGATTAAATAATGGAAATCATTGTCTAAGGCCAACTTTTACTAATGATTTCATAAAGCAGTTTGAATTTTAGTTCACAAAATTTGACTAAATTATTAATATTTTCAGGCTATGTTTTGGAGTAAAGCTATCATTCAAGGATATTTTCACTAAGCTGATTGCTCTCTTTTTAAAGGAATCCTGTGCAAGAGTCTGAGGCACCAATTTAGCTGTAGATATAATTATCCATTTAATGTCCAATGGCATTTTCTGGTGGCTATTAACTAGTGGCTACAAATCAAATCTGTCACTTCTTCATTGTCCTTCCCCTCTTTAAAATAACAAACCAATTTATCACCTCATTATACAAATTTTATGCTGGCATATTTCGTCTCAGTTCTCTGGAATTGCAGAATGAAGGCAAAGACTTGCAATAGCATATAAATATCTCAAAGTTTTCAGAATTCACTGTTTTCCTAGCCCCTCTCATTACTGAAAGTGCTATTAATTCTAGGTGAATAGTATTCTCTACTTTGACCTTGATTTCCCTTCTCTCATTAGTTCTTAAAATAGACAAAAATCAAACTGTCCTCCTAGATCAGCCCAGAAATCTTCAGGCATTTTGCTTTCTTGACCTCACCGCTGCTACACATTTCCAAATAATTTTCTATAGTGGTTAGAAAATACCTTCTCATCCTATTTTCTCCTGTTAGAATGTCTCACAAGGAGCTTCTTTTTGCCTTTCTTCCCTCACTTTTATTCCTCCTTCTAAGCTTACATTTCTGTAAGTCTTGAAGACATTTCTGAGTAGCAACTAAAACTTTGCTATTTTTACTTTTCCCGTACAGAATTCACCTAGGTTTGATTAACTTTTAACTTGGCTTTTTAGTCTTATACCTCACATCTTGCCAGAATCTTTTACCTTGCACCTGCCCCAGGTGAGATGAGAGAAAGAGAGAGATAAAGCACTTATGACAAGTCTGACATAACTCCACTTAACTTCTTGTACTAACAAGGTAATAAATCTTTTTAAAAACCAATACTATTCGTGTGATTCTACTTCCAAAGAACATTTTCTTCTTCTCTTCTTATGGACAGTATTCTCAACCTAGATTTTGTTCCAAAGCCAGGGACAATATTTTTTCTTCATATATTACAAATTTATGGGAGTTTCACCTTCAGAAAAGTTTGTTAGGGGACTGAAAAAAAACCCAAACTTCTATAACAAACATGCAATCAGATATAGAGCTCTATATGTATAAGGAAAATGAGAAAATGTCTATTTTGTTGGTATCTCCCATTTCTGCCTTTCAGAATTTCTTGTGATGGGTTTCAAGCAAAAGAAGCCTTAGTTTCAATACCATGCATTGCAAAGTATTAGACACAAGCTTCATCTGAGTTGCTTAAATGCAAAATCATTTTAGAAGATTTAGGGCTTTTTTCAATTTTCAGCAGGGAATCTGTGACAGTTATGATGGCATAAAGAAAAAGAACACCAGCAGCATCAACTGCCTAAGATTATTTGAGAAACACATTATTCCATGAGGAGTTAGCACATGCAGCACATGTGTGGCTGCCATACATTCCTAAATCTGATTTATGAATCTGTGAGAAGACACCACTTTCACTTCCATTAGTTCACCACAGATCAAATCCAACAACAGATCACCACATGCTCCCATGGGCTACAAGAAAATAATCTTAAAATATACTTCACAGCTGTACAAGGTAAACCATTCTACTTTAGCAACAATACTCATGGCAAAATATGAGTCCAAACAGGTCTGGGAAGTCACCGTGCCACGTAAATCCATCACAATAACAAGACATATGTTAAGACTCGCAGATGAGTCAGATCACTGAGTCAATGGAAAGAATTTTTCCACATCTTTGATAAATTCATTTTCATATCTGATGCATGGACCATGTATTGGGTGCACCTTTAGGCACCTAAATAACTCCCCTATTTTCTCACCTCTTCATGAGCAGTGTGGAGGATGTTAAGTGGATTAGAGCCTACTTTTGCTACACAGATGGATTGAAAACATGAACTTATGCAAAAATAAGTTTGCAGAACACAAGTCTGCTGTATAGTTGGCTGCTATAAGTGTAAGCAAGACATGAAAAGGCAGATCAGCTCAGATCAGGCAGATTGAAATACTTGAGCCAGGTTCTGTTCCTCACCCAAGGTCTTGTTGCATTGGAGCGCCATGGAAAGACAACCAACTGTGAGTACATCTTAACCTGATGGTTTGGGGGCCAGGAGAAACTCTATCCAGCTTCACCCTTATGAAGCTGTAAAAGTGACAGATCCACAGTTTATTCTGTGTTCACAGGCAGATAAAAATAAGGTTTCACCCTAAATTTTATGTGATTTTCCTCATTACTTCTTGTCAAGGCAGTTTTCCTAGTTTATCTCTGTTGTACAAACATATTAATTAGTAAATTAAATATTTTATCACTTAGGAACTGAAGAATTTGCAGCATATTTACTTTCAAGTAACAAAATCACAATGTAATGTATTTATATCTCAAATGAAAAAAGATGAGGAAAACATGGAAGCCTTGCTTTTGTCTGTCAGTTTAAATATGAAAAACAAATCCCAAACAAAACAACAAAATCTGACTGCTAGCTTGTTTTTGCTTATGGGACTGGCATAATGCTAACAATTTTTCATTTTTTCTCAACTGATTAGTCCAAAAGCTAATTTTTTATTTGATAGTGATAAAGATGATGGAGATGAATATAGTTATATATCCCTATTGACACAGGTCTCTTGTTACAGATATAGATGATGTTAGAGACAGAGATGAGAGAGAGAAATTGTCCTTGCTAAAACTTCTGAATCTGAGGAAAAGATGATGCAGTAATGCCTGCTTTAGGCTTGCAGATACCCTGATATCTTGTCAGTTTTGAAGTTTAATGAGAGTGGAGGTACAAACATCTTTCATGATTTTCCTGAGGGCAAGAACTGCCACAGGAGACTGGGAAGTTGGGCTGCAACTTGCACCAATGCCCTTGATGCTCGGGTAGCACTCACAGTCTGACAACACATCAGTCCTCTCTTTCTTTCCATTTGATTTCTGATTACACTCTCTTTTTCACTCAGCAGATGAAGGAAGGTGGTTTCTCACACTGTGTCAGTGAGCCTTAACAGATAGATATGTCAGTCCTGGTTTGTAATTCATACTTGCTTAACTTATAAAACAAACTTAATTTACAAAGCAGCTCTGATATTTCCATAAACTTCACATTTTTCATGTTGTCTTTTTTCTCCTTTCCCTGACCCTGAAAAGGAAAATGTCTAAAAAGAAGAAATGTCTTCAGACTTATAGTGATAAAAGAAAGCCTTGCATTGTGAGATGTTTTCTTCTCTTTTCTGTGACTTGTTGACTGAATGCTTCAGCTGAAAGATATTCCTCTTTCACTCTGTTCTTCATCCTGCTTCACAACTAACAAGAACTGCCAGCACTAATTCAAAAATTAGAGAGGAGCTGGAATGTTTCCTTCCTGAGGACTTCACAGATTTAGGGAAAGTTATTCTGAACAATATAAGATGGAAAGATATTCTAAATGTCTTATGACATAAAATTATCATAATAATTATCAAAGTATGCAAGCTATTCAATGGTTGTTTAAATTTTAAAACTTTTCAGCTAAGATCTTATAACCAAGTAATGGTTTTGAAATGAAACTCAGAATGTTCATATAATGCAAAATCAACAGATAAGTCATTACTAAGAGCTTTGTATTTCATGTGTTTTCTGATGTATAATAAAATGCATAATAAAATTAGCTTGCTGTCACAGGCTTTGTCACAGAAAAAGTGTCAAGTAGTATAAACTGTTTTCCACAGAGGGAATCCTTAATTACTGCTAATGATGCTGAGTAACTTTTGATTCCTTACGAAGAAAAGAAGGTCACCAAAGGCTGGGCATCTCCTTGGTGAAAATCTGGCTTGTTGCCTTTTTTTTCCTAACAACTGGAGTCCACCAAACACTGCAAGTATGCAAGGCTGTTGGAAACCCAATGCATGATAACCACAGCTGGACAGTCATAGCAAGAAAAATGGCTCTTCTTTCTTCACTGCTCATCCCACTGTTTTGGAGATTTAATCTTTAACTATAGCATACCCTTGTTAACTTCCAGTAGCATTCACATAATTCGTGGGATTGAATTATCTAAACGCAGAGTGTGGTTTAACAAATACAGGAAGAATAGAAATTATCAAAGTGATGGAACCCAATGAGGTGCACAGCCTAAACCTTCTCTTGCACACTGAACATGCTGGATAAAGCCACACACTCTTTTTATTGCATCTTCCTAAGATCATAAACAGCAAAAATGATTAGGCAGTACAAATGGCATTAAAACCAATGATGAGCATCTGTTATGACTTAGCTCCCCTGGGGATCCTGGGGGAGGTTCTGCAGCACTGAAAAAAGCAGGGGAACAGCCTCACAGGCAGCAGCAGCAGTCCCAGTATTAAATTGCAGCCTTGATCGATCGTTGTGCCCCGCAGGGTCTTGTGAGGGTGTCACAAGCAGTTATGGGCTGAGCTGCTACAGCCCTTCTGGAAAAAGAGAGTTGCTAATTGCTCTGTGTACACTGTCAGAAGGCGCTTCCAGAAAATTTACAGTCACTTGCCAAATGGACTGTGGGATTCTTTTACCTCAAGAACATTAGGCATTGGACGGGCTGAAGTACAATTGGAGTGCAGGGTTTATAATGCACACAGGGAGGTTTTATTTTTGTTTGAAAAATGAAAGAAGTGTTTCTCACAGCAGGGACAGCTAATGAACTCTGTAACCTTTAACCTCCACGTCACAAACAGGCAGTACAGTGTGCTACCCCTCCCACATGTGGTATATCCCATATGCAATAGCAGATAGGATTCTTTAGGACCTAGACATCTAGGAGAAGATTTGGACACTTACTTTGCTGCTGTGTTCCCAAGGAATTGTTTGTGTGTCTGCAGGGAGCACAGGCAGAGCTGCAGAGGAGAAAACATGGGCTAGAGCAGAAATGTCTCTCACTGCCCACTCCCTCCCTTGGCACTTGCACACCAGCTGATTTAGAGCTGCTGTCTGTTTGACTGTGTGAAGTTCCTCTGTGGGAACATCTGAGCCTAGGAGGTTGGAGTTGTAATGTGAAAAAGTTTGAAATGTTTTAAAACATTTAAAATACCCAATACTTCACACATGAAGGCCCTGCCTCCTGATCTGGGTAATTTATTCAGTACAAAGGAAAACAAAAGAGGATTGACAACTGAAAATACTTATCTTTTTAACACGGTTAAAAGATGAAAGATAATGATCTTCAGAGTGAGATGCTGCATTTCAACCAAAGAAAAGGAAGGAAAAAGGAAAGAAAAGTATTAGAATTTGAATGCAGAATAGTATTCTAAAACATAGTGTGTTTCAATAACAAAAATGGTATTTTTACCATCACGTGAAGCTGAATTATAGTGAATTCTTACAGTACAGAGGAGAGGAATTGATAGTTTGAATCCAGCTCAAAAACATTTTGATTGCCTGCATCAGAACTTCAAGAGGAAATCTCTCAGGATCAATCTCCATGTTTGGGTAATGCTGCTACTTGTCCCAGGTTTAAATATAAGAATAGAAAGATGACGACCATGCACTCTACAATGTATTCTGAGGAGGGAGCATTGAGAAACAGCAGTCAGTACTTCCAAGGCAGGGAACTCATGGATAACTGACCACACAGCTTTAGCAATTCAGGCCATTCCTAAGGCATCCGTAGACCACACTTGCCTAGTTGGCTGAGAAGAGACAGCCAAATGAAATGGGTCAAGACACAGTTTTTGAACACAGCAGTGGAATGATAATGTGGGATAAGTATTGTTAAGAAAATTCTATTATCACACTGTACACCTCCCACAAAACCTTCCCAGCAGCAGCCTGAGGACTGCAAAATCTGGTTTGAAGCACAAACACTTACACAGTTCAATAGTGAGCACAGAGATGAGAGGGATGGAGGAAGGGTCAGTACAGCTCCAAGCCAGAAGCAGATGAGATGGGACAGATGCAGCCAGGGTTGTGGTAGGTATTTGGGGTATGGTAGCCAAAGGCCAGGACAAGGGCACTAAAGCATATCCATATTCATTCCTATATACAGAATGTACTTTGGGGACTGTCCAGCTACTCTTGGATGTGCATGCCAGGGCTTAATAAGGGCCCCTAAGGAGCACTCAAATTGCCCTGCCCTCTTTCTGGGAGGCTGAAGGGTTTGAATGCCGCAGAGAACTTCACTTTCAAGCACTTGTTTTGTATGTTTAGGCTGCAGCAAAACGTGTAAGAGCCTTGCTACCATACTAGGAGATAGCTAAGGAGTTGGTTGACTAAACAGATAGAACATAAGTGTTTTATGAGAACATTAAATTCAATTTCATAAAATGATATCAGTACCACACAAGATGCCTTCTTTTGTGGTAGAAAACCCAAGCAACATCAGCATCTGCCGTAGTATTAGCTGAAATCACTTTATGACTTTGTGCAAATAACACTTTGAAATCTTTTATGCGTTGACCCAACATGCATGTAAAAGGAAGAATGCCTTGAACTGAGAATAGCAGAATATCTTCTCCCACTGTAACTAATGCAGTGAAATAAATGTGGGAAAAAAATAGTAATGAGAAAGATAAAAAATTGAGGCTGATGGACAACCTCATTGCTCTCTACAGCTTCCTGAGGCTGGGAAGTGGAGAGGGAGGTGCTAATCTCTTCTCCCTGGTGTCCAGGGGTTCGACACACGGGACTGGTTCAAAGCTGTTCCAGGAGAGGTTCTTTACAAGGAAGTTGTCGAACACTGGAATAGGCTTCCTACAGGGTGGTCAATATCCCAAGCCTGTCAGTGTTTAGGAGGCGTTTAGACAATGCTCTGAAAAACAAATTTTTAGTCAGCCCATAAGTGCTCGGAGAATTGGAGTAAATGATTGTTGTGGGTCCCTTTCAACTGAAAATACTCCTATTCTATTCTATTCTATTCTATTCTATTCTATTCTATTCTATTCTATTCTACCCACTATGCTTCAGACTGACTAAGCTGTCAGAGCACTGCTTCTCATTTAAAAATAATTCAGTGTGTGAGGGGACACCCACAACTCGATGGAGGAGGAAGTATAAGCACATTCACCATCAGCCAGGTAGCCATTCTGCACATAAGTGCAGGGGTTGTGAATTACAAATTATGAAACATTCTGAATTAAGAAACCAATAATGAATGTACATATTTAGCCACTCTTCAATGTGTTTCTTTTCTTTCCTAACAAACTCATAGAAGTTTAATTAAGGGAGTATATTGTCCTATAAAATTTAGAAATCTAAATGGACTATGACATTAGGCCATGCTAAGGCAAAGATGCAATGTCAAGTGCAACTTTTTCCATTAAGGCTGATTAATATCATTAAGTTCTGTGGAAGCATTACAGGGAGAATACAGTGTTAGTATGACAGCTTCATATCATGCCTCAAATTGAATGCCTCTGCTTGAATCATATGCCACTAATGTTTTAAAGTTTACCTCCACAGAATTCTCCATGACAAATGGGGAAGGTATTGTTGGAGACAAGAGAGAAAGACAGATGGGCTGAATACCTAGGCTCCAAGAAAATATTTTGCCAACAGCAAAACCGCTTACTAGATAGAGCAGCCTTTGGAAAATTGTGCTCATTTAATGCTCCTGCAATGTTTGTCTGGAGCTTCCAATGAAGCTTCCAATATCTATCTTTCAAAAGCAAATTTTCATGTCATGCTTCTTTTTTGTTGGTGCTGTTATAGACAACTGCTTCAATTCCTTCATCTTCAGTTTTGGAAGAAAGCAAAGCAAAGTTGAACAGAAAGGAGCACAGAGAAACAAGGTTAGAGTAGAAAAACAGGAAATAAGAGGGACCAGAACTTAAAATGAATAGAGAGGATATAATGTTAGGGAAAATAACAGATTAATGTTAAGATATATAGACTGGTTAGATAAACAACTTGGATAAAATGTCAATTAAAAAGTGCATTGAACTTGGAAGATTTGTCTCAAACTGTCCCAATAACAGCTCTTTTTTTGCTTCTTCAGAAATTCCTGCTCCACGAGAGAGCAAAGGTATCCTTTCTCCTGTATGTTAGATTGGACTTTGGGGCTTCCTTTCCACACTTGCATAGGGGAAGACACTGCCCAGGCTTGCGGTAGCCACGGTTGGAAAAGCAGCATACTTTGATATGTGCAGAAGTTGCATGTTGATTTTTGTCTTAATATTTTTAACCGAATGGAAAGCTATTAAAACCCAGAAGATGAGTTTTTAACTGAAGTTGTATGACTACATTGAAACACAGCTTGCTACTCATAGCATCCTTGCTGAACTCAAAAGTCTGTTCATGTTTAATAAAGAAGGGCAAACTTGATGAAAAATCAGTGAATGCCATACTCACATTTTTGGATGTATGCAGCATTAAAGTAAAAATACCTGAATCCTCCACATAATGAACATGTAATCCCCCAGCATATCCTGCTGGGAAAGCTAAGTCTTGAAAACTAAAAGGAAAACTCCACAGGAAGATCCATCTGGAGGAAGAACGTTGTGGCTAGCAAAAATGCGATTCATCCAAGAGACGTAATAACACTCTCCCGGAAGGGATTCTTGCAACTTCAAACAGTTGATGATTCAGGCAAACTTCCCTCATCAGGAGTGGGAAAATTCTCCCAGCCCCTGGAGAGCCTCCTCTGTTCGCTCAGGCTGCCTGCCCATTCAGCTCTAACTTGCTGTGTCACCTCTCCCCAGTGGAAGCAGAGCCAACGGCTCATCCATGCTCCCCTCTCAACAAGGCATTTGTTTCAAGTATGCAAATCCCTTCAATGCCACTGACACAAACTCCCAGAACCAAAGCAATGTTTGCAGAAATATCTCTCTAAGCTGGAGTGCCACATTCCTCTGAATAGATCAGCAGCAAACAAGAAAATCCCTCTTCTATTTTACTCATGTATTGCTATTTTCTCTCTTGGGGAAAAAAGTGTAACCATGGTCCTACCAAAAATATTTGCATGCTACCTACTTTTTACACTCATGGCAACTTTAAATGTGTGTGACATTCTAGATTGAAGAAATTTTGACTACAAACAAACCAAAACAAAATCTCAGTTGGTTTGCAACTATTGCAGCATTTACATCTTTCCTCAGTCTTAGAGTTATAAAATCATGCTAGTTTATCTCCTGTATCCAACTGTCTCCAAAATGGATATAACTGGAAGAGAACCGGTCTGATAGGCAACCTTTTTTGTACGTTCATGCTTGAACTGGGGCACGTGGAGTCAAGGGGCAGTAGAGTCAAGGCACCTTCTCACAAGAAAGCTCAGATGAGATCTAGAGCAGAACTGCTGGAGCTGCTGGAGCAGCTGGAACACTCTGCAGCAGCTTTGTTCAGGTGAAGCCCCAAGTAATGAGCTTCAATACCTGGAATGAGAGCACAGACCATGCCTGACCACAGCTCTCATTATTAGCATCAATTGCAGCTCTATAGAGGAAGAGTCGCCGGTCATTTTAGTTTGGGGAATCACTCCAAATATTTATTTTCAGTTGAAAATTGTTTGTTTAATTCTTTAGTGCAGAATTGCACCTGAAAATCAGAACTTCTAAAGTGAAGGAAGACTAATTACCCATGGCACACTGTAATGTATTGTAAAAATATAATATCCATGGAGAAATCAAATTAATGAAAGATTAATGTTGTTACAGGCAGCTCAATTATATATCTACTTGCTTTTATTGAAGGTCTACAAGTATCTGAAATAAAAGTCTGATGAATTATGAAGCATTAATTCTTTTAAAGAGATGAGACTATAACCTATTTGGGGAGTCTATGTTATTATTTTCAGATATTTCCTCTTTACAAATTTTAATGGTCAGGGTGACTGTGAAGGACAGTTTCCCACACTTACTTTTACCAGTGAGATATAGGCAGTTTAATAAGACAAAAACCAGGTGGGGAAAATAATAAAAATTATGATAAAAGAATACACAAAACAGATAATGAACAATGCAATTGCTCCCCACCTGCTGATTTATGCCCAGTCAGTCCCCAGGCAGTGGACTGGTACTCCTCTGCCAGTTCCCACTAATTTTATTGATCATCATAATATTATATGGCATGGAATAGCCCTTTGGCCAGTTTGGGTCAGTTGTCCTGGCTGTGTCCCATCTCAGCTTTTTAATCCCCACCTCCTCAGCCTTGTCTCTAGGATTATGAGAAGCTGAAAAGCAGTCACTACACCAGATACAAGGAAAAAAAATAATTTTATCCCAACCAAAACTAGAACACTGATGCTTGCAGATTTTAGTATTCTTAGACTACTTGATGTGCTACTGAGGGAGATAGAACTGAAAGAGCTACACCTTGCATCCAAAGGGATCTTGCAGGAACAGGATGTGAAAGTAGAGGAGAGAGGATGGACAAGGAGAAAATTTAGGGTAATCAAAGTACATGAGTAAGAGTCACGTGTAGAGTGTATTTCAGCATGAAAGACATCTATAAGTACCTGTTGCCCACATTCCAGCTACATGTTTCTCACTTCATTTGCACAACACGAAGTAAAAAAGCACATTTTCTAATTGCCTGGAATGTGCTCACAAAAACCCTATAAATTATTTGTAGACGAAATAAGGCATGATGTTTATATTCAGATCCAGATTTCCTTTAGAGGCTTACAGTGCCAGCTCCTGATGTATTTTCATGTCCACACCGGGCCATAAGCAGAGATCATTATCAACATGCAGCAAGCCCCAAGATATAAGGAATGGGATTCATAAAAATTTTATACAATACATTTTCTTAAACCTCTGGGCAAAATTCTGTGTATTGTAAACAGACAAAGCCAGTGAAGTGCACCTCCTCCTGTGGCAGGGACTCTCAGTCAGCTTGCAGAGTGGCATGGCACAGCAGCAGGGGATGATGCTTTGCTGCTTAGCCAAGGACACAGAAATAACCTCTGCTGTATTAGAAATCTCACACCATTTTAAACATCTTTGTGGGCGGGATTAAAAGATTCAGCTGAGAAACTCACAATGAGTAAACAGCATGAAAGATCCTTTGAATTCAGAGGAGGAATTCCTGAGTCAATGTGCCATGAATTGAACTGGGTGTTCCCCAGAGGGCAGGTTTTCAAGGAAGGAAGGGACTGCAGCACCTGTTATCCTCATTTGCTCTAGTCTTGCTTGTTGAAATTGAGGCAGGTTTTGGTGGTATTTTAGTAACTATCATCAGTGTCTTTTGAACCACTTGTAAGGTTTGGAATCAGCTGGGTTTTTTTGTTTGTGGGTTTTTTTCCTTTTTTTTTCCCTGTTTTTTTGTTTGTTTGTTTTGGTTTAGGTTTTTGTTTGGGTTTTTTGTTTGTTTGAGGTTTGTTTTTGTTTTTTAACATTATTGTTTCCTCTCATAATGGAGTTTTTCCTTTTTTTTCCTGGTTTTTGTTTGTTTGTTTGTTTTAGTTTTGGGTTTTTGTTTGGGTTCTTTGTTTGTTTGGGATTTTCTTTTTGTTTTTTAAATTATTGTTTTTTCTCATAACAGAGTTTTGGAAAAATACTGTGTTTAAGAAAGATAAAATTTGCCATGAAATCCCAGGACTTGGGCCCTATTACACTGGGGAAGCCAGCAAATTAACATCTGGATTTTATTCCTCTCCAAGAGCAGTTGTTGTCCAGCATGATTGATACAAACAGATCAGGGACCAGTATTGCTTCATCCAAGCACCAGACAGAAAGTGTGCAAGAGAGAAGAAAATAAAACCCACAGAAGCTCTAGAGACCTATGCTCACTACCCTAAAACAGGTCTAATTCGTATCAAATTCAGCCAGCTCTTAGCCTTGGGTTTTCTTTAGTGGCATAAGTATTGGGGCTTTTTGTTTGTATTGTGCCACCCAGTAAGTTCCTCTGTTTGCCCTTTTGGGGCAAATAAACAGGAAGGCAATCTGCAGCTCTTACATTCATTTTGCAAATATATGAATGAAACTTCAGCTGAGTTACCTTCCAGTAGCAAGTATGTTCAGAAACAGAAAGAAAGGTGGGGCATATCCCATCACAAAATGTTACAGGGAGCTCACAGATGATGGATGAAGGGTCAGGCCCAAGCCTGATCATTCTGCTATATTCTCCAAGATGCCATATGAATTAATCAGTCCTTTTCTTGCAAGTCACTAATTCAATCACAAGTACGAACTGCATTTATTTAGAACATTTTCAGAATAAATAGTGATGTTTATCACCTGCACTATTAACTTATTTATGTTTATTGAAATATATTTGAATTCAGATCAATCATCTGAGTGAACCTTTACTTTTCAAAAAAACAACGTTTTTTCCTATAAACTTATAAATTCAATTGTTTGGTGTAAAATTTGTCTTCCATGAATACGTAATAAAAATACATGGTCTCTCCTTCTATTTCTGTGAAAATGAAGGCATTAATAAATTTGTTACTGGCTGGAAATTGACTGGAAAATTTTTATGGGATGTTCTGGAAGAGATTAGATTACAGATTAGTTAATGAATGCCTTGCAATTTTATATGCAGAGTGAAATATAAACTTGGTGTTCTTTAGTCAGGAAAGAACTTGAGTTTATCAGAAGTAATGGCTGTTAAACATTCCTTATACATTATATAAACTGGGACTGCATTTATCCATTTGCCTGTCAACTTATCTTCAGAGGACAAAATGAATGTAGCAGAGGACGCCCACACTTACACTGCACACAAATGTCTGGCATCCCACTCAAATAGGGAAGGAATTCCCCTGTATGGGATAGCTCCTGCCAGCTAATCCATACAGTTACAAACAGGTAAGGAACCGATGCAGCCTCACGCCTTTCAGGGCACAGGCAGCACATCCAGTTGCACCTCCTCACAGTTTTTGGTACCTGTTTGTCTTCCAACAAAAAAAGCATGGACTTTTTGACTCTGGCTTAAGCAGGTCCTCTCAGGTGATTCCTAAAGCTTTGAATCTTCCTCAAGGAGCAGAGGTGCTGAAGCTCAGCTGCTGGGTGGTTTCTCCAGCCTCATAAAACTGAGGACCCTTAGGGGTTCCTCAGGTGACCAAAAATGACTTTGTCACTTTTGAGGAGCTCCAGAAGCTGCTGAGCATGGACTCATGCCCTGTCTTTTCCTCTGCCATCAGGGACACCAAGCTTTGAGTCCTGGCAGAGAACCCATGGAAAGGAAAACCTGTTGAGTTTTCAGGAGTGACACCTGTGTGGTAAATAGCAACCAAGTAGCAGGCTCTGGACACCAGGCCTCTTATTTCTCTTGAGACAAAACCACTAATTACTAAGGGGACATGCAGAAACTTTCTTTTACTTTGGCTGCAGTGGAACAAACCTGGCTTTGCGATGTACTGCAGAGAACATGTTAGAGAGGAAGCTGGCTTTAGAGGAGTTGATCAAAATTATGAGGTAGAAAATTGGCATGCTTATTAATCATTTATAATTGTAAACATTTGCTTCCCTTGATGCAGCATTTCCCTGCTGCCTATAAAATCCCTCTCTGAGTCATTGCTATTCTGGATCTATCTCTCCCCTACTGTGAACTGTCCTGAGTACTTCATTTGATATGTCTTTTATGCTCCTTTCTAGTAGATAGCTTTCCATCTGGTTTCTCAAGGGCCCATGGCATGTGTTTTAGCTTTGTGAAGTAGATGGAAATGGCAGGCACCAAAGAGGAAATACCCCATGAGCTGACCCAAGCAAGAGGAAGGCTGTATCTGTTCCAAATAACCATTGCAGAAATCAAACAAGATTTCTTTTTGTTTGAAGAAAGCAAATCAAGCTAGATATGAATATCTGTTCCCAAAAAGGTGGCAGCTCTGACATCCTCTGTGGTTTCAGAGACAATGGAATGACCAGCCCTTGCCCACCCAATAGAAGCTGCTGGACGTCCTGTCAGTTTGCATTTGTCCTTGATTCAGCTGTTAGTGACCATGCACATTCTGCATAACTTTATCATTTCCTTCCTGGAAGCAATGAAACAGCAGGAAGAGCAGCCCCAGGGCCATCCAAGTGCCTCTCCTGGCTCTGGTGGGAAGAACAGCTCATGCCAGTGTGGTAAGCCATGTGCTACAGACATATCACTATGATCTCTTGCAACTAGAAGAGCTCTGTGACCTGATATTAGTGCTCCCAAAAGAGACAAACCCTTAGCTCTATAAAAGAAAATTTGTATCCCCTTGTGTTACCCAAAGCTAGAAGATTTGAGCATTTCTGCTGCTCAAAATTTGTAAAGCTTTCTCTTGGTGCTATTTTCTGCTAAGACAGAAAATATTACTGCAGTGCAAGGTATTATTTTTTCTCTCCATGGTTCTTGCCAAAAAGCATAAAACTGTCAATAAAGAGCCCACACAGATTCATTAGCTTGTTCTTTTCATTTTAATACCATTTTTGGCCTCCCTCTAACAAATCTGTCTCAACTTTACAATTTGAAATAATTGCTGTGTACACAAATTCAGGTAAATGTTCTTGCAGACTTTAACTCCTGCAGGAATGACAGCATATGAAAGGACAAATCTGTTAGCATCTTGTTAAGAAATGTGTTTGGGAAAGTAAATAGAAAACCTGACTAAAGCAATATTCTCAAGTTTATTTATTACTATTCTCTAAAAAGAGGTAAAAAAAACCCCAAGGTCTCCCTGGAAATTCAACTGACACCATTTCACCAAGAGGTGTTAAAGAGTGGCCTGCATTCAACTGAAGAACTGGAAGCTGGAGCAAAATTGGCAACTGTTTTTTTACAGGTTTTTCACATGAAACTATTATTTCTTTTGTTCTCTGTCCAAAATACTAATGAGCTCCACACCTTTGCTATTACCCAGGGAAACGAAAGTGAAGACACTCCACAGAGTCTAGAGGCTAAAACCCACAATTTCTTGTTCAGAAAAATCTGGAACACAATCTGATATCCATCAGCAACAGAGTTGATGTTGCCTGACAAACAGTAATGGAAATGTAGAGAAGAAAACCTCTTTAGCTGAGATTTTCTTGAAGTACCAGCAGAAAGGTAAAATTACATGTGAAGAGCTTAAAGGTTTTTCTTCATCAAAAAAACCCCAAAAACCAAAAAACAACCCATGTTTTTGTATTTAGGAATAAGGGACAAAATATGTCCTGACAGTAGAACTATTTTTGCCAGTGAGTTTCTATTTAGTGCATGTACTAGCCTTATGTGCTGTTCATCTTGCACATAGACAAGTCCTAGGAAGAATTATTCAAGAAAGTTCTGCTGTTAAAAAATTTAGAAGAACAAGGAATATCAAAAGATGTGGTGTAGAATTGTGAGTAAAAATTCACTAACCACAGTTATAGCATTGCTATCCCATTCATTTAGAAAACAACTCATCTGTGGCTATTTCAAAAGAAATGTCTGATAACTGAATTCCACCTTTTGTACTTCCAAAATATTAGGACTCCATCTTTATTTAATAAAAAATTAGTATCTTTGTATATATTTTCCTGTTTTCTTCTCAGAGGAGAACTGCATTACCATTCCTATATCTAAGAGATGCAGAGACATGGAGGCAGAAGTAGTAACCTGGTAATAACTTACACATCTCTTACAGATTCATACACATCTAAATATTGGAACAAAAAGTCATGCTTCTACAGGTGGTGGATTATGTGGGCATTATGTAAAATTCTACTGAATTTTAAGCAGATAATTAGTCAGAGTTACACTGTTTTTTTGTATAACTAGCATGTTTTGTTCAGGTCTTTTTTTTCTCTGTGTCTGTAAAATAATGCAGTGCCAGAATGTCATAGATCTTTACTTTCTGTTAAAGTCAGAGGGTCTGAATAGACAAGTGCTCTTACCATCATTCAAAGCAACTTTTGTGTCTGATTAAATGTATGATTCTAGTTACTAACTGTTCAGATCCTAGGTTTCCCATCTAGGCAGTAGAGAAAGGTAAATGCTTCCAAGGAACTAATTAGAGCAAGTAAGTAAACAGTGTGGTGGTTATTCAATGTCACCAGCTCAGTTAATGAAGAAAAATTGCTTTTGTAGAAATAAGTTTCTGGACTGATTTATAAACTTGACATTAAGTGCTGCCACTTGGTAGTTGCTTGTGATGTTAAGTATTTGTACCTTGGCATATGCTGGAGGTAAGGTAAGAGAGTCAAAGCAAGCTGATAAACAGAAAAGCACTCAAGGGGAGGAAATCTTGCCTGAAACTATTTAAAAGCACAGTATTACAACTGTGACCTTATTCTGTTCATGATGAATCCAAGATTGATTTATTACCCACAAATCAGTAGCTGTGGGTATTTCAGAGAGGAACAATTTGCAGTACTGCTTTAAACTGAAGCTACTGAATAACTTAATTGGGGAGTGTTTGGTAGCTTTCTCCTGGTTCATTAATTAGAGGAAAGAACTTCTCTCAAATGGGTCTAGGTAAAATCAGAAATGTAATGCCCTGTGAGATGCACTGGGAGGTGCAGGGGTAAAAGCTCAACAAAACAGAGGCAGAGCATCTGATGGAGCACAGCCTGGTTAAAAACATTTGGGGAGACTGTAACCTTTTGGATAATAGTCAGAGCAGTTAAATTTCTGGGTTACAGTTAAAGGTTGACATCAGTCAGGGACGGGAGCTTATAAAGACAACCAAAGATAACACAGGAAGAGCAAAGGAAATAACAATACTGGGGGACATTGCTGATGCACCAGAGGGCTGTGTTGCCATCCAGAGGGACCTCAACAGGCTGGAGAAATGGACTGATGGGAGCCTCATGAAACTGAGCAAAGGGAAATGCAAAGTCCTATACCTTGTGGAGGATAATCCTATGAAGCAGTACAGTCAGAGGGCTGTCTGACCAAAAATCAGCTCTGCAGAAAAGAACCTGGGGGTTCT
This sequence comes from Vidua macroura, assembly GCF_024509145.1. Lineage (NCBI taxonomy): Eukaryota > Metazoa > Chordata > Aves > Passeriformes > Viduidae > Vidua > Vidua macroura. The sequence continues at coordinate 79,893,978 of NC_071573.1, forward strand.
AGGGTTCACCAAGCTGACTATGAGCCAGAAATGTGCCCTCATGCCACAAATGATCATCAGTATCCTGGGGTGCAGCAGGTAGAACTTTACCAGCAGGTTGAAGTTGGTGATCCTTTCTTCTCAGCCCTTCTGAGGCACATCTGAAATACTGGGTCCAGGTCAGGGCTCCCCAGGCTTCCCCAACACAGGAACATACCAGACTGAATCCAGGAAAAAGCAAAAACACTGCTGCGGGGACTGGAGGACCTTTCATGACTGTGGAGCTGGAATTGTTCAGCCTGAGAAGAGAAGGAAAGAAGAGAGGTATCTTGGTCGTGTTCACTGGCAGGACAAGAGGTAGCAGGAGCAAATTTAAATCCATTAAATTTCGTTTTAACATAAGGAAAAAATTATTATCTGTTACCAAACACTGGCACAGGTTGCACAGAGAGGTTTTGGAGTGTCCATCCCTGGAGTTATTCAGATCCTGACAGGACACTGTCGTCTAGCTGACCCTGTATTAGCATTGATGTTGTACTCTACAATATTCAGAGACATCCCTTACAACCTCAGCTATTCTGTGCTGCCTTTGTCCTCCTATGTGATGAGGCGAATTTAAGAAAATGACAGGCTCTCTTTTGAATGCAGAGCATTTTGTCTCGTTTAAAGTGACAGATGTGCTGGACACTCTGTGCCAGTCTGTGTGAGATACCAACTTCCATGAACCAGGTTTAAAAACAATATTGCAGATTACAAATGTACTAGATGATCTAATAGAAGAAATTACTGCTACCCACAAATGTGGTCTAGCTCAGCTCTGTGCAGTCACTATTTGAAATTAAATGACAGATCTGCAGCAGGAGTTTTTTATTTGGGGATAAAGCTTTTTAATCGTTCCCTACCTATTACTGTTTTTGTATGGCAGCTAATGTCTTTATAAAATGGCAAGTAGATGAGAGATGTTGTTCTTTATTGGTAACAAAATGTATTACAAGAGATGTACATCTGCAAAGAGCTGTGCTGGGAACCGGGTGTTCCTCAGCTGTAAAGTAAGAATTCCTCAAACTACAGACTTTGGGGCATTGCAGAAATGACAACCGTTCTCCTGGGTATAATTTACATAAATTATAAAATCAAAATGGAAGGCTGAAATAAAAAGGGTAACTCATATGAAGAAGAGACATAGACAGCACTTTTTGGTTATGACAGTAACTTTTTATTTCTCAAATCAACGTGTGACTTGGCATTTCCTGAAATTATTTGCAAACCATTTGCAAGATATGCAGCTAAAGGAGCAAACCATTGCATTTAGGATCGTAAGATAACCAGCACTATTACAACAGAAGTGTTTTTTTCTTTTTTGCACTTCCAACCCTTTGCACTACCTCCATGAATTGCAGGCACTGAAAAATAATTTCAGCATCGGGGGAAGCTATGTGTGTTTAACCTTGAAAAGAGAAAGCTTAGTTGCTGTCATCAACTACCATCACTGAGGTTTTGAAGAAAACAGAAGCAGGCTTTTCTCAGAATGCACAACAGGAAGGCAGGAGGCAATGGTCTCACGTTGAAGCAAAGGAAGTTGGAAACAAATGTAAGAAAAATATGTCCCCTGTGAAGGCAGTGAAACACAAGTCTGGGCTGCTCAGAAAGCTGTGGGATCTCCATCCTCAGAAATTCAAAACTCAGGCAAAGGTTCCAAACAGTCTGACTTAACTTTAAAATGAGCTCTGCTTCGAGTAGACAGTTGGCCTAAATGATCCCCAAATGCCCCTTCCAGCCTGAACTATAGGTTCTGCTATGTGATTTCAACTCAAATATTTATTAGAGACCCCAATCCAATATATTTCTTAAAAGAAATCTACTAGAGACATCAGAGGAATATCATTTATTTCCTTGCTCAATCTAGTCATGGAAGAGATAAATAAGAATTATTGACTTGAGAAAAAAAGAAGAGAATAGCTGTAGTTGGAGCTCTGTTCTCTGGGAGATATATTTTAACGTTCTTTCTTTGCCCTTTTCCAAATCCAAGCTCCTGGTATTTAGGCACTGTTATTTAAAACAAAAGTTTAGTGGGTTTTTTATTCAGTTGCCTTATATCAAGACAAGACTATCAAGCCAAGAAATATTATTTACACAAAATACATGTCAAGAGAAAATGGTGTACTCTAAGTTCCTCACTTAGGTATTTTTATCCCTTTCTTCAAAATGCTATTGAAACTATAAGATAAACATGTTGGACAATGATAAAATATATAAATGGAAACAAGGCATTGGATCTGAAATTTTATGGGGAAAGAATCCTTTAAAAACCAGAGGTTCCTCGATAGATCAAGGCTGGAGAAATCACCTGGGAAACAGTGTTTCAAAAAACACATCCCAAGTGAGGAGGTAGTGACTTGCTCACTTGAAATCAGAGAGAAAAAATGGCTTTTACAGGCAAAACAGATCTTTTTCTGAGAAGATGGACAATTGAAAGTACCTCTGCTATGGGTTAGGAAAAAATGAATGCAGAAAAATACAGTTACAAACATATTAGAAGATGACATCAATAGTATTAACTGTAGTCCAGAATCAGTCTGGTAAATGAGAGAAATACACTGAGAGGAAAAAAACAATAAGCTCCCAAAAGTAATGAACTTCACTTGACTCTGGTGAATATTTCTGTCAGTCTCTTAAGGCCTGTGGTAACTCTTGTGGAACCAAATGGAAAATTAAGCAGCGACTATTTGTTCCTTGCATTATTCAAAAACTAATAGTAATCTCCTCTGGTGTTTTATTATTGCCATAGATTAGGTTGCCTGTAGTACTAATTGAGCAGAGTCCTGCTGACTACAGAGAAATTCAAAACAGCACAACTGAATATCTGATTAATAAAATAAATAAATCTCCTTTAATGTGAAAGATTTGCCTAACTTTTAAAATTGAAACTAAAAACTTGAGTTTCATGGCTTGGAGTCGTTCATATCAAGAGTTGTTACTGCTTACAGATCCACCATGGGCAAACTGGAACAACATGAGGGAGGACTCATCTGGGGCAATTATTTTTTCTGTCAGTGATTTAAGCCCTGTGTGCAGAAGGAGACATTCTTTCCAGTCCTTCTCCAAAGTATCCCAATTTTCAAGGGAATATGTGTCAAGCATATTCCTTAAAAAATGGGTGAAATTCTCAACCCCAGACCTGTGGTCCCTCCAGCACCCAGCCACAGACCTGTCCTACTCATTGGCTTGTCTGGCTTGAAGCTTGCTGACAGATTGCACACAGGGAAGAGGCACACTCATAGCAGATAGCTGTGCACAAAGTTTGATAAGGAAATGGGAGAGACTGAGAGTGCTCAGGCACAAAGCCTGTCCAGCTGAGCATGCCAACCAGCACCTAATAACACATAGTTTTCCTTTGGTTATTCCCATAACCCTGTTCTCCCCTTCCATGTTCACTTTGATGCATCCTTTTTGTTCTTTCCCAAAATCTTATGTAATAAGTTGAAAACAGTCGCACATTTCCCCTCAATTTATAATAAGATCAGTCTTTCCCACAAGACACTTTGTAATCTTGTTTGCTTTCTTCTTACCTTTACAAAGTTGAGTCTAAACATCTGGGTCTTCAAGGTTGTACTTGAGTGGTTCATTAAGTGGCCCATCAATCAGCCTTTTCAGGTTTCTGTATATTTTTGTGTTTGATTTATTTATTTTCCATTTTCTTGTCCACGTCTTTCATGCTGAATAGCCATTAACCAGTTATCCTTACAAATAAACACTAACACAACAGAGTTTTTAAGAAAAAATGAGCTACAGACTGCCTAGTAGCTAGTAGACTGCCAGATTTCTCTCCACTAACCCAGAAGTGGGGTTTGGGAGATGATATTTCTGAAGAAGCTCACCTCCAGCATCTCCTTCTGGCTCAAACCCCAGATAGGGGTGCTGAACACAGAAGGCATCAGCATCTTTGTGTTCAAATATGGCTGCATACCAAATTTTCTGGATTTTCTGAATACAGTTGTTGCAGGCCCCAGCTCCTCCAGTATCAACCTGGCTTGCCACAGGTACTCTGAGTGTGACTAGTCTCATGCAATTCACGAGGTTGGACCTTGTGATAACTCATCACTAAGCTTCCTCCGTAGTGAATAAAGACAGAGGTGCAAACCCAGAAGATGAGTCATTCCTCCTTTCCTATCCACCCACCTCAGGATGAAACAAAGCTCATTCTGGAGATATTTTCCTCTCTATTGACTACAGAGGAGTCAAGGCAATCAACCTTGTCTAATCAGCTCACTTGCCAATAGAAAGGTTGGGTGTGGTAACTTTCACCTCTCTGTGGGAAGGTGGAACTTATCTCCATGATCCAGTACTTCTTTTGTGACTGTAATCAAGCCTTCCACCCATCTCTGCCTAATGGCCTCTCTGCAGCCCCTTTTTTCTCGAAGGACTGCCACATTCACTGTACTAGGCACAGTGAGGGACACCAGCAAGAAAACCTACACACTTTCTCCTCCTTTCAAGATGTCACACAGCTGGTCAGCAATAGGTAAGGCAACCAACTGTTCAATGTGCTCAAAGCTACAGGAACATTTCTGATTTCTACACAAATACTGCTGTTATCACTGGTATTATTATGCAAATAGTTGGTCTATTAGCAATATATTTTCATCCTGGAAAATGCACACATTCAAATGTCTTTAAAAGCAACAAGTGAAAGAGCAAGACTAATGAAATGGAGAAAACAATATTCTGTAACATGTGGTGCACTTGCATCCCAGCAAATGGCACGTTACTCCTGGGAACCTCCCACGCTCTGGTGTGTCAGTGCTTCAAGCTCCCTGTCCAGTGGGTGGAAGCTCCACCAAGCTCTTCCATGAGGGGTGAGCACAAGCCAAAATATCCTGAAAGGAGCTATGGTTGGGAAGTTGCTCCCACTAGCCATGAAGTTGAATATTGTTGGACATTCAGGGAGAAAGCTCTGCTTAAATTGTATGTTCTCACAAAAAAGGAAAAAAAACTATTCATTTTGTTGTTTTCCTCACAAAATTTTGTGCACTTGACTATTGCCTAAAGCATTGAAGAACATTGCTACACTAAATACTCTATTTAGTTATGAGTTGAGATGTCACAAGCACACACTTAGAAGAAAATGGAAATAAGTGCAAAAGGTCAGCATTAGACCCTGTCATGGATGGAAGGGCAAAGAAGTGCAAGATCACCTGTACTGGAGAAGCTGATAGAAAATATCAATAAGGGAAATTTGGGGAGGATGTAGAAATGGAGGTGGAGGAAATAGTGGGAACTCCCTTTGTTAAGGAAATGCTGAAACTGGATGAAGATTTATTGGGTTGAAAAAGACATGGGCAAGAAAAGTAAGAAAAGTAGTACCAAAAGGAGAGCAGGGCAAGAAGGAAAGGGGTGGGACTACAGCACAGAAGAGAAATGCATCTCTTCATATAGATAATGTCTGGGAGGAGTCATAAATGTGGAGACTGAAAGCCTGAACCACAGTAAGGAGGCACAGAGGGAGAGAGGGCATGAGGAGCTGGAAGACCAGAGCATCCACTGGCAGTTCAGAGATGGTTGGAGTGGGCAGGACTGCAACAGTGATGTGTTTACACAGAGCAAGTGCTGCCACATTATGAAAGCCCTGTGGTTAATCATCATCGATTCTTATTTTTGCTTTCTTTTCCAATGCTAGAATAAAAAATAAAAAAAAAGGATTTTTATCACCTCTCCCAAAAAAAAGACAAAAATATATAGCCTTCTGAACTGTTTACATGAAGTTGGCATAAATTTGTTGTTGCTGAGATAAGAACATTTTCTTTTTCTTCCAGGATTTAATTGTTCATTTTTAAAATCTGTTTTATTTGTTTTCTTTTGTTCATGTGTTTTAGGCTTCAAGCATTCTCTGCTTGTAATTCACAAGATCAATTTTGCTGCAGTTTCCTCCTGATAGACTGAGTAAAGCCTAACTTCAGTAGAAAGCAGTGTTTGAGAAGACCCTGTAGTTTTGTAACTCTCAAGTAAAGCTTGAGAGCTTTGATATTTTCTATATCACTTAAACTTTTTCCTTTGTGGATACTATTTCTAAATGCTTGTGTTTTTTTGTTTTTTGTTTTTTTTTTTTTTTTTTTTAGGTATTGTTAAAAGGGAAAGAAGGTTCCATTTATAGAAGTAGAAGCAAATGAGATTTTGGAGGTCACTGTAACATCAATTTTTGCTTCAGCCCTCCTCATGGCTAAAGCTGGGACTCTGAGAGATCTCTTAGTACCAGCTTTTGAAAAAGCTGTTAAAGCTGTTCACTGTGCTGAGCATTGTTTTATGTTGTACAAAATCCACTGGAGAACTGGATATTCAGCTCCAATTTTTGTCAGGGCTGCAGACACTAACACAAACCAATTATGCTTGCAGGCACCCTCCTTCCAAAAGGTGCACATGCCTTATCATGCTAAGGGAGCGTTGGTTGAGGATTTTGGGGATTCAGCCCTTCTGCTGTCAAAAGTGCACCACTTCTGGCAGGGCAGCATATGTGCCTGAGCTTAAAACTAGCTCTACAAATGTTTCAGTGAGTTAAATTTGACAGCACAAGTGTCCATACACAGTGAGCACTCTAGAAACATTGGTTAAGAGAATGGGAATTCAATTCATCCAGATCTCCTCTCTCTTTGGAGAAAACATCTGTGCTCCTTAAGACTTCTGCTAAAATGTAGGGTGGGAATCCCAAATTTCATGGGCGCTACAGTTGCTTGGCTAACATTCCTCTGAACTCCAGGGAAAAAGGACTTTGTTTTAAGTCATCAACAGAACAGGTATTTTCTGAGATCTGCTTCCCATGTGAACTTCTCCTTCATAGGGGAGGGCCTCCATCCCTCTGATCAGCTTGGTAGCCTCCTCTGGACTCGGTCCGACAGGTGTATGGCCTGGTGCTGGGTACCCCAGGGCTGGATGCACTACTTTAAATGAGGTTTCATGAGGGCAGAGTAGAGAGGCAGAATCCCTTCCCTTGCCCAGCTGGCCCCACTGCTTTGGATGCAGCTCAGGACACGTTTGGCTTTCCAGGCTGTGAATGCTCATGGCTGGGTCATGCCCAGCCTCTCATCCTCCAGCACCCTCAAGTCCTTCAGGGCTGCTCTCACTCTGCTCACCCCCCAGCCTGTGTTGATGCTGGGGATCCCCTGGCCCAGGTGCAGAGTATGTTTCACCTGCTCTTACTAAACCTCGGGAGACTCACATGGGCCCATTTCTCCAGCTTGTCCAGATCCCTCTGGATGATGTCCAATCCTTCAGGCGTGTCAACTGTGCCACTCAGCTTTGTGTCATCAACTAATCTGACATCAGCATATCTGTCTGCAGGTAAAACCTATAATGCAAAGCCAATTGCAGATGATCCCCACACATTACTGAGAAATAAAGCAAAATGGCTTTGCCATGCCACCCAAGTGCTGCAGTGCATCACAGAGTGTGCAGACCCTGCAAGCATTCATTCTCAGTCTATACTACTTAATTTCTGCCATTTCTGAGGCAATTTTTTTTTTCATAAATCCTTTCTGAGTTAGTCAGTGAAATAAGTCTTGTCCTTCCAGAATACTGAGCTCAGCAACACTCAGAATATTGGAAAACCAAGAAATATAACACTGCAGTGCACAGCTACACTGCCTTTACTCTGCTTCCTTCCTGTCCCATTAAGGCCAGCTATGTCCAGTGACAACGTTTGGAAAGCACTTTATGGGTTTACAGATGGGAAATGTAGTCATGATGTAATACACACAAGATGGTTTAGCATGTGGTTAAGCACAGACTTTTTTGAAAGACTAAATGATTGAACATAAGGCAAAGAGAGGTAGATCCTGCTCAGCACTGTGCAGGGGAAAGCATAAATATGCCTTCTGTGGATATACTGAGTATAGTGGCTGAGTTAGGCTTATAGCAATGGTTAAGGCCATGATTTTATTTCTGGGACAATAGATGTTTGAATTGTTCTTTAAAAAAACACCACAAAAGGACATACACAATCACAGCACAACCATATCACTACATTAAAGCATTTTCTTGTGGAATTTCTTAGAACTATTCTTTTCAACACAAGAGAAATATTTTCCTGAAGCGATGGATGTACACATGCACAGATACTGTAGTGCAAAGATCTGAGATACTACACTAACGGGGTAATTGTAAAAAAATACTTATGGGCTGTCTTCCCCTAAATTTTGTTACTGTGAGATAAATAGCAGAAGGAAATAAAGTAATGATATTAAAAAACACATTAAATTGTGTTGTCAGCTAGTCCTTAGAGCATCCAAGGATATATGTTTTTGCAGCTATTTATTTAATTTGAGAAAAAGCCCAACTCACTGACTGCAGAAAAAGTTTCTTCAAGTTATCTGGCACTTGAAACCTTTGTACTGGGGGCATAATTTCAGCACAAGTTTCAGGCTTCTCCACTCTTTCTAGCTCCACTGCCTTTTGTTCTGTCAGAGAGCATCCTGCCTGCAGGTGCAGGAGGCTCTGAGCTTATGCAGCCTCAGGGATGGTGAATGGCAAAGGTACCCCTTCTTCCCATTGACACCTGTTGTTTATAGTTCCCCTGCCACCTGCATCATTAATGTACCTTCCAGTATCTTTGAAGAAACAAAGATGAGCTGAGGTATTGAATGGACATAAATATTCATGTATTTGTATCAATTCAACTGTTACATGGAGGGATCCTGCACCCTTTGGAGGCCTGGGGGTGGTGGGGATAACTGCACGCATCTAAACATGTCCAAGACCTGGGGTGCCAGTGTGCACTTCCTCCTTTTTCTGATTGACAGGCACCAATTTCCTTCTTGGTTTCCTGGAGCAATGGGAGGCAGTGAAATGGGAAGCCTGGAGAAGAGGGATAGAGACGTATTGCAGATAGTTTGTTTGGAGGGGGGACCTGATGAAAGCACCAGAAAGGGAGGGCAGCTGTAAAAAAGTCAGTCAGCAGAAGACTCCTGGGTTCACTGCAGTCTGCTTTGAGGCAGGATTGAATTTACATTTGCCAACCCTGAGCACATATTTTAACCAACACATTCTTTAAAAAAACCATAGACCAGGAACTTTCTATAGCTTTTCTAGTTAGCTTGTGCCCAATTCCTCACCATCCTGCTTATCCTAAATTGTCCTTCTGAACACTGAGCAGATTTCTGCTGTGCTGGAAAGGAGAATACTGAGCATAGCTTTACCTTTTCAGCAGCTTATAAATCATTGTATCCTGTTTTCTCAATTATCAGTCTGCTCATATTCCCATTTTCCAGAAAAAATATTACTTTTCTCTTTCCTGCATAAATTACTTGTGTAAACCACTTCACATTTTTGGAGCTCACTCTTGGACTCCCTCATTTCCCTATCATTATACTAAACAACACCCTTCAGGTGTCATGTACTATGTATGACACCAAGAAGTCAGTGACCTTCACTATAGAATTCTACAGTTATAAATGTGATCCCATCTTACTAATTTTTAAAAATATATTCCTGAATAAAATTTCTTTTTTTTTCATCATTTGATCCCATAACTCCGTGTGGGTCCTTCCTGCAGGGCTGACACTCAGCCAGATACGTTCCATTATACATGGGAGCCTTCTGCCTAAGTTTAGCATTTTGTACTTTATTGAGTTTCATCTCACTGGGAACCACTTTACATTCGTGTTCTTCCTTGTGATTTCTCTGAACTCAGGTTGGTGTCATTCTCAAATCTGATATTCACATGCTCTCTTCCATCATCTCAGCTATTAAACACAATTTTGAAACTGCTAATGACTCTGACCCCTGTACAACTACACTTCAATGCCCTTGAAGAGTGACAGAGAATCTTTGATTAACTCTTGTGAAGAGGACTTCATCACGTTGCCATACACCCACTTTTAATGATTGCATCTGCAGGATATTTGTCTACTGCAGTTATAAGAACCTCACTAAAACCAGAATGAATCATAACAACCCTCTAAAGTCGCAAGGCTGGCTACTCTGCCAAAGGAAAGAAGTAGGCTGGTTCAGTGGGATGCATTATTTACAGGTCTGTGCTGGCTGGTTTTATTCCATCTTATCCTCCAGATCCATGCTTTCTGTGGATCGAAGTTGAACTGATGGGTATGTGATATCATGGGTTGAATTTTTTCTGCTTTTTAAAGGTAAGTCTGTTGCTTTCCCTCTTGCAGTCCTCTTCATCAGATGGCTTGCATATATCTCTCTTAGGAATTCTTTCTCTTTCTTTTCTTTCCTATTCCTCTATCACCACCGTAGATGAAAGTAATTCAGTGATTGCAGTTAACTTAATTTGCTTTTTCTCTCTTGAAGTGATAGATCTAGACTTGCTGTTAATATAGTTAGCACATCTCTTGGTTCCCCTAATTTTGCTGTAGTCTTCACCTCACTTTTAACCTTATCCTCTGATTTAAAGACTGCTCTTTCCCCCCATATTTTTTTCAGAGTATCTGTTTGATTTTCTACTCCCGAAACAACTCCTGGGATAATTCTATTGGTTTAATTATTTTATATTTTTTCTTTGCAGTGGTCCAGCTTGCCTCTTTGCTTTTCACATAATTTCCTTTAATAGTTGTCAGTCTTTGGCACATCTTTGTATTTAAATCAGTTGACTTTGTCTAGAAATTCTTCCCACCAATTTCCTGCTTTCTTAGTTTGCTTTTTTTCACTCCATAACTAATTCTGCTGCTTTTTCTCTGCCAATTCCTTAGACTAATGAATTTTAGGAGTTACTTTAGTGGAAATCATCTTCCACTTGTAAGAAATTCTCATCTATTCTCAATTCCTCCCACTCAAACCTAAACTGAACCAACTAAAAACCTGAGATCCTCCCCTGGCAGCAGACTCTGCCTTACAGCATGTTTTAGTTAAGTATCTGCTCATGACAGGGGAGGTTGGACTAGGTGGCCTTTGAAGGTCCCTTCCAGCCCAATTAGCCTAGGACCAGCAGTGGACCTTGTTTCTGAAAAAAGGTGTCCATCAGCCTTGTTCCTTCTCTTGTAAAAAAAAAAAAAAAAATTGCATCTAACATACACAGAGATCAGATATAGTGTTAAACACAAATCTACACTATTTCAAATACAAAAATAAATGATTTTTTCGTGTCTCTTTCAAAGGTGAATACCCAGAAAACATTAATTAGGACTGGAAAGAACACTCTGGGATAGTCACATAGAAATCAGTTGTTTAGTACTGTACATAAACCGAATGGTCTCCACCTCAAAAAAATTTAATTAATAAATTGCTCCAAAACATAATTTTCCATTTCCACATTACACTAAACTGATACAGTTTTAAAATACTTTATTATTTTTTTGCCTTTCAGAAGAAAGTGTTCTAGGTAGGATAAAGACACAAATTGACTGACTTTTACAATCACATGTTCATTATTTCAGCTCATTGCACAGGATTTAAAAATACTGTTATGATCTGATTGCAATGCATTTCCTTTCAAAAATAGTGTGATTGTGCTTTTGTTAAAAACATACACACCGAGATAGAAATTGTGCTCACACCTGCAGCTTCAATACCTTTGAAAAATTATCAAGCCTTTAAGTTTTTCTTGTTTAAAAAGAAAATAGCGCAATGATTTATAAAAAAACCCAGCACACACATTTTAGTAACTGCTCCTACAGGTAAGTACAACATTTTATCCTTTCACCATTTATTTCTGCTGTGATACCAACTTCTTTTGCTTTCAGCTTTTACTAAGACACAATGGTCTTTACTAAGCCTTTGTGATGGCTGTGATTGAGCTGCTGCTTCTGCACTGCTTTCAGCCCTCAGATATCTCACACATCTGCCAACTGCAGGAATTGATACCAGAATCTCTGGAAATGCAATGGAAAGCAGTTATGCAGCTTTGCAAGGAGCACAAGCCTTCAGAGTTCCCTCGCCCAGTCCCTGCTTTCTCAAAGTGTTCTCAAAGGTTCAGAAGCATGTGGACTGATATCCAATATGTTTCAGCCACTAGCAACTTTAAATGCCCACTGCCTGTAAAATGGCCTTTGTTAGAAAACTTATTTCTATAGAAATGTCATTTGTGAATGTCATTTGAGTTGATCTTAACAGCATGACATTTATTCTTCTAAGAGTACAATATTTTCCAAATTATTACAGATTTTGAAAATTACTCTGCAAAAGCATTCTGGCTTTTCCACTCTAGGTGTAGACTGTTGTACAAATAAGACCCTGGGCTATTCAGAAATAGAGGTCACTTTTTGTTCCTGTCCCTCCCTGCACCCTCACCTGCCTTCAGGGAGAGGTCACATTTTCCCTTGAACCTCCCAGGTGACCTGCTCCCTTTCTGGGGTCTTCTAGATGCTTTTGTGTTCTTGTTCCCTTTGTTTCTTTCTATTTTGTTTTACACGTTTCCATATTATTGCTTTTGATGTTTCATACGCAAAAAAAAAAAATAGAATATTGTTTCATTTCGAAGAATGAAACATTCTCTGGGGGCTGGAAATCAGGGTTCTGCACAGTTGTTAATAACAAGCCTTTTTAGTTGCTATCTTATTCTCTCTTACATTAAAAGCTACTAGAAGAGAAAGCATATAAAGGAAGGAGAGGGTTACATGTCCAATTCTGCCAGAAGGCTGACAGTAAGTGTCAAATGACCATTGTCCTGGGGAGAAGCTTCCATGTCAATAGCAGCCCACAGAAAGCCGCTTGCCTTTGCTCAGCTCATCCCACGCGCCTCCCTGTGCCATCTGCCCATGTCCCTGCCAACTTCCCATTGTTACCCACCTTGAGGCATCCTCTCCCACATCTTCTGACTCAAACTGCCTATCCACCAGTTCTGTCCTGGTCAGCCTCAGTCTCCATTGCTCCCCACCCCTTCCTTGAGAAGCCACTCCTTTGCTGATACACACATTATTTATGCAATACACATCCTCACCCAACTCCACAGATCTCTTCCCCCTCTATGTTTCTCACTCCCTGCTGCCAGTGCTAGTGCTGCTGCTTCTACAGAATCTGTTTTACAGATCTATCACTTAGACTTCTATACCTGTATTTCATTTAATATATTGTCTTTTTCACTGTAAAGTGTTTCCTCTGGGAGAAAAGACAGAATATAAGTTCTTGGTTAGTCTATACACAGGATTAGTCCATTAGTGATGTAACATTAATATTATTGGGGGTTGACTCAACCTTATGTTAGAGGTTGAGTCTCAGCTGCCCCCTTGAGCTCTTCCTTACTTCATTTGGAGTCTTCAGGGTAACTGGAGCTGTATACAGCTTTTGAAGCTTTGCATTTTATCAGTTTCTCATCTTAATTCCAGTGTTCTCTGAGACACCTGAGAAGAGAAAGAAACACACAACAGCCAAGAACACATTAATCACATTCACCTCTCTAAGTCCAGTGAAAGAGCTAAAGCTTTAAATGTGCTAATAAAAATACCAGTGGGTGAATTATCTTTTTCCAAAATAAACTGGCAAATAGTACATTCTTTCAAGGCTCATGATTATGGCACTAAGGGGTAATAATCCTCCATTTCCTAGGCTTTCTTTTTTGCCAAGGCACTCACCCCTGCAAGTGGGTCTGATGGAGGATGCCTTCTCTATGAGCAATGAAGACTCCGTCTGCAGCTCCCTCTGGCTGCAGAATGGTCATTTTGAAGTGTTTGGGGAATAGGCTGAAAGAAATGGGGAATCTCCTGTGGTAAGCTTTTATTTGAAAGAAAGCTGAGCTGTTTTTTCTGGATACAGATAACTGTGAGGGTTGCTCCATGTGTCTGAGGGATATGAAATTTATTATCAGGAGATCACAAGTAACTCACAAGGGTTGTAAAGGGTTGCCAGTGCTCAGGCATAGTTGAAAAGGCAGCCTGATGTTAGGGGACCATTTCTCTCAGGAGAAGGAGCACCAGCCTCAGAGCATTTATTGCAGTCTCTTGCAATGTCCCCTCAGTGGCACAGGCATGGCTAAAGTCTTCAGTGCAACAGATACCAGAAGCATTTGAAGCCCAGCACAATGTTCTTCTGAGGCTGTGGGAAGAGACCCTGCTCCAGCCATCACTTGCAGAGTAGGAAATTCATTGCCAGCATGGAGAAGGAGTGGAGGACATCTGAAGGAATGCTGGCAGCTGGGGGGCAAGGTGACCTGAGGTGTCCTTTGGAACATGAGTGTGAAGAGAGCAACAAATGGGGAAGTCAAACAGCATCACAAAAGCTGGGGCTGTAATTTCTTTGCAAGAAACTCACATTGATTGTCCAATCGTGAAATGTATGAAAAATGGGCAGAAAAAAAGAAAGACAGTAGAAGATTACTGCCCAGTGTTATCTAGTAGTTTTAATTCTATTTTTAGCTTAATCTCCTATTATTTTGATTTCTGACCTACAGTTTTTGAAGTTGTGAGAACTGACGTTCTGAGGCTGTTGTTAGGTTTGCACAAAGGTCCCAGCAAACACAGCTGCACATGCACTGGAGATGGAAAGCAGGAGTTCAGTATCCAGTGGTCTGAGTTGAGAGGTACAGTTGCTGTATGAATGACAGAAGAACAACATTGGCTTCCACAGTTTTTTCTTTTTGCATGCATCTATGGAAATATAGTACTAATCAGTCTTCATAGATTGAAAATAGTTAGGTCATTAAGCAGAGCTGCAAGAAAGCTAGAATTACCTGAGAAGCCTAAGTGTGTTTGATCAGCAGATCCAAAGAAATACGTACAGAAATTTTATCTTCTTCATCACCTTAGCAAATCCCAGCCAATAGGAAAATGCTGAAGATAGCCCAGCATCTTGCCATTAGAGACAGATGGTTAGAAGAACCTGTACCCTGCTAACCATGTCATCATCTTCTGTGTAAGACAGCCAGTCCAGCTGGAACAGTTGCCTCCAATTAAAGTGGGGTAGAAGAGAAGCATCTCACGATTGGCAAATGCCTCATTTAACTAGGCTCAGACAGGAGGTTGTTAATGTGATGAAAATATACATGTTTGTGTTTAGCCATTTGAAAATGACCTACACCTTCTCAATCTACAATAAGGAAATCAGTGCAAAAATCCCTGGGATTTACAAGAAGAGAAAAAAAAATTGGTTTTACTGCACATAACACAAAATAACAACTACCTAAGCATTGATTTTGTTTAATTGCATACAGCCTGATTTGAAATAGTAAATCCTCAAGGTCTTGATTTGAAAATGCAATAGATACATGTGATAACATGTCAAAAATGGACCATAGTTACCTTAGCAAATAATTAACTGTAGATTCTGTTATGAATAAGTTTGCAAGGATAACTGGATTAGAAAACTTCTGCAGTAAAAGTTAAAGCACATATGCTGGAGTATAACTGAGACACCTGCATGTTGCACTAACGTAGTTTTTCTGCTTTCAGAAAAGTAATTTGCACTAAGTGTTGCACTGTAAAATTGCTAGATCGCAAAGTCGAGTTCTAAGCTTAAATGGACCTTGGGCAGAATGTCAACAGAAACAACATCCAGAGAGCTTGATTGCTGTCCTTAAAATGCAATATTTCACAGCTCTGACAAATGAACTGCCACAGTACACAAAGTGAAGTATAACACTGACGTAGTGTGATAGATTTTATTCTGTGGGGGAAAATAATTGGATTTCCATAAACCTTAAAGAAGGAAGAGATGCTGGATTTATATAAATCCCCTGACATTGTTAAAGACAAACAGAGTTTCTGCCCATGAAATGCACATTACAAAATTGTCAAGGAGAAAAGGAGGAAGAGCTGTTTCATAGGTTGTTCTAGGAAGGAGTTGTGCCAAAACTCTCCTGCAAAAGCCTTGAATTTCCTTTCAATGAACAATGTTTTGTGGTGCTATATGTAATGTTGTTCCTAAGTCTTAGCTGGTTTACATGAACCTTGGATCCTAATGACTATGCACAGATCTTCTTAAAAATTGTTTGTCTTCTCCTTTCTTCTCCCTCGAGGTGAACATATTGGTGAGGAAATGAGTAGGTTAGAAGGTGAGGAAAGTTGAGAAGAAAATATATTCTGAAACTTATTTTAATATCTGTTACACACTGAGTAGGAGACAGTGGGTTGCTCAGAGAAGCTGTGGATGCCCCACCCTGGGAGTATTCAATGAATGGTTGGAAAAGGCTCTGAGCATCCTGGTCTAGTGAAATGAGTCCCTGCCCATGGCTAGGAGTTTGGAACTACATGATCTTTAAGATCCTTTCCAACCCAAGCCTTTCTATGATTCTATCAATTTATTAGTCACATCACATCCAAAATAAGAATAGTATGCATTGTTTCTAGTCAGTTCTTTTAGCTTTTGTCTCTAGCAATAGCCTTGATTTTTATTTTTGATTTTAATTCAAAAAATGTGAAACCCTGGTTTTAGAACAATTGAAAATAGAATGTATCTAATAAGACAGCAAAGGGAATATCAGGTTTTACATGTAAATCCTTCTTTTCCTAATCACATATAAGACCCTGCTAAGTGTGATGAAGAAGGGTTGCCTTAGAGCATTATAGTAAGAGAAGGGTGACTAAAAATCCCCACTGATCTTTCATCCAGGTCATGAATATGACCTCAGGAGATGCTTTGTACAAGATGAAGTAATTATACATGGAGTAGGTGTCATTCCTTGGTAACTGCCCAAAGTCCAGCAGCAGCACTCATCTCTTGGAGGATTTGGCAGAGGGCAAAGCATCAAAAAAGGTTGATCAGAGCCTGTATAGGATGGGGCAGAGATGGGCTGGGTTTGACTGAGGGGGATCTTTCCAACGTGTATAAACACCTGATGGGAAAGTGAGAAGAGTAAGCCAGGGTCTTTTCAGTGGTACAAAATGACGTGACTGGGGGCAACGTGCACAAAACTGAAACAAAATTAAAAAGTAGTGCTGTTCCTGTGAAGTTGACCGGCACAGGTTGTCTGGAGAGGTTGTGCAGTCTCTGTCCTTGGACATACTCAAAATCCACCTGGATATGGTCCTGGGCAGCCAGGTCTAGCAGACCCTGCTGGAGATAGAGATGGACCAGAGGTGCCTGTCAGCTCCAGCCACTCTGTGGTACAGGTTCTGTCACCCACAGTCAGGGAGACAGAGACAGGGATGCACCCATATCCCCAGCATTTGCCTGTGGCTCCTCTGTGCAGCATGTTCTGCTCCCAAGTGCCCAGGTTACAATTATTGGTTTTCATATGGGATGGGGAAAGATTTATATGGAAGTATCCACAATATTATGAGGGCTGCCTGCTACTGGATTAAAGTCTGATCAGACAAGCTGTGAAGTGCTGTCTTTTGGGTTAGGGCTCCATACACAGCAAGACTTTGTGACTGTCAGCCCTGCAGCAAGTATTGGGCAAATACCTAAGGAAGAGGTGCTGACATTTTCTGTGCTTTCAAGGGAAAAGTGGTCCCAGGTGTGCTGACAGGGTTGGTCAAAGGGGAAGGCTGAGCTTGTCACCAAGCACAGTCCTACAGAGGATTTATGGGAAATTGTCCCAGGGAACAGCACCAAGGCAGACACCATATTACCTCAGAAAGTACAAATTTGCTGAGCAGAAATTGCTAAGGTAGCTGCATTATAGCATTGCTGTAAAATGGCATTATATGGGTATCTAAACTCAGTTATAGATCAGTACATTCAAAGAGTCTAAGTTTTTATTCCTACCTTTGATCACCTTCATCTCTGCTTAGCATGGACTACCTGCACTTTGAAAGCTGATTTGGACCAGAAGAAAAATTAGAAACTATTAAAGCAAAACATCCTGAAACTTCTTTTCCTAAATGTTCGGAAATGGCTTTATTTATCAAAGGAAAAACCTCTCCTGTTCACACTTTCCCACTCAATAACCTGGCATTTTCAGCAGAGAGCATTTAATCACAGAACTCATGACAGAGAAAGAGCCTTTTCAAATGGAGCAAACTCCTGGCAGTGACAGGAGCTGGTGAGTTAACAGGAGACCATACGGGGGTCAGCATTGCAATTTTACAATTGATGCATGTTTGATTCTTTTAGGCTGGAAAAATTGAGCAGATGCTAAGATGCTTTTGTACATTTTTTTTCCATCCTCCTTGGGAAAAACAGTGAGAGCCTTACGGACTCCTGGCAGGGCAATGATAGTGTTGCAGAAAATACAAATATAAAGGCAGATATAAAGGCAGAAATCCTTCCCTTTAACATCCTCACTGTGTCCTTTCAAGGCTAGTGGTGGAGGGTGCACATCTTTTGACAAGTTTAACTGCCAGTAAACAGATTTGGTTACCATTTAGCAGTATTAGAATTTGAATGTGCTGGGTGCTTCCCAGAAGTGACCCTGCAGACAATTAGAATGTTATTGCAGCTGCGGATATGTTTGTGTCCAGTAGAAAATGGCATAAGATCACAAATTTAAGTACTGCTGTATAGTGCATATCACTGAACAGATGTCAGAAGATAATTATCCACCTGAACCAGATGGCCAGCTAAAAGAGAGACTCCTATTTGTTAGATTCTTGATTTTTTTTTTCCTTAATGTTTAATGAGCATAATAGGAGAAGAAGTGGTAAAATGAAAAGGTCTGAGAGAATCAAGGCTTTCTCGTTATGGGAAGTTATCTGGCTTGATTTTGTAATGAGTCTGTTCTTTCCCAGAGGTACCCATTAGGATCTCTTCTGTAAGACTAGGCTGATGAATAAAAATATGCTTTTGTTTTGCACTTGGCATTGCATTAATCTCCTCCACCATGCAGAGAGCTGTCAGAGTTTCCACAGTTAAGAGCTACTTCCAGCATGGCAGAAGCAAAGGCAATCTCAGGTTGCTAGAGGAAAACTGTGACTCTGCAATGCTTGTCTCACCTTGTGATGTCAATGCCCACTTTCTTCCTGTTCACTGCTCAAAACAAACATAACATCTGCTGAAAGTTTTTCTCCTTTTGGAGTAATCCACTTCTGGTGTGGAGAACTGAAATTTCTTTTCAAGCAAGAGCATATTATTCACTATGTACCCCCAGGAAACACAATGGTTTTTATCTGAAGGAAAGAGAGGAGATTTAACTATGAGTAAAGCCTCAATGCAA
The DNA here is from genome assembly GCF_024509145.1 of Vidua macroura. Taxonomy (NCBI): domain Eukaryota; kingdom Metazoa; phylum Chordata; class Aves; order Passeriformes; family Viduidae; genus Vidua; species Vidua macroura. Next base: position 79,912,927 of record NC_071573.1, read on the forward strand.
TAGTTGTGAATATAAGGATAGAGGGAAAAATACAGCTTTTTCACTGTACTAGTCTTGTTTGTTTAAAAATATGAAGCAATATATCTGGACTTACACATTAAGAACAGTGAATTAAAATGTCATAGTGAAAATGCAGACAATATTCAGTAAATGCCAGTCCAAGTGACACGTAAGCCCCAAATCTAATAATAATGAATATTTTATAGACACTGGTCAGTAAAACCATCAGGTGTTTGCATATCTCAAATGCCAGAAAGAACAGAGCATCTGATGTTACTGCAAGGCTGCAGAAGCTAATCCTGCTCACACTGTGAGGAGCTGTTAAGGAATGATTGCAAGGGTATCTGAAAGCATATCAAATAATGCTATGGTGTCTCAGTCAGGCATCTCTGCTTCCTTATAACATTAAGCAGACACAGCTCTGTTGTCCTCATTAGTGAAGGAGATACCACGTCTGAACATGCTGCTGGAAACCTGAGAGTCTCACAATTTTGGAAAGCCCATTTGCAAGGGATGTAATCATGTAACATGAAGACAGTTGTCAGTCACTCACATCATCCATCTACTCACAGCTTTCTTTATGATCATTTTTGATGATTTTTTTACACCTACTGTAGAAAAGTTCTCATTTTTCTAGCCCAGAAGGATATTCAGAAGTCACAAATTAAGCATCACCTGAAAAAACATGGAAAAGAAATGAGAGCACTACTAAATGCTTAGGCTTAACATGATGAGATTTTTCTTTTCTTTCATTCATTTAAACAGTGAAGAGAGCTTTTAAATGGAAAAATGTCATTTTACCCCAGCATCACATTCGTAAACTCTGACACATTTTGTTTTGTCCAAGAACATGAGTTTTCAGAAGCTGGTCCAGAGGTGACAGATACCTTTTAAGGAGTTCTCCAGTTTTCTGACAGGATCAGATGTATGTTCCCCTGAAAAAAGGAACTTAAAATCAAGGTGTGCTTCAGCTGCTTCCTGACACTTGCAGTGCTGCCCCATGGTGGGAGTTTCCTCTGGTGGAAGCAAAGAGGTGATCAGAAAAGTAAAGAAGCACTGATAGTCAAAGTATCTCATTATTTACCTTTCCCTGAAAAGCCTTCATGGGCACCTGTGCTGAATTGTTATACTCCTAATGGCTCCTGGATATTTATAAAAGCAAAACCCTTTCCCTGAATACTGTCATACATGACAAGCACCAGTCCAGAACCACCTTGTCAGCATCTGCAGCTCCCTCTGATGATAGAAAGAGGAATGCCGGCATGAAATTCTGGTGAGCCTCTCAAGCTACAGCACAGCTTTATAGAATCATGGAATGTTTTGAGTTGGAAGGGACCATAATGGTCATTTAGTTCCCACTCCTCCACCATGGGCAGGGATCCCTTCCACAAAGTGCCATCCAGGCTGGCCTTGAACGCTTCTAAAGATGGGGCACCCATGGCTTCTCTGGACAATCTGTTCCAGTGCCTCACCAATGTTATAGCAAGGAATTCCTTCCTAATATCTAATATAAATCTGCCCACTTTCAGTTTAAAGCCACTACCTGTTGTCCTATCACTACATGCCCTTGTAAAAAGTCCTCTCCAACTGTCTTTCAGGACACCCTGGGGCACTGAGAGGTGTTATAAGGTGTCCCCAGAACCTTCTCTTTTCCAGGCTGAGCAACCCTAGCTCTCTCAGCCTGTCCCTATAAGTGAGATGCTCTTTGTGGAGACCATCTTCATGGCTGTCCTCTGGATCTGCTCCAGGATGATGAAGTCCTTCTTATGTTGTCATGACCCCAGAACTGGACTCAGAGCTGTCACAAGAGTGAAATAAAGGTGGAGAATCCCATCCCCATCCTGCTGGTTCTTTTGATGCAGCCCAGAATACAGTTGCCTTTCTGGGCTGCAAGAACACATTGCAGGCTTATGTTCAGCTTCTCATCAACCAACAACCCTGAGTCTTTCTCCTCAGGTGTGCTCTCAACATATTGTCTGCCCAGCCTGCGTCTGTGCTCATGGTTCAGCAAGAACTACCATTCCAGGAGAGATTAATGGTCTCATGTGATGAAAAGATAAGTGTATACTTTCCTCAGCTGGAATTAAATCTGGAGGAAATAAGGTTCTACAAAGAGCAGAGAAATCACAGGTGGCAGAGATAATAGGAACAAAAGAAGAAGAAAACATAATAAAATCTGAGGCCATTTATCAGTTGGTAGTGAAGGGATTGCAGCTTGCAGGAGAGAGAGACAAATTCTTTTTTCCTCGATGCAGAAAGAAACCATAGAAAAATCCTCCAGTGAGGGATTCTTTGGAGGCTGTCAGGCCAGGCTGAAAAATAAATCTGAAGTGCTCAATTCCCACCCATTATGATGCCTAATGATATGGACATTTGACAACACAATCTTTTCTTATCCCAAAACTGTGTGTGTGAGCTGGAAAAAAAACAACAACTAGTCCTCTTTCTTGACTGCTGGAGTTTATGTCAGAACACAGTGTAGTGCTTCCTGAATACTTTTTGCTCCACATTTTATTCCCCATATAATAAGAAGAAATAATATTTATTTATTATTATTATTATATAAGGAATTTTATTGCTCAGCATCATTATGTGTAGAAAAAGAATAAACTCTTTATGGTCAAGTCACTGAGCAGGAAAACAGTGAGAAGTGCCTAGCTGCTCTCCCAGTGCATACCTGGATATGGTGTGGATACTAGATTAGTTAATTAACTTGTAGATTAATTAACTTGTCAGCCTGGCCTCCTCCTCTGTGGCATCCCATGTGGATATCCCAATCATACCTGCATCAACTGTAAAGTGTCTGTCCCTCACACTCTGTTTGCTTCATTCAACTCATATTATCTATCTAAATAAAGGGGGTTGATGTAGCTACCAACCCAACAGCCTTACACCTTTTGTCAATGGACAGAAGGACAGGACTTCTCAACATCTTGCAAACTTCTAGCTAAGTGGTTGAAATACACCCAATTTTTGTGGGCTTAATCTTGGTCTCAACCATCAAAGACAGGAAAAAACCTTATTGGCTTGTGCGGGAGTGCAGAGAGATACAAAACTGAGCTGGGAGCAGGGTTTGCCTTTGCAGGGAGAGGAGAGCTGCACAGTGGCAGAAGCCTTCCCCCAAAATCGCCAGGAGTGCTCCAGAGGTTCAGCAGGAGCAGAACTCCCTGGTGCGCATCTGTTCTCTCACGCGATGCGTCAGGCAGAGTTATCCGCCCGCAGCTCCGCTGACTCCTGACAATGACATGATTTAATTCACGAGGCGTTCGGTACAGGCCCTGCTACAGCAAGAAAATAGCATGCATTCAGATATGTAAATTGAATTACTCCCCTTTGCACACAGAATTTCAGTCATTAGAGGGAGAGATAATGACTTGCAATATGTTTTTTCAGGAGAAACACACAATGTTAATCTTATTTACTTTACACTTTAATTTCCTAATGTGCACATGTGCATGTAGGTCTTGTTTGTGCAAATGTCAGTTATCAAAGAAATTTCAGACTATGCTTAATTTAATATTACTGCCCCTTAGGCTTGAGCAGATGGGCAAAGTTCAGGAACTAGCAGGGTTGCCTGCATTAAGAAGAGAAATCCATGATGTGCACAAGGTAGATTCTTGCTGCAAAATTGCTTACATACATACAGACCTGCAGACACACACATACAGTTCTGTGGAAAGTAGAGAGAACAAGAAAACATGAAAAAAAATCAAAAATTATTTTATTCAAATTATTCTTTTCTTTCCAGAATAAAAATATTTTATTTGCAATCACTTGTAGATTATTTGCACTGTCTGACTGATCTGAAACATATCAAATCGTGATTCTACAATTCTATGTAACACTATATAATGAATTTCTGTTTTGATGCAATCTCACAGGAGCTGCACTTTCAGAGCTCTTTTTCTTAAAAGAGCTGTAAGTCCCCTGACAGATAAACCATTCTCTGATGGAGCAGTGTGGTGAATCCTAGGAGATATATATTGGAGCTGCAAATGGGTTATCCCACCTCAGGCACTCCAGCGGCCCGTAAAGGACCAGTTCCGACATCCCAGGATATACCATCCTCGACAGGGAAACACCACCTCTTGCAGGATGACTTGTGTTTCCAGCCAGTTCAGTATCAGACACTTCTGTGTGGCAATGTTGTGTCTTAATCATACAGTCCAAAATTAAAGGGTTTCATGGTGGCTCCTTAAAATATCTTCCAGGTAAGTGTCCTTCCTGAAGTACATCACGGTGTAGTACTTTTGTCCCAGTGGGACAAAATGGGATTAAAGTAAATGCATCAATACAAGAATTCCTCGGGAAACAAAGTATCTTATTTTTCTCTCCTAAAAGGAATTAAATTTTTGTTCTCCCTGCCCCCTAAGCAGAAACTATTTCTTTCATTTTGAAATGTGCCACTCTGGGGAATGTTGTACCCAGAAGGGACTGCAGAAAGTGATGTGACTGCTCTCTTGCTTGAGCCTGAGGCAAGTCTTTGAGAGTGAGCTGCCACTGTCAAAGGCTGTAGCTGCCACTTCCTTCTAATCCATGACTGGTAGAAGCCCTTTTCCCTGCTTCAGCTGCCACACAGGGATTAGAGCCATCGCTCAGCAAGCTCAAGGTCAGCTTTTCTCTCTCTTCTGGGGTGCTGCAAAAAGATTGGCTGCTCCTATTTCAAAGCCAGGTGACATTTTGAAGCTTGGTGGCATTTGGGCCCTTTTGTAGGTGTAACATTAGAGTTTCCTCACGTGTAAGAAGCTGCAAATCATCTTGTCATCCCTGGGATTTGTTCTCACACTGGCTGCAGTTATTTAGGATGAAGAAAGAACATTTCATTTTTTCCATCTCAGGAAGGCCAGTCACAATGTTGTGCTGAGAGCAGCAGAAAATGCCCTTCAGAATAACAACATAAAGTCTTATTAATGGCTTCTAAAATGTTCTGTTGCAGCCTGCCCTTGTTTCCTTTTTTGTGACTACTACAAACATCTGCACAGCTCTGCAGCAGAGCAATGACAGAAGCTGAACCACTGCTTCAGAAAGTTCTAAAATATCATTTTTGCTTGGATTCACAATCAGGCTTTAAAGTTACTTTTAGTGATACAATTTGTGGTTTTTCTTTATTGGTCATGATATTACTGGTCATGTAGGAAAGCATCCTGTGTACCAAGTGTCCACAATTACAGACAGAATGGAGATGCAGAGCATAAACTGACACACAAAAAACTTACCCCAGCCAGATGTCCTGACCCACTTCCAGCTGACCTCCTTAAATGGATGGGGTTTTCCTTGCAATGAATCGTGAGGAAAAAAAATACACCCTTTAGAGCACACAGCTTTGACAGCAGCTTCCATCAAGTGCTATAGTTAGGCAATGTCCTTGGCAAAAATGTGTCCTTGACACGGTGTGTGCCAAATATACACAGGATTGGGTCATTTCTTTCATTGCACAGGACAGACATAACACTAATGACTTTGCTGGCACGTCTCCAGGAGTACCCCACCAACAGGGATGCTGGTCCATGGCTCCCTGCTTGTGTATCTTCCCTGCTGTGGGGTGGTCCCACCAGTGTTCTGGTGCCCTATAGCTGATCAGACTGACAGGCCAAGACCTCACTAAATCTGTAGGATTCAAAACCCATATCTTCCAAGGAAGACATGAGAAGAGCAGACTGTTTGTTCGCTTCAGTCTCTTCCTTAGAGCTGTGCTCCAGAATGTGGAGGCTGGAAAATTGCCTACGGTAAAAGAAATCTGCGTCAGCTGTCAGCTGATGAACTCCTTGTTCAGAGACACAGGGCCAAAAGCTGCAGGGACTTTTATGCTGTAGAACAAGCCATACAGGGAGAAAGCCACTGACAGCAGAGTGGGGCTGGGTGTCTGGGCAGAGATCATCTAGAGAAAGGGTAGTGTAGGCTGTTTTGCGTTACTTTTGTTTTTAAGTGCCATGATACGGAACAGAGGATTAGCAAGCAGCCCCATAAGTTTCCTCCAGGCCTCCCAGGACTGCAGTCCTATGTGGTGTACCAGCAAGTGTGGGTGCTGGTTCATGGTACAGCTCCCTCTGCCAAGAGAGCCCTGCAGCACTGCTCTGCTGTCCCCTGGCAGTAGCAATAGCTCACTGTGGGGTTTGTTTAGGGCCAGTTTGGGTACTACAGACTGTTCAAAGGTGGCTGGGGTCTGCCCAGTCTTCCTGCTGCTCCTTCAAATGCTGCTGCTGTGGGCACTGATGTGGGAGAGTGTCCTTGGCCCCTGGTTACAGAGAAAGGGTCTCAGGTGGCAGCTACTGCCACCCAGACTTCATGGAGCCAGGTGTACCTCACCTGAGGTCTGCTGCTCTGGCAGCTGCTTCATCAGCCCATCATGTCACCTGCACTGACAAATTTGGTCTCTTCATTGCACGTGTTCCTTCCTCCATTCCAGTTTCTGCTTGTTCTTCTCATCTTGCCAATTATTTATCTTGCATATTATTTTAAAGAAATAATATTTAAGCATAAATATTGCCTCCTTCTCAACTGTACAAGACAGTAAGGCTGGTCCTAGTCTTGCATCCTTTGGGGTCTTTTTGTCAAATCTTAACAAATCTTTGAATTAGAACTCTAAAAGTAAAGTTCAAATCAAATAAAGGGTGTATTGAATCTTCATTTGGTCTTTAATCTCATTGTGTATAACATTTTGTTAAACAAGTACGCAGGCACAGATCGTACAGCATGAAGTCAGTGAAACATGAATTTAACAAACCTCTGAAATGGAATTATTCCTCTATGCTAATTGGTAGGGAAGACTAGTGCAAGTACCATAGCATAACCCAAAATTTTATAGGAACTTGACTTTGTTCCCATTTTTCTGTAATGCAGGCACCTCTTTACATTTCTGCAAAAATAATCCTGTGTTATTTGATGGAACTGTCCTTGGGCTTTGGATTAAATACATTAAAACTAGAAACTGAATCCCTGGCATCAAAAATAGCCACACTAACAATTTATATCACTCTATCAATGAAGACAGGCTTGATTTGAAGCTTTTTTGTATGTTTGTTTTAATTTGTTTGTTTTGTCTGACCTTAAGGGAAAATTATTCACAATTCTTCTGGAATAAATAAAAAGTCATCAGCAATTCAATGTATTTGGCACTCTATCAGATTGGAGAATCTGTAGGAGGAAAAAACACATGCTCCAGCCCACATTTTTCACACAGTTAATGATTTGGACTTTCTGCATGGGCAAAAAGATCTTAAGTCAATGGAAAAATAATGTTCTGTGGTTAACATAACTAATGAAGGAGAGACCTGCCTCCTCCATGGGCTCCAAAACAGCAGGAAATGATGGCTCCTTGTGGCAGGTCACCACTGAGCCCTCTGGCAGGAGAAGGAGGAGGCATGAAGAAATACCTCATTCTCCTCCAGGCAAGACTACTATTGGACTGTTGGTGTCTGTCTGCCCTGCATAAAGAGGGGTCTTCTAACTCCCCTTCTGTAGCTGGAGACAAGAGCCTAATGTAATTTATAACCTTTCCTCTAAGTGCATTTAAATTCACTGCCTTTTTAAAGGACTCAAAATTTTCAGTTCTCAGATTTAAATCTTTTGGGCAGGACTGGAAAGAAAATAGTTCTTCAGTGCCTTGGGCAGGACATCAGAGAAAGCAGAGAAGAGTTATTTTTCTTTTAAAATTAATTTCTTGTTCATTTTTCAAGAGAAAATAATTGACTTTAGATAAAGAGTTTTTTTTTTCCCTCAACACTTAATAAAATACCAAAGAAGAGAGTATTTGCAATAAATAACTGTTGAAAAAATAAAACACTTAATGAAATTATCTGTATGCTTCCATTTTGTGAGATTCCAAAGTGAAACTTTTATTTTTATGTCTTCCAAGATTTTATTAAAATTCATAATGGTTTCTAGCTTGTTGCAGACACCTTTAAAAATCTTGTGTGCATTGCAAGACCATTTAGCTGGGAAATGAAGGTCAATAGCAGGATTTTTAAAAAATGTTTTGGTTAAAATATTCTAAAGGAAAAAGGGAAAAATAAACTTGAAAAAAGGTCACTAGGTAATCATTTCTGTAAATAAAATGTAGTCCAAAGTTACTTCTTTTAAGAGTAGCAATATCAACAAACTTTTGACCTTGTTTATTCCCAATCAAATTTAAAATGCATTTGAAACAGAATTTGCCAAATTACATTAAGCTGAAAGCCAGCAATTAGAAGGCTGTGCCAAATTAACTAAAACTGATTGTGATTATAAAACTCAGTTGAAGTAATTGCATTATTTCATGTTTAAATACTCCAAGAAGTCAGGAAAGATTTTCACTACAATTGTACTATTTTCTCTTTTTTTTTCCCCTTTTGCACAGAGAAAACCAACAAGTTTTTAAGCAGTGCCAGCAACAAATAGCAGGACTGTCATCAAATGAGTCAAGATAGGAAGGGATCATGTTCTGTTTTGCAAATGCAATGTTATCTTTTTTTAAATGCCCCCCGTGCAGATCTGGTGTGGAGGCTGGGTCAAGGACATTTGAGCACAAGTGTCATTATGCTATGCATGCAACCTCACCACAAAACTGAACTGCAGCTATTTTGGAGAGAAACAGCAGTGCCTGGATGTAATCTTGGTTGGTGGTCCCCATGATGATATTTCTGCAGTGATAAATGGTTGCCTGCCTGACCATATGAGTCATTTAGTAGGAGACCCCAGAGACCTCTATCAGCTGTGAGTTTATTCAATTTCTATATTAAAATGAATAAAATCCACATCAGCCACAGCAGCTTTCCTCTGGGGCTTTGGCATGGTAAGAGTGGGGAGGGATGCTGCTGGCTCCATGGTCACACAGGATAAGGGGTTGTATTCCTGCTGCTACCCAGCAGAGGGACAGGTGCTCTCACAGCCTCCTGCCTGGAATTTGCTGCTTGGATTGATCCCGTAAGCAAAACAGAGCAAAACATGGGAAAGCAGGGCTTGCAGACTAAGGGCAGAAAGAAGCTCTCTGTGTGTATTTGCATGGGAGGACAGACCTGCCCCAGCCACTTCCCACATTTGCTTTGGTGTCAGGCTGGGACAGCTGCCAGCCTGCACGCCTGGAGTGGTGGGGACGATGTGCCACACAACACTGTCCAACTTGTGTCTGCTTCACCTCAGAGTCTCTTCTGCTTCATCTTAATGGCAGTCAAGTCTCCTTGTTTTCCTTTAAAAGCAGCTCTTTCTCTCTGTGCTTGCATTTAAAGACAGAGAACTGAGATTCTTTTAAGAATATATTTGCTTACTTGAAATACTGATTGTAAAATTGCAGAGACTTTTCCACTAACAGAAGATGAGTTGTTTAGTCAGTGGGAGCAGATGCTTGTAATTCAGGCAGAACATAAATGGAGAAATGTTTGTGAATATGACCCTTAGATAACATTGTTTGGCATATCTGTGTTTCAATTTCTTTTTCCCCTCTGACTAACACGGCTAATGTCCTGATTTTGCTCCAGTAAGGGGTTTACTGATGATTTTACTAGGCACATTCACTGAATGGTAGGCCAAAGTCCTTTAAGTTTGGGTTTGCTTTTTCAAGATCAAAAAAACTGTTGCTCAAAGAACTTATAGCCTTGAGGATGTCTGTGTTAAAGGTTGTGAAAAGTGACTAAGTAGCCACAAACAGAGAAGTTAAGGCACTGAGTAAAACTTCGAAAATCAATCTTATGAAAAAAAAAACATTTCAGCATATGAATATACTTGTTGCAGTCTTTCAGAAGCTGATTAGGAAATTGCAAACCACAGCATTTGTTTTGACTTAAAACAGTGGTTGACTTAAAGCAGTGCATTTTACATTATGTGGTGAAGGGTCTTATATCCCAAATGGTACCTTCCACCCCCACTGCCCCATACAAATGTCCAAAGAAGAAGTAATGGGAATATCAGTCCATAGCACCTCCAGCCAGCATGTTGATGCCAGCAGTGTTGAGGCAGAAGAGCACACAGTGTGGGAAGTTGGAAGTGGATAGGATCATTCAAATCCTGCTCCCCTTTGTTGTTAATGGGAGGTGTTGGATTGAGACATCTATTTATCATGCTGGCTCTGTTAATTAGAAGGTGGCAGTAGCATTCCCTGTTTGACCCCCCATGGGGTTGTGTTCCCAGCTGTACTCATCACTGCTGCTCCTACTGCTGCTTTCAGCTGCAAGACAACATGGGAAACTGAAACCTGACCTCGAGGTGAAACAAACGGAGCCTTTCAGCAAAAGATTTGGTATGATAGTCACAAAAAAATGCCTGGGGTATCTTGCTATAAGGTTGACCATTTCAAAGAATAGTTACGTTTACTCCCTAGGGCTTTCTGTGTTTCACTCCCTCAGAGAGTGAGAGTCTTGAGGTTATATTTAATTTGAGAGATTTATCTCATGATTAAATGAATCTCATCTGCTGTCACTCCTAATGCAAACAACTTTTTTATTTTTCTTGCTACAGGGAAATTGTAAGTCAGGCAGAATATCCTCTTCTTTCACGTTCCAGCCTATGTTAGTGAATGATTACTTTATGGAAGCTCTTTTTAATTGAAAAGGAGAAGAACAAATTAAACCCCGCATAATGCTGTGACTCATGGAAAACAAATAAAGGTATCTCGTTATGGACAGTCATTTCAGGCCTCAGGTTACAAAATTTATTGCTAATTTTTATTAAACATGTATACATGACCACAGTAATTGTTCGGTTATAATAATAAAAATGTAAACACAAAAATTATATTATATTATATTATATTATATTATATTATATTATATTATATTATATTATATTATATTATATTATATTATATTATATTATATTATATTATATTATATTATATTATATTATATTATATTATATTATATTATATTATATTATATTATATTATATACTGTAGCATAGGGCTTATGGCCTACCTATGCCTTCCTGCTAAGACACTGTTTCATGTCTTTGCTAATAAAAGTATTCGTGTCCCATGAAGAAAGCTTTCTTCTGTGTAATTAGCAACAAAATTGAATGCATTATAGATATCTTTTTATGTCTTAATTGTCACAGGAAAAGAGAAATCACAGGCACTGAATAAATGCAGTTAAAATAGAATGATTCAGAAATTGTTTCCTTTTTCTGCTGATTTTTCTGCTTTTCACACTTTATGTTGTTTCTTTTGTAGCACCATAGAATCACAGATCACCCATCCACCTACCACCAAGATGTATAAAATCTAAGATAAAGAGCCCTTTATCTAATTCTCTCTGCCAAATAATTTCAGATGATGCGCAGGCTGCCTTCTTTAACTGCAAATGGATTGGAAAGAAATACTGAAAATAATGGTATAAATATAGAAAAAAAAAGTCACAGGCTCCAAAAACTCTGCCTATAAATGTTTATTTTTGGCAAGTATATGTGGCAGTCTTTCAGTCCCATTCATTTAAGAGATCCCAGCTGAGCTGCTGACTGCAGCATGAGCTTAGCTGCAAGCAAGCCTCTGGACACCTGTGTGGGGAGACTTACATCCAGTGTCTGCTCCCTGAACCATATTCAACCCCAAAGACAGATGAGATTAATCCAGAACCACAAATCAGGGTGTTGTTCTTTTTTCTTTTGTGACCTTATTAGGTAATAAAGTTGAAGAGTGTTTCTTCCACCTTTTCCTCAGTTTATGGCACATTTTCTATCTTAAAACTCACAGAATCTGTTTGTTCATGTTTCTCCATATCTGGAGCAATATGGAAAACACATTTATACCTTAAATCTTAGAAGAATGTAAGTTTTCCTCACATGCTTAAAACAAGTAGATTGTATTCATTCCAAGTCCATGTTCTCAGTCTTTCAGGCAAAGAAGGGCAGGAGGCAGCAGCACAGACTCCAACAGATACATGATGGACATGATGTCAGTGTTGTCTGCAGTAGTGCTTTTATTAAAAACCATTGCAGAGTTGTGTCTTCTCACTTCTGCCTCTGAGAGTCAGGTACATTGCTTCCACCAGTTCTCAGTTCCAACCTGGAACTTATCCTCACTGAAAACTGGTGTCTAAGACAAATGGAGAGATCCTTGCCTGTGGGAATCTCTCTTTCTCTCACCTTTGACCACAGTGGGGGTCTAGATACTAGACTGAGCTAGATATCTCAGTCCCAGGTAAGTGAGCTGGGCCCCACAGGAGGTATCTCCAGTTGTGAGCACTGAGAAGAATCAGCCCAGCTGTGCTGCTGCTGCTGCAAATGATTGCCCCTAGAAATGTGTTTGACTTGAGAGGTTCAGTGATTTCTTATATCATCAAGATCAAATCCTGCCCAGTTGTGCTATCAATAGCACATGGCAAAGCAAAACATAAATAACCCTTCAGATAGATGTGAATGCCTTGCACAAATTCCTTATACTCAGTAGAATGTCAGGAAGAATTTGTCTGTTAGCGCACGCTGAGACAATTGCATGTTTATATTTATAGAATTGCAGGACAGCTGAAGCTACCTGGTTGGATTGTATTGTAAATATATAAGTCAAAGTCTTCTAAAGAAATCCCAAACTTTACACTTGAGAATAACTGTTTTGAGTATTGAAGTTCTACTTTTGATGTAGCCTGGAAAACAAATTTGCATTTCTAATTAAGGCTGCCTAAAGACAGAGTAATACTAAATAATAATATTAGCACAAAGAAAATTTACTTTAAAAGAAATTGGCAAATCAGTAGAGAAGGCAAAGATTAATCCTGATGCAAAGAAACCGAATATGCAGTAACTTTAAAGTAGCAGAAAACAAAAGAAAGAAAAACATATCAAAAAATAAAAGTAATTACTTGAGAAAAGCAAGACTCATTACTGTACCAAAGCTTACTCACTGTCTGATATTCTTATTAAAAAGCAGTTCTTAACTTGCACACTTTTTTACATTGACAAGTGTAGGAATTTTTTTCAGCTATGAAAAGGGGATAAAAATTTTTGAATCAATAATGCAGCAATAATTGCCCTTAACAATTTGTCCCTAACCCTAGATGTAAATACAAATTGTAGTGTCTCTCAAGTCATGTTTTGTTTCACAATACCACAAATACTGCATCGCTGTGTGATGATGAATAACATTAAAATATGAAAAAAAGCTGTGAAACTTTTAGTCAAATGTTGAAATTATGAATTGAAAAGATAGTAAAAAATTGCACAGAAGTTCAAACTGAAAATTGATATATATAAGAATGAAAATATAATTTGAAAATTTCAGGTTTTCTTGGGAAAAGGAACTGTTTTGACCAGCTGACTGGGAATTCAAAATTTAGACAAATCAACAATAGCATGGGTAAAATGGACAGGAATAGCTTACTCTTTTTACTAATACAAGAACACAGACACATTTGCTAATTGAGCTCAACAGATTTTAACAAAAGGAGTACTTCTTTCACCTGGTATGTAATACATAATTGTCATAGCTGAAAAGGTAACAAATATAAACGAGTTCATGAAAAAAAAAAAAAAGTGACACCATCTATACACTATTAAGTTTTGAGATCCCTAAGATTCATATACCTGTAAGAAAATCCTAGAGGTAATTGCCAGTACCACCACCTTGCTCTGTTATCTTTCCCCAAGGATTCACTGTTTTCTGCTGCTGGAGATGTGGTCCTGGGCAAAAAGACCCAGTAGAGCACTACTTATGCCCTTGAGTTGGTGGACTGGTCATCAGGATAGACAATGAGCAGTTTTCTCATAATTATTAATGAAATAAAGAGGGTTTTTTTCCTGCTATGCAGTCCCTTCTCCCAGGACTATGCAACTCCAGTGCTGGAGCTTGCATGATCCCAATGCCTCTACTGGCTCTTGCAAAGTGCTGTGAAGAAAGCAGCCAGAAAATGTAGGAGATTGATGGAGTGAGGGGAATCATCAAGTCCTGGTGATTTTCTGATGAGACTAGGAGATCCAGAAGTAATGTGGATGGATAAAGCAGGTACAGCTGGGACTGAAATGTGAGGGGAGAAGGAGGCAAACGTTGAGAACCTTGTTTGCTTACACAGGGGGCTTCCAGCTGGTCACTGTGGAATAAGTACATCAATTTATGAGTGAAAGGCAGCCTACCCAATTTTTTCCAGTACCCACAACAGTGGAAACTGGATGGTACCTGATGTAGAAGCACTGTGACCTTTTCTACCACTTTTTGCACCACAAGGCACCTCTGAACCTTTGTGAACTCTGTCACACAGCAAACTCACCTCCTGTCACACAGTGAGGACCAGAAAGCCTCAAATTTAGACTATTTTAGATCCAAAAGAGGGACCTACATCCTCTCTCATTTAGATTTTTAGAAACAAGCACTCTGTAAAAGTACATATTCTTATTTGGCGGTCCATTTATTTCAAGTGTCAGGAATGGTATGAGATAGCTCAGGCTGAAATTGCAGGACACTATTTTCACTTACAGATTAATGAATTATTACTGGGGTTTTGTTCATTTTTAAAGGAATGACTCTTTAATTCATCTATATGCATAGTTTTATTTTCTGCTGCACTCACCCCTGTCAGTAGGAAAATGCATAAACCAGAGGGTAGGGTCAGTGTTGAGATATGAAAAGGTTAGCATCCCATGTTGGAAACAAGTGTCAGCATTAAGGATCAGTCATTCTTTTTCTTGCTTCCTCTTTTATTCTTTTTAATGATGAGTTCTCCTGTATTTCCTCTTCAACAGTTTTACATCCTGAGTTAGGCTGAAGAAATTTGCTCTCATTTCAGTGTGAAAGAGTGAGTAGTAAACTTCATTGATGCCTATTTGGTTTACATCAGCCTAAATGATAGCTTGTAGAAATGCTTTAGCTCAGCTAGGAAACATCCACAAAAATTAGGCTAGATTGAGTTAAATCAATAGAAATAGCTGCATTCAATCTAGTTTATATTGCTGAGTCAGAATTTGTGGCACTAGGGGAAAGGAACTTACCTTTTTTTTTTTCCAAATAAAGATTCTGAGTTACTGATTCTATGGAGACATAAAATGAAATCTGTACAAGTAGTTGTTTTTGGTAGACAGCAAAATATGCAATCCATATCTTCAATATAAAAAATGAGGTTTTTTCCTGGTAATACTTCTAGCTGAAGTTTGCCTCTTAGTCTAAAACCCTTGTGAGGGCTGAACACAAGTAATTTTTGCTTTCATATAATTTGACAAATAGGCCATATGATGTTATTTAATTACATAAGGTCATAAAAATGTTAAAAATAAACCTGTTTGCTACTGGAAAGTAATAAAAAAAGATAGATTAGGTCTTTGATACAAGGTTGTGTTCTCCAGTTAGCCAGAACACCTTAAGATCATACCAGTACATATATGTCTAGATGAGATCATAAATGCTTTCAAGTTCATCTGTATCTGTCTTTTGTTGCACTACAACGTGAAATAACTCACACATGCATGTTAGATGCAGAAGAAGGAAAAAGAGTAAAAAGAGTATGTTTATTTTCTGACTCTGCAATATATAGAATTCTAAAAGTGACAGTGGATTGGAGGGTGAAATTGTCACCTCTCCAACCACACTGGTTAAACTAACAGTCTATCAATTCTCTCTTCTTACAAAGAAGAATGTAAAACAATCATTATTTACATGAACAGTGTGAGAAAACTCTAGCAGAAATATGTAAACATTAGAAGGTACAGAAAACTTTTAGAAGAACTTTAAAACTTTCAAAAGAACAGGATGACAGTCTTTGTCTTGAGGCCTTTGCTTTTTTTGAAGGGATTAGCCCATCTTCCTGCACATTGGTGCAATTTTGGTGTGATCATAGCAGATTTCCAGAGATCAGCCTGGAAGCTCGGTTTAGAGGTTGCCAGTGGCACTTTCAGCCGCAGGGGGACTCCAGGGCCCAGAGCCGGCAGTGATCAGCACCATGGACAGCTTCCAACCACACGCAAGAGGCCGATTTTCTCCAAGGGGCTGGAAAATCTAATCCCAAGGGAAGAGCTGGATCTACCAGCAGTGTACACGTGCAGAGCCATTGCCAGCTGCTTCATTCTCTTGATCCACTCCTGCTGTGTGGAATCATTTGTATGAAGGCACAGCCCCTGAAGGTTTCTCAGTAAATAGGACTCACAATCCGGGCGTCCTTGGTTCTGTGAGCAGCACATTTTTTTGCTAGCAAACACATGGCCATCGGCTGTCTGAGGTCTGGCAGGCAGGTGGCAGGGCTACCTCTGGAGAGTTGGAGGAGGATTGTCAGGATCAGGCTATGTGTGCATCCCTGGGGGAACCCGAGATCGCTTCAACAGCACTTGAAAACAAAGGAATCCAGGAGAGATGGGTGTGCTTCAAAGGAGAGATCCTGAGGGCACAAGAACAGACTGTCCCTGTGTGCTGAAAGAGGAGTCAATGAGGCAAACATCCAGTCTGGATGAACAACGGGGTTTTGAAGGAACTTAGAAATAAAAAAATATGCATCATCTTTTTAAGGAGGGACAGATTTCTAAGGAAGTATTTAAGGGAGCTGCTAGGGCATGTAGAAAAAAAAAACTTAGGGAGGTCAAAGCTCAGTTTGAGCTTAACTTGGCAACTTCTGTTAAAAATAATAAAAAAAGTTTTTACAAATATATTAATGGTAAAAGGAAGGGTATAACCGACCTCTGTTCCTTATTGGATGAGGAAGGCAACCTAGTAATTAAAGATGAGGTAAAGGCAGAAATGCTTAATGCCTTCTTTGCCTCAGTCTTTAGTGGTAAGACAGCTTGTCCTCAAGACAACTGTCCTCAGGGGTTGGTAGGTGGTGCCAGGGATCAGAATGGTCCTCTTGTTATCCAAGAGGAGGCAGTCAGAGAACTGCTGGGGCACCTGCATATTTATAAATCAATGGGACCAGATGGGATCCACCCTAGGGTGATGAGGGAGCTGGCAGATGAGCTTGCAAAGCTGCTCTTCATCATTTATCAGGAGTCATGGCTCACTGGTGAGGTACCAGGCGATTGGAAACTGGCCAATGTGACACCCATTTACAAAAAAGGTAGGGAGGAGGATCATGGTAATTACAGGCCAGTTAGCCTGACCTCAGTACCAGGTAAGATAATGGAGCAGTTCATACTGAGTGCTATCACACAGCACTTACAGGATGGCCAGGGTACCAGACCCAAGTCAACATGGGTTTACATGTCTGACCAACCTGGTCTCCTTCTATGACTAGGTAACTCGTCTGGTAGATGCAGGAAAGGCTGTGGATGTTGTCTATTTGGACTTCAGCAAGACCTTTGACATTGTCTCCCACAGCACACTCCTGGAAAAGCTGCAGCCCACGGCTGGGACAGGAGCACTCTGTGCTGGGTTAGGAACTGGCTGGATGGCCGGGCCCAGAGAGTGATGGTGAACAGTGCAGCATCCAGCTGGGGCCAGTTACCAGTGGTGTCCCTCAGGGGTCTGTACTGGGACCAGTTCTATTTAATATTTCTATAGACGACATGGATGAGGGGATTGAGTCCTTCATTAGTAAATTTGCAGACGACACTAAGCTGGGAGTTTGTGTTGATCTATTGGAAGGGAGGAGGGCTCTGCAGAGAGACTTAGATCAGTTGGATGGATGGGCAGAGTCCAACAGCATGAAATCTAATAAGTCTAAGTGCAGAGTTCTACATTTTGGCCACAAAAATCCCCTACAACATTACAAGCTGGGGACAGTGTGGCTGGACAGTGTTCAGGCAGAAAGGGACCTGGGGGTGCTGGTCGACAGCCAGCTGAACGTGAGCCAGCAGTGTGCCTTGGTGGCCAAGGAGGCCAAGGGTGTCCTGGCCTGCATTAGGAATGGTGTGACCAGCAGGAGTAGGGAGGTCATTCTTCCCCTGTACTCAGCACTGGTGAGGCCACACCTTGGGTGCTGTGTCCAGTTCTGGGCCCCTCAGTTTAAGAAGGATATTTTGATGCTTGAGCACATCCAGAGGAGGGCAACAAGGCTGGTGAGGGGCTTGGAACACAAGCCCTGTGAGGAACGTTTGAAGGAGCTGGGGTTGTTTAGCCTGGAGAAGAGGAGGCTTAGAGGTGACCTTATTGCTCTCTACAACTTCCTGAAGGGAGGCTGTAGACAGGTGGGGGTCGGTCTCTTCCACCGGGCAGCAACTGACAGAACAAGGAGACACAGTCTCAAACTACATCAGGAAAGGTATAGGTTGGATATTAGGAAAAAAAAAATCCACTGAAGGAATAATAAAGTACTGGAATTGTCTTCCCAGGGAGGTGGTGGAGTCACCATCTCTGGATGTGTTTAAAAAAAGACTGGACATGGCACTTGGTGCTATAGTCTAGTTGAGGTGTTAGGGCATAGGTTGGACTTGATGATCTTAGAGATCTCTTCCAACCTCATTATTCTGTGATTCTGTGATTCAATATCATCAGCCCATTCATGGTCCTGCATGGCACAGCACTCAGTGATCTCGCATACAGATTGAACTAGACATCAGATGGTGTTTGTGTTGTTTCCTATTTCATCATTTATTTTAAAGATGTACTGTTTCAATGAGGTCCTGAGGAGCAGCAAGACTAAGGAGATGAATGTTGTCTTTAGTGGGCTGTAAACAAGAAATCATCTTGATTTCTCAGAGAGGTCAGGGACATGGATCTGTCACCTAATGCAAACAAAACTCCTATTCCTGTGCCTCATCAAAGGACCATAGTAGAGAGGTAAGAAGCAGTGCATGGCTTATCTAGCAAAAAATGTTGCTCACTGTGAATTCTCACAATATTTTTAGTTTTGTCTAAAAGGTTAAGCTTTTTTGATGTACCTAGTAGTTGGCAGACTTCCACTTTAGATGCAGCATTGTTATGCTCGAATGCAGCAAATTTCAATCTTTTCTTCCTGAGCATAGGGGAGGCCTTGAAAATAGGGAGGAGAAGGTTCAAAACACAACAGTAATTTTTAGCGATTCAGCTTTCAAAATGGTAATACTTTTCAGTATAGTTTCATAAATCTCAACAAATTATTAAAGGTTAGAACTATTTTTCAGTAGGTTGTATTAACATTTTAATGTTAAGGGCTGGTAAATACAGATGAAAAATTCACCTTTTATTTACCTTGAGTACAAAGTCTAGTTTTAAATCATCAAGGGATTTGTTTTAAGGCATTTAGTGGAAAGTGTTCAAATAGTTTATTTTCATGGAAGTTTCATGGCAAAACATAATATGATGATAAGGCTTTCAGAGATTTAATAAACACCTTATATTGCAAACTAATCTGTAATGCTCTGATCACTGAGCTTCTTTATTTCTCTAGCAAAAAAGTTAACTGGAATCTTAAAATAAAAAGTAGTTTATTTTGAGAAACTAAACTTGCCAAGGATACAGAGTTATCACTGTATCTTGCCAAGGATCACCTTGCCAAGGATACAGTGTTATTTGTTGGGGGTTTTCAGGGTTTTTTAGAACTCTTGATATCTACAGCATCCATTTCTTTTTTAGGTGACTGCTCACAAGCTCGAGGTCTGCAAAATAGCCCTCCTGAGGTCTGATATTTGATCTCAGCAAACAGGAGATTGCTATTTTCATTCACAAATAGCAACATAATTGCATTATCATAAAAGTCACATTGCTGTTGGCTTTATTGCAAGTGCCCACGAAAGTCTGCTTGACCCCAAAGGTGGCATCTAATGTAAAAGATTTTTATATAACTGAAATAACTCCCTCTGCTCATGTCTGCAGGAAGCAGCAAAAATCAAACCATAACTATACTTTAACAACGGTAAAATCACCATTCAAAGTATCTTAAAATGTTTATTTTGTTTTAAGGCCACAGTAACATAGAGAAAATAGCTGCCGGTAAATAGAGAGGAAAAGTTTATGATCTCAGCTACAGGTGTGAAAATTCAGACTCACTCCAATAAAACAAGTGGAAGTGTTCCACTGTCCAGTGCTGCAGCTGGAATCAGAATTGGGATCAAAGATTGAAACTGCGTCTTTTAAACATCAGGAGCAGCAGCAAAACCAGAAATTATAATTTTTAGTCTGCTTTCCTGAGGAGATAAGGCTCACAGAAGACCTGTTGTATCTTCTGTCCCATCCTCAGTAACCTGGAGGCCACTGTTTTAAGGAGATTTGACAAAATAGTATGAATTTCAAAGATGTTGTGTCTCTGTTGTGTTTTCCTGAAATCAGACAAATCAGATATTTAACCCCAGCCAGCAACTAAGTACCACGCAGCCACTCACTCAGTCACCCCCCAACCCCAGTGAGGAGAATCAGAAAGAAAGTAAAACTCATGGGTAGAAATAAGAACAATTTAATAATTGAAACAAAATAAAATATTATAATGACAAGATAATAACTAACATAATTATAAGGATAATAATAATCATAGTATTGACAAGCAGAGAGGGAGAGGAGTAAAACTCAAGAAAACAAGTGATGCACAATAGTTTCTCACCACACCCTGACTGATACCCAGCTCATTCCTGAGCAGCAATCAGCCTTTCCCAGCCCATTCCCCCTGGTTTATATACTGAATGTGGCATTCTATGGTACAGAAAACCCTTTGGTTCAAGACACCCACCCTGGCCATGTTTCCTCATGGCTTCTTGGACACGTGCTCAATGGCAGAGCATGGGAAACCAGAAAGGCCCTGACATGGTAAGCACTACTGAGCAAAACCTGAAACACCAGTGTGTTATCAACATGATTCTCCTACTGAATCCAAAACACAACACTGTACCAACTAAGAAGAAAATTAACTCTATCCAAGCCAAAAGCAGAGCAGTGTATTACACAGGACCTAATAAAGGCACAGTCAGCAGCAGAGTTGGGATATAAATGTAGAACCTTGAGTCACAGCCTGCAGCTACAGGCAAACTATTTCATTAATTCCTCATGAGCTGCTGTGGGAGAGAAAGTAGATTTGTGAGAAAAATGGAAAAGTGCACAGAAATTTTCAGCAAGACTGATATATGGCAGTCAATAAATATCCTGTAAAAGCAGCACTCATTATGTATTTCTGGCAGCACTTGGTGGCCCTTCGTAGCTACAGTTCAACTACACACAGCCCAGGTCTTTCTTTTACCAGGGAGTTTGGGATTTACAGCAGCAGCACTGAGAGGACTCCCTGCACAGCTGCAATGCACTTCATGCCTCAGCAATAAACACAAAAAGACCTGTTAATCTCCAGGATGTTGTGGTGGTTTCTAACCCTTTTCAAATCTTCTCCTGGTTTTGCCACAGGCAGGGGTGCTGCAGAGATCTGTAAACCCTACCCTCAGACAGGGAGTTCTTAGTTTTGCATTGCCTTCCAGGACTTGGTTCAGCTCCCCTAGGGAAAAGCTCTGCACCCGTCCTAAAGCACAACTTTGTTCCCAGAGTGAGGGAAAGAGCAGCACTGCAGCTCCTTGTGTGCCACCACAGGCAGCTCTCGTGGATTCATTCCCTGCAGTGGAGGTGCAGAAATCATCCCCAGATATCTTAGTGCTGCTGTTTGGTGGTGTAAATCAGGACTGGAGATGTAAGTCAGAGCTGTTGCTCTGCCACGGCGAGTCCCATCCTTACTGCTCTGCCTGGGTGGCCAGCAGCTCTCCTGGGAACCTGCCAGCAGTTCTGCCAACAGTGTACAGCTTCTTCTGTGGCTGCTGGTAGATTATTTCTGCTGTACATACACCTGTCTCTGACTCCTGCAAGAATGGAAATCAGTTTATTTCCCAGAACAGATGGCAGAGAATTATAATTAGCAAGTGACTACGGGGTCACTTGCTCCATATGACTTAATTTAGTCAATTATTGTCTACACTGTATCCAACATTTGCTTAATAAAAATATTTATTGAATAGGCTTTCTTCTGTGATTTTTTTTTTTCACTCCTAAGATCTGATGCCTTTCCTCAGTTTGGGTTTGGTGGCTGCCCTCATGGTAGTGATCACCATGTCCTGGCTAGCCTCTTCCCTTGCTGCCTGATGAGGGACAAAGCATCCCGCTCTTGTTCTTGCTTTTCCTCCTGCAGATTGCTGCCCTGGGCAGCTGGAAGAGATGGACAGGAGCAGCCTGAGGTGGGACAAAGCTGCTTGAGGAAACCAGCTCCTCACCCCAGGTGAGGGAGTGGAGCTAAAACCAGGAGCTTTGCAGCTGGGGACCAGTAACAGCGCATCAGGCTCATGCAAGAAGTGCTGCCTCCTGTTTTTAACAAGTAGGTCTAATTTGAGTATGATTATATGTATTCATATGTTTTACTTTTTTTTTTTCAAAGTGCCTGTGAGACCTTGCTTTATGTTGTTGTGTGCTAAAGGGTAGCTCTGTCATCTTGTGGAGGGTCAAATGTCCCTGTGTGCCTCACTGACCTGTCTGGTTAGCACAGGTGACACAACCCACAGCCAGCACGACACAAAGAAATAAAATTGCTCGCAGCCTGTCCTACTTTCCATACCCACATTCCACCAGGTCAGGTCCCCCCCAAAGACTGTGACATTCTCAGTAGTCTCCAGTGGTTCTGCTTCTGCCAGAAATGACCCCCACTTCCACTTGAAAGGCTGAAACCTTATCACAACCAAAATTTCCCAGAGCTTGGCGGGTGCCATAAATCCCTGCTTACTTTAATCAGTGGTGGTAATACTGCTTTTAACATCTTTAGTACTATAAGGAGTGCAAGCAAGGGGCTCTGAGCAACTTATTCCAGTTCAAGATGTCAAATTGAAGGGGGATTTGGACTAGGTGACCTTTAAAGGCCCTTTCCAAACCAAACTATTCTATAATTTCATTATTAAATTTCATATAAGCAAAAAATATGAGCTATTCTAAACCCTACTCTTCTTATTTCTGGCCTTCAGATTAGATGGAAATTTGTGCCCTATATTTAAGATACAGTGTTGAATTCCTCCCTCTACTATCACAATACTCCTGTCAGCTAAAGCATCTCTTGGCATACTACAGCAATTACACATTTATCAGCCAAATCTGATATTTTTTTCTCTCAACTGTTTCCAGTTGAGAGAAAAAATAGATTTTGCTTGGGAGCTGCAGAGTATTTTAAATAGTCGGGCAATTCCCTAGAATATACAGATGAGCAATTACCACCTTTAAATCATGCACTGTGTGTTACAGCTCCCATGAATAATGTATGTGCCAGCCAGCCAGCATTATAAAATAAAATGGTGCTACATCATCATCTGCTCCAGGTGACCTAAAGATACTGGGATCTTTGACAGAAGGGGGAAAACATAGCACCGTCCTCACTCTGTGCATCACCAGGAAGCGTTCATAGCAAGTGGAGAGCTCTGCCATGTAACGTGAGATTCTGCAGTGAAGAGGTCTGAGCTGGTGCTAGTAGCTGGACACTGCCTTTTATAACCACTGAAAATAAATAGGCAATTTCAGGGTGCAATTTCTATGGTCAGTTTAAAGTTTTCTTTATGATGACATGGTGCAATGAATCCTATCTACTCACTTTGAAAATGTGTTTTGAGAGAAGGCTCTGAGGAAAGGGCTTACCCTTCTTTTCCAGACCATTTTCCCCCCTAAATTGCTTGCGTTCCTTTCTTTCCTCACTGACTTCAGGGAAATCTCTTTGAACCAGTGGGTTAGGATTTGATACTTTCCAACAAGTGAGTTCTGCCCTGTAGGTACCATGCAGACAAAGCTGTCAGCCACACAGGCTGTTTGTCAACACTTTGTCCTGTACTTCACACCTTTACTATTTCCCATAGATTGTTTTAAGCAAACAGAAAAACGTAATTTCCCGAGGAATTAAATGGCTTTCCAGTCAGCAAACATACAGCTCACAGAACCCAGGTCTTTTGTTGACCTGCCACGCCCAACGCACATGGGCGTGGATCAGATCCTCAGCTGGTGTAAAGGGATGTGGAGACACAGATCTCCCCACTGTGATGTGCACAGACATCCCCAAGGCACAGATGTCCCCATTCTGTGATCTGCATGGATATGCCATGGCCTGCATGGCTATCCCCATGTCCTGACCTGCATGGATGTCCCCATATCCTGATCTGACAGCATTTCAGTCCTCCAGCAGCAGCAGGTTAGCGAGTCCTGCACATCAGGGTGATTTGGCACTGAGAGCTCTTGCTGATGTGAAATTCAAATCCCCTCAAGCAAACAACTAACTTTTGATTGTGGATGGAAAAGGGACAAATGGATTTCTAGAGAACAATATTCACTGACATTTGTATCATTCAGCGAACTATCATTTCCTGATGTAATTGCAGTAAGGAGGAAAGGAAAAACATCTTTTTCTTGGGTGAGGATCAGAGGATCCTATCAAGGAAAATGCTGTCATAAAGGAAGCATTTTTCAATCAAGTAGCCAATTATGCCAAAATGGAAATAAAAGTGTTTAAATGAAAGAATAATTAGAGCTGTAATAATTATAGGCTTTAGTAGAAATTCTGAAATGTGAAAACATGTGAAAAACTCAATTTGTAACAGATTAAAATAGTGCTACAGATCA
Organism: Vidua macroura; assembly: GCF_024509145.1. Taxonomy (NCBI): domain Eukaryota; kingdom Metazoa; phylum Chordata; class Aves; order Passeriformes; family Viduidae; genus Vidua; species Vidua macroura. The sequence goes on from NC_071573.1 coordinate 79,937,261, forward strand.
GGTTAGACTAAAAAATCACCTTTCCTGTTCAAACAATGGGTTGTTTGGAAAGTGTAGGTAACATGAAAAGTCAGGATTTTGGTACAGTCTGAAAGAAGTACTGGTAAAAAATCTTAGGTGCAAATACTGTCCTTTTGAAAACAGTGCCAAAGGGGTACCAAAGAGGAGAAAAAGGGTCTGGATACTCAAATCCTACAGAAATTCCATTATCTCTGATGCCAGAAACCAGATTTACAAGGGCAACTTTGCATTTATCAAACTTCCTTGCTGACTCCCTCTGGAAACTCCAAGGTACTAATTTTCTGATAAAGCATACAAGGGAGTTTGCACAATCCTTCTGCAAGTTAAAGACTCTCTCACAACTTTCATGTTCTTCAGTCTTCCTACTGCTCTTTCTTTGTCTCATTAACTTGTATTTTCCCATTGCTCTTCTCCAGACAGCCTCTCCAAGGACCACAGACTGGGTAGAAGCTGGGGTAGAATGTGAAGCACATTCAGTAAATTCAGTCTGCAGAAACCAGCCATGGCACACAGCCTCAGGTGCTCCACAAAACTGATGTAAGCACAAAGGTGAGTGTACATCATCAGAGACCCCTTCTGAAAAAAAACCAAAACAAGGTACAACCACCACCCCCCACCACACCCCCTCACCCTCCCTCCTGGTCATATTTTAAATTATTGACACAACTGATCAGGAAAAAGGTCAAAATCAATCTCAGGCAAACACAGTAAAAAGTTAATCTCATGCAAAAGTCAAGATTTTGAATTGATGTGTGTGTTTGTGTGTTTGTTTGTTTGTTTAGGGTAAGTTTTCTACTTTTAAATCATTTACCCAGTTAAAACAGTGCAATTTCCTGCATCCTCCATTTCTGAACATAATCCTCACAATCCACCACGGGAGTGTAGCTTGACCAGTTGATACTATTGACATAAAACCACACTGCTGTCCTTAGCAGGGCTGTCCTGCACTGCTCATTCAGCCCATTTGCCACAGACTGATGCCATTTTGTGAGTGGAGGTGCTGCCACAGGATACCTCAGCATGGCTCTGTCTGTGTTTGTCTTCTCAAACAGCTCCTGACGAGTCTAAATTTAGAGCACTGCCAGCCTGCCTTATCAGCTAGACACATAAAAGCTGGGATCAGTTTAATTAACATTCACACAGCCGTGCTGCAGAGCGTCCCCTGAATGTGGCAGTGATGGGAATCACGTGCAGACAGCAATCACACAGATGTAAGAGGGAGTTCCCTTTTTCTCAGTGTTGGCAGGGTGGTACTTACAGCCCCTGTGCCTCGTGCACCCCTGATCCCACTCTGGGTGCTGCCCTTGGGGCTGGCAGCACTGTGGTGCAAGTGACAGCTTCTCCAGCTTCCCTCCCAGTGGCTGCAGGCAGGGGCAGGGTCCAGCCCTGGGGGGCTTCTGTGGACACCGTGGTGTGGGACCAGTCGCAGCAGTGATAGTGACACTGCAATCCTTGTGAGACAAGAGAGCCAAGCAGGAGGTGAAGGTTGAAGTATCAGCACTGAGGAAGACCTCAGATTTGAAGGAAATGATGTGTGTCTCCTCGAGGACAAGTTTGGGATGCAGATACAACGTGTTGTCCGTGGGCAGGCTCATCCTCCTGCCTCAGCAGCTGCTGACATTGGCCAGCCTGCCCTTTTCCTTGGGGCTGCAGCATCCTACCAGGGTTAATAGCCAGGCTGATGGATGCATACAGGCAGGGACAGGGCTTTGGTAGGGCCATGCAGTTTGCTTCACTTCAGCCCATGTAGCCCACAGCTCATCCCAAGGCATGAAGTGGGTTTGGAGTTGTGCTATTTGGTGAAAGCAAAAGTGTCAGGCTGGCTGGGCAGAAGGAGAAGAGAGGGAAGGGTCACCCTACTGCTGTTACTCCCTGCAGCTGATGTCTCCTGCAATAGGGACTGTATCTACATGTTTGCTGTTGGGATTTGTGATAGCTGAAGCAATCTGGTAATTCTGAATTGCCAAAGAGAAAGTGTTCAGCTATTTCTGTGTAGTAAGGATTTTACACTAATCGCATGGCATTAGGCAATATGACACATGGGTAAAATTATTTTCCCTCTTTCGTGTGCTCAGCCCAATTTTAAAACCATAATCAACCAAACAGAAAGACACAGAGGGGAAAAAATGAATTAAAAAATTAATTCAGAGGGAGCGCTTACACCAGGATTAGTGATTTAATTCAATGCAAGAATTACTGTAGGCATGCATAATTCAGAGTCAACTGTGTACTTCACCAACTCAGAGAGGAAAAAAGAAATTCAGATGCTTGTAGTCTGACAAACTGCAGTGGGATGTTCTTAACTTTTGCACTCGATGTAGCTGTACTACTTGGATTTCTTATGAGACTGGGAACCAAATGAAGGGCAAGATCTGTGATTTTCAAGATTTCAGAACAGCTCAATGGCCACCAGTGTTATGGACCTGGCCTTCACCGGTGACTTCCATAGTGCAGTGAGTACCTCACAGAAAGAGCTGTGGGGAATGACATCAGTGGTGCTTTCAATGTGGGCAGTGAGGACTTTGTGTGGTCATCTGGGAGAGACATTATGGGCTGGCAGCAGTCCACAGAATCAACTACTTTAGAAACCACTGATGTAATTTGTAACATAAATAGGTTTTTTTTCTGCAGCCTCGAAACCTTTCAGAAAATAAATAACACTTCATTTTATGGAAACACCTTACAAATCTTTCCGTCAGGCACATGTATTTGGGCTATATGAGATAGGCAGTAATAGCCCTTAAGGGGGCCATCAAAACATTAAGTGACTTTTGACACCAAGAGAAGTTTTTATGCCAAAAATAGGAAGTTGAAGTAAGTAAATATTCATCATATCAGACATAAATTGATCTTTAACCTATGATATTTACTAGTAGCTGCTAAGAGAGTACCAGCTCAGCTATTAGACACAGTAGAGTAAGTGCATGTCAGGAAGGGATGGAAACTTTTCCTCCAATTTTAGTAATCCCTTTCCCTTCGAACTTGAAGATTCAGTCTTTGGAGAGCTGTGGTATTGAAGTTACCACCAGTTCCAAATGTGACACTGCTATGTCAGCACTAGGGTTTTAATCTATACTGCCAGAGTCCCTGTAATTTTGGATCTAGAAATTCTCTTTTCTGTCTGCCCCTGATACACAAACAGAGGGAGAGAATTTTTTAATACCAATTACAAAGGAAAATATCATTGTTTAACAGCTTGTCTGAAAGGTCTTTGCAAATGCCAAAAGATCTCTCAAGATCAGGGGAATTTTTATGTTGTTCAGAATTTTATGTAGAATAAAGTAAATAGAGGCTCTGAAGGGAAATGCTGCTAATCTACTTAAAACTGCAGTTTTACTAAATGCGGGACCTTTGGTATTTTCTTCCTCTCTGTTTAGTTATTGACTTAATTTTTAAAAACTGTGAAAGCAGAGCCTGTAGGAAATTTGAAAACATTTTCATTCTGAAATAAAAAAAAATAGCTGTTAATATTTAGCTCTGGTGAAGAACTTCAGAGGCACAGACTTAAATTTCATTGCTTCATTCCCAGAGGAGTCTTAAATCCCTCCTCTTTTTTTTTTTTTTTTTGGTTGTCTGACTTGAGTAAGTACAAGGTTGCTCAGTCTTCTTATGGAACATGGTTAAAGGAGGAAAACAGAAATCTCCTGGCACCTTACCTAGGAATGAGATTGGCTTTAGACAGCAGTGGTTCAAATACTCATTTCCACCTACCAAGAAAATGCCTTCAGCACAAGAGGCTGGGTGAGCACAGGATCTCCTGGACAAGGGCTGTGGTAGTCGTGAGCATGTGGGCAAGGACACTCAGTGGGGAGCCCGAGGCTTTTCATCACATTCACTTTATGCTACCCTTGAATATAAAACCAGAAGTATTTCAGGATACGAAACGCCACACTTTGGTGCTCCCAAAACTAAATACAACTTGCTGGTAATTTGGTTTTGATCAGTCTTTCTCCTATTTGGTGAATTATATTTCTCTTACACCCAGTGTCACACTTTGAAGTAGAGCTTTATATCTGAAGAAATAGTTATGCTCATGAACTTTCTATTGTTTCTTCAGCTGGCCTGCAGTGGCACACATGATACAGCCAGGCCAGCTCCATCAACAGCCCCAGCAGCAGCACCTTGATGAAATGTGCTTCGTTCCTTCTAGCCCAAAATGCTCCTTAGAGGCCATGAAGCAAGGAGCATGCATGAAGTCCAAGGTGCTCTCCTCAGCCCTCATCCAGCCTCAGGTCTGATGGGGAGCCCAATTTCAAGAGGAACCTTTGCATGGCAGAAAAATGTCTCCAGAGTAAATATAGCAGTTACTCCCACAAATATAAATCCATTGAAACTTAGACTGCAAGCTGTTGCTCTAAAATGCAGATACATTTTCCAGGACTTGAAAGCACAAATTCACCTGCTCTTCTTCTCTGTACTAAATTCTTTGTGTGAAATCTAGTGTGAGTTCTTGGGTTCTCTCCGCATGACACCACGCTGGGTGTGGGAACACACCAGGCAAACACAAGCCCCAAGGCTTTAGATAACATGCAGGTGCAGTTGATATTGTTTACATGCTTTTGTGAATCAGATTTCACAGGTGATTTTCTTGGACAATTTTTGGGGAAAAAAATGCCCCTGATGACATTTTGACTCACAGTAATCACAATAGGTTTTTCTGGTGACCAAAATCTCTGGTCTGGCTGGCACAGGTGCTGTTTCGCTCCCCTGTAACAAAATTCAAAAGGAAGTCCTTGAGACTTACTTTCTTGTCACTTAAAGAAATATCACCCTGTAATTGTCCTTTTGGCCTTTTGCCTGGAAAATGGGATTTCTCCTGTTTCTCTTGTGCAAGTCATTACTTCAAAGGTTTGCCAGTTCCTAGGCTTGTAGGAAGGAAAGCTGCTGAAGTGGTCAGGCTGAGGATGAGGTTTCATGCAGAAAAGGAACCCCCAGACTCCACCACAGCAGTAAGTTTTGTGGCCCAGTGAGGGCCATATCCCCTCCTGTTAATTTTGTCTCATCAAATGACTTCTCACAAGTAGAACAGCTATAAGTGGCTATTCTGGTATTTTTCAAAAAGGAATTAATAAAAAGGAATATGCAAACCCCAACCTTTTTTGATGCCTTCTTTAATAAGTACTGAATGTTCTCAGCACTCCAGGGGAAGCAAAAGGAGTGCAGCCTATTTTTAGACTCTCAAATGTTACTTCCAGTGCATCCACTAAGGTATTACCGATTGCTGGATGGTAGAACAGCTATTGAACTCATTTGATTTCTCAAAGCCTATCTAAAATTCAGTAATTGTCTTCAGCCATTTGAATTTTCACCACTCATCATTAGTCTGGCTGTGCTGAATCTTCCTATCATTTGAGCCAACCTGCCAGTGCCACACAGTGCAAATGACTTGCAACCCACAACAGAGAAGGCTCTGACATGGTGGCAGCTGCATCAATTGCCCTCATTTCCCAGCCCATCCTGGAGAGGGGAACTGCTCCTCTCACATTCAACCTTTCTGTTTCACAGGAGGAGATTACAGGATTACAGGCAATGTTTTCAAAACCCACATTTCAAGTACTGGCAGGCACACATTGTGAAGCATGGTCCAGTTGATATTCAGCACAAAATTACCTACCATCAGTTCTAAAAGAAATTGGTCTGCCATGAGTCATGAGTAGAAGGGAAGTTCTTTGTCAGGTTAATACATGATTAATTGCAAGAAGCTAGAGATTAACTATTAAAAATCAGGTTTCTGGCAGGGGGGACCAGAAATATATGTGTGTGTGTATATATATACATATATAAATACTGGGACCATTCAATGCATGCTGTACATACCTGCACCAGCCATTTTTGTATGGGTGTGACACAGTTCAAAGTGCTGATGGAAAAGGAGTAGCAATATGTGCTACACAGCCTGAAGATAATACAAAACAAATCAAGATAGTCTAATCTAAAACTGTCTGCAAGAATTGTCACCAGAACACTAAATAAGCGGGCAGGTGAAGTTGAGTGCAAATAAAATCATAGTCAAACTCAAGGAGAAAATTATCTTTACTGCACCATCCCCATCCACAGCCTCTGCATTACCCCTTATGAGCCAGAGAAGAGCTCTTGATATCAATGTGACTATTGTCTGGAAATGTCACTCAGTGCTCGGAGAAAGACAAGTGAACTGTGAGACATGGTCAGCAGGATGACTGCTGCAGCAGAGTACAACACGTTGGTATATTTGGATTTAATCTATTTTATTAGTCTAGGCAGTGTAGGTAGAAGCAGTAGATGAGTGTTCAGGATGCAGTGTTCAGCCTTTTCTGCATCTCAGGGAGAGAGAAGGAAATGGGAAACATGATTATACTACCTTATAAAAGCATATAAAAGCATCTCCAATATTGCTTGCAGTGTCAGTCATCCCAGCTTAAAAATATGATAAATTTGAAAACCACAGAGATAAGGTATATGGAAAACCTTCTTTTGAGAGCAGAAAAATATAGTTTTAGATTCTTCAGCATGCAGGGAAGAGATCAGACATGGGACTCTGCACAGACGAGAACTAGTGCTACAGTGATAGGGAAAAGTAATAGGGAAAAACAAGTGATTTTCCTCACAATACAAGGACTGTGAACATCTAATATGATTACTGGGAAGTAGGTTTTAAACATACAAATGGAAGTGCTTGTTAATGCAATATTTAACTGAATTGTGGAACTCTTTGGAACAATTTAGCACTATTATGTGGGAGAGGGAATCCAGAGCACATAAAATTATAGGCATATGGGAAGATCAGAAGTGTAGGTATCACATTTAAAAGTCAGTGGCTAGAAGAGGGAACAAACACCAAAATGCCCTTGTGTGCACAGGATATTTAGCAAACTGATGAAAAATTTTTTCCTGTGAAAGCCCTTGGTGAAGACAAAGAAAGGATGTTCTTTCAATTAGCTGGACGGCTGCAAAGAGTTAAAACTTGCTCTGATATGATATAAAGCTCAGCAGATCTTCCAACTAAGTTATGCCCTATTTTAAAATCTTGAATTTGCTACATTTTTAAGCTCTTTGCTCTGTGGTGAGCCAGTCAGTAATTGCTAGTTTTAGACACAAAACTCCATAATCCATGGACTAATCATAAACAAGCACACATCCCCAGACACCTTTGCCTTGTTCCTCTCACTGCTGCAGTTACATTTCTGCCTCCCCTGATCCATATATCTTAGCAGCCTCTGATTTAGCCACAGAATAACTTATTTCTTGTGATCCTGGTTCTTTGTCGGCTCCAGCTCAGGCTTCATTTGCAGAGTTATGTCCTGCACAAGTCTGTTTGTTCCAACTCTTTTTGCCACGAGTAGCAGATAAGAGTTTGTGACAGGCAGACCGAGCACGGTGGCTCAAGGACACCTCAAATACACATTTAAGGGGTTTTGCACTCAGAATTACGTCAGCCTGAGGATTAAAGAAATCGCACGTTCAGCTGACAGATCCATGCCAGGAGATGGCCTTGGAGAGACACAGAAATCTTCTTCATGGCAGTTTGCCAGGAGAGCTTTTGTCATTCCTCTAAACACTGTAAACTCCACTGGGAAAACAACTCGTTCACCAGCACAAAATGTGCAAAAGGGCATTTGCCACTCGAATTTAGTCATTGGACTGAGGTTTCCTCTGGCTACAGCTCAAGGCAAAGGGTGTATGTGGCAGAGAGGAGAGGTCACGGGAGCCGAATAGAGCTCAGCAGGGGCAGAGATCAAAGAGTAGGAGTTACCCAAGCTCATCACCCAGAGCTGGTGCAGAGTGAATGGGCCCTTGGCAGCTCCTCTCCTCCCCAGCAACTTTGGAGCAGCTTTTAACTAAACACAGCACTGGGTAGAGCAGAGCCTGTGCATGGGACCTCAGCTTGATGCAATGTTGAAGGGAAATATTGCACTTCTTCCACTCCTTCACCCCAGCTGCCCTTGCACTTGATACTGACAGGCTATTTATCCAGACTGCAGAGATGATGTTTCATGCAGCCCTTGCCAAATTCATCATTATAACATCCCAGAGAAATTTCCTTTTTCCACATAATTCAAGTCACAGCAGTCCTGGGAGCATTTTTTTTACTCAGATCAAAGCACCAGAGTTCTACAAGAATGACCCTACAGAGCTGTGCCTGCACCAGGTGCTGGTTGCTCACCCAGGAGAGGCATAAGCTGTTGCAGCACCCATGTCCCTGGCAGCTACCTGTCCCCATGTCCCCTGTCCTCCTTAGCAGCCTAACCAGGGGTGGTTGGGTATTTTGAAATGTCTCAGGAGTTGGGCCATGGAGGGGAAAGGGTCTGTGTCATACCTTGTTTTAGTAAAAGCTGCCTTTGGCCTTAGCTTGCCATTTTCCTCCCCTTCCCAGAGCAGCAGCGTGGATGTCCTCTCCTGCAGGAGCTGTGAGCCGTGAGGCACTGGGTGTTTGGCTGCTCCTAACACGGGGCAGTAGTTAGTTGGTGGCCATAGTTACACAGCCCTCCAATAGCACCACAGAGGGGTGAGCTTGAAAGCTTCTTCCCCATGCAGCTGTTTGTGTCCCCAGGTCTGCAGATTGAAATCCCCTACATTTCACATTGCAGCCCTTGAAACTGCAGGTCACAGAAGCATCAGTTCAAATATCTGCCTTTAATTCCTCTAAACAGAGGGTCCCAAAGTTTTCACTACAAAGCAACACCTTCATACTACAGTTTTTCTGTGGCTTTTCTTAACTGCCCACAGGAGAGGAGTGTGAAACACATTCCTGGAACAGGCTGTCTGTAAAAATTACTTTTTGTAATGACTTTTCCCTCCCATGAAGTCTAGATAGAATTTTGAGAATGATGCACTCAACTTACAAGTCTAAGGTGAAAGACTAGAAGAAAACCAAAAGAATATGTTGCTTGGTAGGACATAAATTCAAATGGTTAAAAAAAAATTATCAAAGAACATGCATTCATAACATTTACCTTTTCCCAGTTATAACAGACATACATGACAGCAAACACCAAGGAGTCCTATGGGTTTTTTCCTGATTTAAACAGTTTGTGAAGAGAAAATGTGTAAAGGTGGGAGAAATTTTTCCAACTTGTAAGTTAGGAAGAGAAATATTAAGAGACAAGGTGTCAAAATAAAGTCTGAAAAATAAAGAAGAGGAAAGGAAGAGGGTGTGCTGCATCTCTTAGAAACATCAATGCAATGCTAGCCTGGAAAAAAGAGAGGACAGGAGAAACACAAATTATGCTAAGAAATAAGAAAGGCAGCCTCAAATGCAGACAGTATGTCTGCACTGAGTCTGTAACGAGATCTTCATTACAGTCTACAGTTATGAGAGAAAAGTTATCCATCCACTGGAAAAAGTTTGAGGAGGGCATTGCTACAAAATTAAATTCCTTCAGTTGCACCCTATTTGGTTTACTCTTTCACTGATGAAAATTGTTTCCCCTTAAGGCTAGTGCAGCAAACTCCTTTTTTAGTAGGTTAGCTTGAACTCTCCTCGACCTGGGGACCACAGATTAAAGAAATCCTTCTGAAAATGAGTTTAGTTTGCCTCTACTGTTTTGGACAGACCAGTAACATTTCGAAGGAATTTTATGCTCTTATTCACATCATAATGTCTTCACTATAACAATTAATTAAAGGAGGACAGAACTGGCACAGCTGCATCCTCAGGAAACTGGTGGGTCTGTATATAAATGTGCCGGCATGTGCGTGCATGTCAGAGGGTGAGGAGCTGGAAACAGTGTGAAGAAGTTAATGGTCCTTAAGACTTCAGACCTCACCTTGGATCCGTTAGATAAATTAGCTATAGAAAGGGGGATGGTGTGAGCTGTTTTCAACACCCCAGGATATCCTCTAGGGTTGCAGGAGTGGCTGCCAGGGCAGCATGCAACCAGGCTGCTCTTCAAACCCTCTACAAGCAAATCACTCATCACTGCAAGTGGTGATGGGCTTGATGGTATTTCACTTGGCTTGTGTTGAAAGCTCAATTTTGAGAGCAGAGGATCACATCAGTGGTTTATAAAAATAATATCTCAGCAATACAAATCTAAATTGAGAACTAAAGACATCAGAGCAGTCACCCAGCAGATATCCCTGCAGAGGAAGCATAGTTACTTTCTCCACCAAGCTTCACACCTCAGCAGACAGTGGGGAGGTAGCTGCATAACAAAATGCTCTATTCATAAAATCTTTGCTGTTTGGAAGAGCAGGTAAATGAAACAAAGTGCAGTCATGCCGCAGGTCAAATTTATTGTGTGTTTGTTATCAAGATCATGCTCTGTAGGGCAGAGGTTTTCCAACCCCTCCAAAATTGGAATAGAATAGAATAGAATAGAATAGAATAGAATAGAATAGAATAGAATAGAATAGAATAATATAGCACAGCATAGAATAGAATAGAATAGGTCAGTAAAAGGAATCAGCAACAATCCATTCTCTAATCCAACTGCCCAGCCACTTCACGGCTGACCAAAAGTTAAAGCATGTTATTAAGGGCATTATCCAAAAGCATCTTAAACACTGACAGGCTTGGGGCATCAACCACCACAATAAGATACCTGTTCCAGTGTTTGATCACACTCTTGGTAAAGAAATGCTTCCTAATATCAAGTTTGAGCATCCCTGATGAAGGTTTGAGGGACCCTATCTCTTATCCCTCAAGAGAGTAAATAATACCTCCCAGTTTGGTATCATCAACAAAATTGCCAATGGAGCATTCAACTCCTGCATCCAGCTAATTGATAAATACATGGAATAGGACTAGTCCTGGAGCTGAAACCCAAGGAACAGCAGTGGTGAGTGTCACCAGTCAAATGAAGCCCCATTCACTACAACTATTTTAGCCCTAGAATCCACCCAGCACACTGTGAATCCACTCATCCCACAGCTGGACAACTTGTCCAAAAGGATGCTGTGAGGGACACAGTCAAAAGCCTTACTAAAAATCTAGAAAAACTCCATCCACTGCCTTCCCTTCATCTGCTAGGTGGGTTTCCTTTTTGCAGTTGTCAGATCAGTAGAACAGCTTTCCCTTTGTGAAACCGTATTGACTGCGCCTGATCATTGCATTGTTCTTTCAATGCCTTTCAGTAGCACCAGTATGATCGTCTCCATATTTTCTCCTGGAACTGAGGTTAGACTAGTAAGTCTGGAGTTGCCTAGGTCTTTTCTTGTAAATTGGAATAACACTGGCCAACTTCGAGTCTGCAGGGACCATCCCAAACTCCCAAGACCTTTGGTAAATGGTTGAGAGCAGTACTGACATAATATTCATTAAGTCTTTCAGTATCTGGGATGAATCCCATCAGGCTGACTGGACTTGTGAATATTTAGCTGAATCTTATATTTATATATACATACTGAAATTTTAATATATTTGTGTATAGCTAGTGTACATAGGTATATGTATACATATAAATAGCACTTATCTATTGAAATATATATACAAGAAATTATGGAAGCGAGGATCCAAGACTAATCCTTGTGTCTGCATTACTTAAGAAAAGAATAGTTGAAGACATTAACAATTTAATACCAGAGGTACACAGGTAGGCAGAATGAGCTTCCACCAAGGAGATCTGTTTCACGAAAGAAAGAATTTGGGATGACCTCTAGCTAGATGCCATCCTAATGATGCTGAGGCTGTATATGTGTTATTAATGAGAAGTACCTGCTGCAAAAACACTGGAGTGAGAATTTGAGTGTTAAATTATGCAAGTGGAAAGGACTTGGTTAACAATTTTTCTGGCTGAGGAACAGATCCTGATAACGAGGAGAATTTCAGGTAGAAAACTATAAAATTTACCTTGTGACTTACCTTCTCATCTTCTCCTACCGTGTGAACAAAAATGGAAACAGCCTGAGGCTGCAGACAGGTTAAACACAGCCTTAGAAATGAGACCTGAGCAGGTCCAAAGGTGGAGTCTGCTGACAGAGCGTGCATGCCTGCAACTGAAATTCTTGCATCTGCTGACTCAAGTGTCAGCAGTGAGAAATGGAAATTGGTTTGTCCCAGATCAATGTGCTCCATAGAGCAGGGAGTCATCCATCTATACTCCAGTTTCCCCCCATCAGCTACAAAGGAGGGGGAAAAGCAGAGCAGGAATACTAGCTCAGACTTGTGTGTCTACAGGGGAGAACTTCCAGAAAAATATCTGTTAAGGATGCTTGAGTGTTAACAGAGTCAGTAATTTCCAGTGAAACACCTTCCACTACTCTGCTGCAGGTATGGAGCTCACTGAGATGTAAAATAAGACACGGAGTCTCAGAGGCACAATTTCTACAGGGAAAATGCCTACCTGGAGTGAGGTGGCCCATACCAGTCACATTCTGTCTTCATATTTGTGTTCACCTGAAGGTGCAGAGGTCAAAGCTGAAGGAAGACGTTATAGTCAGCTGCAGATAGAAAATTAGGCATATTCATGCATCCCACTGGCTTGTAGGATCCCACCACTTGATCTCTGCCCTATTTCAGGATTATTTTCAATATTATTTTCAATATTATTTTCAAATTATTTTCTGTTCCCTTTGAATCCCTTTCAGGTTAATTCTCATGGCTAAGCAGGGCTAGTTATTTATCTCTAAAATTACACAGAGACCTCACTGCAGCACCCACCAGCACAAACCCATGGGGTGAGCATGCCATACCTCTCATTTCACACACAGCTCACAGCAGCCTGCTGCAAATCCGTGCTTCCCTGTTGCTCAGCAGGTGAATTTTTAGATGCTGCAAAATTAAAACAGGTGGTTTAGTTTTTAGCTGCTGTGATCACACTTGACAGCTCAGGATCTCACTGTTTGAGCTTTTGTTCTCAGCTAATGACAGCAGTACAAAAGAGATTACATTAGTGAGGCTGATTTCTGTACTTTTACCCCACTGATGTCAGTGGGGCTCTATGGATACAGCACATGTTCAGAGCTCCCACTGAATGTGAAACAACTCAGGAATACAAAAGTAAATATACTCCCCAACAATCTCCCCAGCTCAGGCCTCTGAGCAAGGAGGCCCAGCAACAGCAAGTGATGAAAGCCCCCCTCGTGCTGTTCTCAGCCTCTCCTCTGCATTTTGCTCTGCAGTGCTGCAGCAGGTGTTAAGCTCACAAGCCATATATTTTTCCTTGCCTATATAGACTGGAAAATAATGAGCATGAAATATATATGTATTCAAGAAGAGTTTCTTCCTTCTAAGGTCTCTCTCTGGATCAGGTTAGTGGAGTTTTTAGCATTACAGTGACTTTAATTTCTTTTCCTGAAAATTCCCTGAGGTGGGATTTGCGTATTTTAGACCTGACTTGGGTGCACACTTCAACTGATGCAGACAGCTGTTAAAAATCACCATATTTAAGCATTTCCTAAGCATGCAAATGAGAAAAGAAAACTTTGATTTTCCCACTCTTTCTTCCCTAATTACAGCTAAATGTTCGTCAGTCTCCATAGTTACCTATTTACTATGGATAGAGCAGCCTCATGGAAATATTGCATTGCTGTGGGAAACAATCTGAGATTTATTACTGTGAATTTCATACTTCAGGTAAGAGGTGTTGATAGGGTGTTTGATCCCCTGCAATGGATAGTAAAATAAGTTCATTTTAGATCTGCTGAAACGTTTCAAATTCCCATTTCTAGAAGTGTTTTTTTTCAGCTTCACCGGTTTCAGCTTTTCAGTTTATGAATGAATGATGTAAAGCACAGCCAAAGCATTTGTTTCATGGGGATAGATAGGATTATCTTTCCTAACCTTTTTGAGTGATGGACATTGTTGAAGACTCTTTAAAGCCACTGTGCTAGAACCATAATATCATTAATTATTCTGCAAATACCAGATCGTGTTTCAAATAAGTAACCAAAATTATTTACTCTGAAACTTATCATGTCTAATTCACCTCTTTAAAAGCCACCTGTAGGAGTCTCAAATATCAAACACCTGGTAAATGTAAAGTCTCCATAGACAGAGGTAATTTTTCCACTAACCTGTTAGAGAAGCCAGTAGCACAACCTTTTCTTTTCAAATACACCTTGACTCCTGTTCTTGTATTTCTTACCATAATTCTCTTGATAAATTGTCAAAGAATTGCTACTAATTATGTCCATAACTAAGAAACTACCAGATAGTGGCCAAATACTGCTTATGCAACTCCAGTGCTGCTGCTGAGGCCACATAAGTGTGAGAGGGGGTGTAAATCAGCCTTTCTCATCTACAGGGGCTGACAGTGTTGCTTTTTCCAGTATAACTGTGCCTTTTCTCATGGCTGTGTGAGAAAAGTCATGAATTTGATTTAGCACTTGCTTCACTTGAAGCTTTGCCATGCTGTGAATGTGCAGGAGAACTTTCAAAGGAATGTTTGTATTGGGAGCAATAAAACTAATCCATTTTTTTCTGTGCATGTTGCAAGGATCCCAGTACCTGCCTGCTGAAGGGAGAGCACTCCTTACTTGTCCATGCCAGAAAGGTGGTTCAAGGGCAGTATTCCTTTCCCCATCAGCTTCAAGGTGCCCTGGTCAGGGTATCCCACACTGTCCCAAGTCCCATCAGAGACAAGACAGTTTGAATTGATTCATACTGTTGTATCCATGGCAAGTGTTCATCTGCAGTCCAGCCATTCATAACATCCCGTGTTCAGTGCAGAAGGACCTTCTTCCCCCAAGGGTGAAGATCTGTGTATTCCTGCAGCCCTGTGGCACCTCAGCCTTTGCTCAGGCACAGGCAGGTGCCTGCATACCTTCTTCTGTGCCTTGTGAGTGCCTCCCACCTGACTGGCTTCTGAAACTGCTTGCTTTTAGCTGAGCCTGTCTTTCAGGACTGAGTAGCCACCATTTTTCCTCTCCTTCTCACCACCTCCCCATCACAGCACATCTGAATGAGAGCTACTCCAAGTGGCTGATGCACCCACTGCAAATGGCTGGGATGCACTGAAAGGCACCCACATTCCTCTCTCCTGAACATGTGAGCTGCCAGGATGCTGGAAACACTTCATCTTGTTAACTCTCTTCCTCTGTGCACCCCACTTGCCAAGAGAGGTAGAAGTGACTGGCCAAATAGGCAGCTACTCTAAAGCAGCAGTAGCAGGCAGAGAGGATGTTGTGGGATTTCATCCCAGGATGCTACATCAGACAAGTTCACACAAAAAAAGGCTTTACACGACACTCACTGCTGTCAGTGGGAACTCTTCCGTGCTCTGCATAGGGCCAGAAGTGCTGGCAGCAATGATGCTGACCAGAAGGGTCTGCACCCTGTGTCATTTCAACGGGGGCTGCCAAAGTGTAGCTTAGGGAGGCTGCAGGTATCCTTCATTTCCATTTGTTGCTCCACTGCTGTCACACCTCCAGAGTGGTCACTGCAAATCTATATGATCTAAGGAATCTCAGCCTGCAGTAAATTAAGTTTTGAAAGAAAAAGATGAAACTGATTAGGGAAATGCCTACATACTGATGTATAAGAAAAACAAATTTTCTGGGAACAAGCAGTATATTTACTAAACAAGCTGTGAAAACAGGCAAGGTTTCTGAAGTTTTACAGCCTGGATGGGCATGAATTCAGGCCAGATCAGAGGGGCCTAAAATAATGCACAATTTATGAATAAAGCAAGGAAGTAAACTCTGAGCAAGACCAGGCACAGAGGAAGCTACCTACAGCATGGAAATATGTCTGTGTTTCCCCCAATAGGGTGTGAGATATTCCTACCCTGAACTGCCACTGTAACCTGGCTCCCTGTCATTTACAGCAGAAAGAGATTTGTGTCTCAGGAATTTGAATTTCACAGAACCAGGGGGACAAATGACCCTGCACTTGGATGAGAGCTGTTTTCCTCAGCTGCCTGTCTGTCAAGTGCAGAAGGCAGCAAACAGAAGAGGAGATGTGCTGGTTGCTGCAAGGCACAGCCCAGCCTCTCCATGAGCAGTTACAGTAAGTTCATCTCTCTGGAGTCGCTCCTATTGAGTTTCATGCTTTGCAGACATTTTCTTTTTGAAAGTTCCTTTACTACCATCCCATCTTCATTCTAGTTTGGCAGGACTCATCCACCTTGCTTCATTGAGGGCCACAGAAAACTGTACTTGCTATTAACTTCCTATAAAAACAGACACTTGACCCAATCTCCCTTGGTGTAGGCCACACAACATCCAAAGCCACAGAGGGGTTTAAGTGCCAAACACTCAGCATCTACCTGGATCAGTGGTACCCTCTATATATTACTACAGTCTTTAATTTCCCTTCTAATTTTGTATGCTCAAGGCACTTATTACTGGACAAAACTCACAGACTTATAGGATATTCAAACATTCACAGAGATCTGTGCTCTCTGGAGTTAAACTTTTCTTCCATTTCCACCCAGTAAAGCTGCTGTGAGCACAGCAAAACGTGAATGCAAGTGAAGACATCATTTGACTCACAAGGATTTGTGTGTCTTGACAGGCAAGGACCAAACACAGCGCAGACATTGCCCCAGATAGTTTCTAGTCTACAAAGGCAAATAAACAAAACCAGCCAGAAACAGCTGGTGGGAGGGAAATAAAAGTTTTGCCATGCATTTTAGAAAAGGTCAAGGCCAGTGGAATTGCCTGCATATCAGCTTAAGCCAACTTTTTCAGTAATGGATCATTCCTGCTCTTATCTGGGGTTATGTTCCCAAATGTGACAGCTAAGAACTGTGAAATCCCAAATGGAAATACAATACTGTGCTATCTGAAAATCACTCATTGTGAGCCCAAAATGCACAGTCTATGTGTCTAGTGGCTCTGGATTCCACCTGCCAAGTGGATCTAGCTCCTCCTGCATCTGTTCACAGGCAGCAGTAATTTGGCCCAAGATCACAAGGTTTCAGTCATGCCAACACAACAGTTAGAAGGAAAATGGGTCAGACAATTTGTTTGATCCTCCTTTCATACAGACAAAAATTTCACATGGAAATATTTCTGAAAAGTCAACTGTGACACAAACAGCAACTGCAGATACTAGAGATACTGAAAACTAATGGCCAGAAAAGGTTTCCCACATAAGATCAGGCTCTATATTCAGGCTGTTGAATTCAGGCTCTGTATATAAATGAAACATATCTGTTGCCTATGTATATTATGAAAATTGTCACTCTAGATTGAAATTCTCTGAAGAATGTTACTGAACTAATCACACTGACATTTTTCATGGACACTTTAAAAGGGACTGCAAGGCCAGACTAAGCGGAGAAAAACAAATAGAAACACACAAGACAAAGGCAGATTTGTGTCTACATATGAAATAAAGAAAGATATCATCCTCATAATCAACTTTGGTAGCCAGATGATGCCTAAGGTCAGTCTGAGCAGTCAATCAGCATTTTGGACTTAGAGAGTCTCCTTTGCAAGGAGGCCCTGGGGAGGCATTGATTTGCTACAATACTGTTGAATTATAAAGATCAGATAGAGAGCCCCCCTATTCCTGCATACCTGGCAGCTCCCATTACCTGTGCTTTTTATTAGAGGTACCAAGAGAATTGCTGTGTTGTAGGGGGTGGTTTGCTGCAGCAGGAGGAGAAGGCAAAGGCATCACTGACCCTTCCCAGGGCAGTCCAGGGCTGTCTGGGTGCATGACAGGACCTGTGCATCCCCCCTTCACATTGCTGCAGCCACATCTAGTCCTGAAACAGATCCTCACACCCTCTCCTGGCTTTCCAAATGATCCATGTTTGGGCAGAGGTTTCCATCACTTCAGCTGCCTGTGACTTCCTGCATTTCTGACTGATGAGGGGCAGCTGATGTGCAAGGCAGCAGAAGAATGATGGTCAGGCAGAACAATCAAGGCAATAGGAGCACTGCAAAAATAGGACAACAGCAAGAAATCTAGGGATTATATCATCAATAAAAATGTCCAGAATAGAAAATTTGGCAATCAAGATGGCAGAACAACCAGCTGAGTCCATGGGCATCATTGCCAGAAAGCACCATACCAGAAGCTTGGAGGCTCCAAGGCTCTCAGTGGATGGGAGCTGCCACAGCTTTGCTCAGGCCAAACTAGAGGCTTGCCCACTTGCTTTTTAAATCCTGCACACTTCACACTGATATTCATCAGATACCATTTTTAAAGGTGAAATCCCAATTTTCTGTGTCTTTTAAAGCAAAAGTGTCAGGCTTCATACCAGTTTGTTAAAAAAGACCAAGCAGAGCTTAAAAACTTATGCTTTGAGCTTTAACTTAGTCTGCAGAGTAGGTTTAGATTGGATATTGGGAAAAATTTCTTCACAGAAAGGATTGTCAAGCACTGGAACAGGCTGCCCAGAGAGCTGGTTGAGTCCCCACCCCTGGAGGTATTTAAAGACATGTAGATGTGGCACTTAGGGACATAGCTCAGTGGTGGACTTGTCAGTGCTGGGTTCATGGTTGGACTTGATGATCTTAAAGGTCTTTCCTAACCAAAATAATTCTATAAGCATTTATACAGAAAGGAAATATGACTTGTTCAAAGGAGGCCTGTCTGTATATAGATCAAGTGAATATTTCCATGGCCTTGATCCATCATTTTGAACTGTGTTGCTTTTACCCCTTGTAATTTTCTTGAAAGGAAGATAAGAGATTTTAGGTATTGTCTTCAGTTCTTTTCATGCAAATGCTTTCAGTGTTTATTTTCTATTTGCTGAAGCAAGATATAATTGCAATTAGTATTTGTTTAAACAGGATAAATGTATACTATGTACAATTATATATTTATGTGTATATATTACATATTATTATTATTAATACTATAAATACTATAATATAAAAACCATATTTTTTATTTTCCGAGAGCACACAGGCTTTGTACCTTAACTTCTAGTGCCAAGGACTAGTTTCTGGCAGCTTTCTGTAATTGTGTAGAGTGAATGTTCAGCAGAGGGAAGGACCCTGCAAAGGTGGGATAATGCCACTTGTAATCATGGCTCTTACAAGCTGATGGAGGTTTGATTCATTGAGATAACTCTGAGGAACTTTAGTCATTGTGGGACCACTGAAAAAGCAGCACCTTTTCTCAAAGACCAGCTCTTAGTATATATTTGTATTTATAATGCATTTTGTATCACCAAGAGTGACAACAAACCTGTAATTCTCACTTCTTCATGCATTTCATAAAGGAGATAATCTGCACCTTACTCCTTGAGTCCCAGTGTTGTTTGGGAAGGAGCCATATAATTTAGGAAGGAGCCATAAAAAATGCAGCAAAGCAACACTCACAGCAGCTCTGTATGCTGATTCCTTTGTGGTCATGGAGGGCTAACTATCATTTGTCTTTTAACAGGCTAAATCCTCTTTGAAAAAGTGAATCCTATGCACAAAGAAATACTGTTTTTTCTAATTATATTGTCATACATGTCAAGAGATAGATCACATTTATTATTGTTTAGGCTTATAAATTACTTATCCATTTCATGAATAGCTGTGACAGTATGCTCAGGAACAAAAATAAATCCTAATGAACATTTCAATGGCAGAAAGTAGTTGTACTACACTGTGGGACATGGCCCAAGCAATGAAGAATGACTGAGGGAACCCAGGCAAAACTGGCAAATGCTTACTAACTATCCCAGAAATGCTCTGCGAGGGTGTGGGAAAACCCACCACCACTAGAAATGCACTAAAGGAAGGAATTTTCAGGGCTCCTTCATGCTCCAGAAGAGCCAGCTGGGCACTTTGGACTTCAACTGGGACAAACTTACAGTGATTTGTAAGGTCTTGCACTGAGTCAGAGGTTGTTCACTAATAAGCAGGGGACAAAACGGGGTGCAATTCCCTGCACCTGAAACACCCAGCATTTCACCGTGGGCTCCCCAGAGACAGAATATGGCTTTACATTTAAGAATCCAGTTCAGTAAAGTACTTAAGTAGATACTCAATAGCAGACAGAAAAATCAAGCACATCTGGCTTTATAGGAGGGCTAAATCTGCTCCAGACCATGCCACAGGGCATTCTCTTCTCAGCACCACAAATGCAACTGTTGAGCCTCTGGCTGTGAGTTCTTTTTTCCCAATCCCCAGGTTTCACAAGGTTTAATGTGAAGTCCAATTCTAAAGCATAAGCATGAAAGGAATCCCTTTGCAGATGATTCAACCCCCATTCTGGCTTGCCTTGCTTCACTGCATGCTGTCATTCCAGTGATCACTCCTTCTGGTGTAACTCCACTATCTTAAAATAGACCATCTCTGAAAGGACAGTCATTAAGATCAGCAGTTTATTTTGAACAGAGAGGAGTACCAGGCATTTCAGGAGCCCAACAGCTTCTTCTTTTCAACCCCATGATCAAGACAAATTTCCTGAGCAGGTTTCCTGAACATCTTTCTGCCTGAAGTGATGTTCCCATAATTTCCCTTTCATGTTTTCAATTAGATGAAAGAATTTTGCATGGGGTTTCCTGTGATGACATTTATTGTCATGTCTTTTCTACATGGGCGCATACCTATAAGCTGTGTGTCAGTGACATGAAAGTAAAACTGAGCCTCAACATTACAGGCTCAGATAATTGATGTAGTATGACAGAGGCTTTCTTCAGTTTCTTCTTTCTTCAGAAGTCTTTCCATCTCCTATGCTCTGGACCAGGGAGTTTTGTCCACTGTGTCATAATCATACTTGTCACGGTACTTCCCACAGTAGGAAATAATTGTCTGAAGAATTAATAGGAGTCTTAAGGAGATGAAGTCATTAGTGCCTTTGTTAAGGGAACACAGCATTATTCACACACATAGAGTTCAGCACGTGCTTAAATGCTTTTAACAAGAGCAGCTGAAGGAAGGAGAGATCTCAGTCAAAAACATGCTGCATAATTAGAGGTGAAATGCCTGCATGCCCCTTCCAGGGCACTGAAATGAATATGACCTCCTGTCTCCTGCCAGTTTTATATACACGTACATTATTTCAGTTCCTGACTTCCATATGTCCTTTTGCAATGTTTACATTCATTCCTCAGATTCTTTTGCAATCACTGCTGATGTATTTTGAGAAAAAACAAAGAAGACACATTTGCTGAGGCAAAGAATCTTCCCATTCCCAAGATGATTTTCTTTTTTTTTCTGTCTACAATTCATACCACTATACCTCATTTCAAACCAACATTTTGAAAGAAACTCTTCTTGAAAAGCTAACTTTTAAATGCTTTTCCTTTTCAAAGCTGCTGTTTCTCAGGTAATTTTCCTTAATGCTATGGTGTTGACTCAGAGCAGTAAAGGACAGAAAGAGAGAGGGAAGCAAGGACACCAGGTCAGTACCAGGACTTCTCTGTTGTCCAAGCACAAACCACTTATATCTTCAAACAATTTATACCTTCTCTGGGCAAAAGTCAGCAAAAGATATAATAGTGAAGTGTTTCCTTTCAGTTGTGAATATAAAATATCTTTAGCAAAGTGGAACGTTTTTAAGCATCCGTGCTATAGCAGAGCTGTAAATACAAGCAGAAATGCTTCCACACCTCCAGATTACTTTGCCCACAGTTCAGCTCCTCTAAGCAGCACAGGAACATAGATGAGTGATGGTCTTTTTGCTGCCACTCTTTCTGCATGGCATCGTACGAAGATACAGTGGATCTTTAAAAAGGTGCAAAAGGTGGAATCACCTGAAATTTAGAAACTACTTAGAAAGGAAACTTCTTGGGAAAGGTTTGCAGATTTGCTATCTCTTTCCATTACAATGACTTCTGATTCTGAGCATTTGCTTACGATTTTTCTAGTCGACTAACTCCCCAGTTTCCCGTCAGCTACTGTCAGAAGTTTGTGCCAGTGTCACTTGGCAGGCCTGGCCCTTGGAGGGAGCTGTTCCTGCTCCTGATGACAGCTGTCGTGGCCTCTTCTGCTGCCAAGGCTTTTCAAGATGTCAAGACAAGGAGACTGGCAGCAGTGTTGAACAAGATTTATTCAGCAGTTCATTGTCACAGATCCACAGAGGCTCAAAGGGGCCTCCAGAGGACAGCTGTTGTGACTCCTATGTAAAGATGGAATAGTGAGAGCAGGTTGCTCAGCAGAGCTTCAACAATTCTGAATATGAAGATTCGACAACGTCTCTCATCTATTGCAGTCTACTTCTCTGTTGTTACAATCTCACAATGAATGATTTTTCTCCTGTATCTAATGATAACTTCTCCAGTTCCAGCTTGTGTCTATTGTGTCTCATTGTAGCCCTGTCCACTGCACTGCTAAGAAGAGTTTGGCACCATGTTCTCTATACCATCTCTTCTGTTGGTTGGTTGGTTGGCTCAGCCCTGCATGCCCATGTCTTTCCTGCACTGGGAAGCCTGCAATGGAATTCAGTACTCTGGATGTGTCTCCCCAGTGCTGAGCAGAGGGGAAGACACGCTTCCCTTGACCTACTGGCAATGCTTGCCCAGCCCAGCCCACTGCTGGCTCATGTCCACCAGGACCCCCAGATTCCTTTTTGCAGAGCTTCTGCCCAGCCAGTCAGCCCCCAGTCTACACTGGTGGATGGGGTTGTTCCTCCCAGGTGCAGGACTTATTTCCCAGTGTTGAATGCCATGGAATTCACTGATAGCCTCCTCCACTGAAACTTCCAACAATGAGATGTCAACCAGCATTGCCAGAGCACTCCTACCTGCATCCACCTCTGCTCCACACGGGTCTGTAACGCCTGACAGAGAGGTCTTGGTCAGAGCAAGAGCACCAGGTAGTCAGTGATTAATAAAAACTCATCTAATTTTAATGCTCAAGTGTTAATTTGCAGATCTAAATGGTAGAGGATCTAGGGTGAAAGGTACGGTATTCAGGGTGAGTGGTGAACTGTTGGATGTCCTTCAGATTCTAGGAAGCTGTTCATCTGTTTAGAGTGTTTCCTTATGAGGGTAATCTATTGGATTTTTTTTTTTCTTTCACAATCTATTCCTGCTTATTGTGCTTATGGTGTCCAAAAAAAAAAAAATGCACCAAAAATACCATTCATCTGTGCATAAAGACTACTAATGGTATTGCACCACCTCTAGTATTTTACCAGAATGAAATTTAAATGGATCAAAAAACTCATACAAATAAATATACTCTGAAAGTTTGCTCTCTTTTGGAACAAGTACTTTCAGCCAAGAGTTATCTGCTTTCTGGATGTCAGCTCATGACACCACACATAGCAGCAAGGGATCAGGCAGGAAACACTTCAGTACAGACAGTGAGGAGTAAAACAGCACCCTGTGGAGCTTGGCAGAGACTGGCATTTTGATTACCAGTGCTAGAAACAAAGTCCTAATTCCCTTCATATCTGATATACTTCTGCTTTAAGAATTAATGTTATCAAATCTCCTGGATTAAAGAAGATTTTTAAAAAATGCATGTGGGAGAAACAGATTCAATAGCTGGCATTTTCATCATGACTAGATATTAAGGGCAGATCATGTCAGGAGAGTTTTCTTAGGTTTCACAAGGAACATGTCCATGTGTATAGTTCTGGTCTATGCCTCTTCAGCCCAGGTCTTCCTTCTAGCAACCCTGAGTGGAAAAGTGTCATATGTTACAGTTTAAAACAGTTGCAGAGTAACAGAGCACATCAAAATAGCACGTGACCATCCACCCCACTGATACTCATTTTGGCAATGGGTCTTTTTCATGAATGAACATAAAGTGATTCATAAAGCCTGGCCCAAAGCTCACTGAAATCAAGGGGAACTTATTTTTTTGTTTCACTGGACTTGGATTATCTGCATGACAGGCTAAAGGGGTTTGCACACATCCAGCAAAAGCGTGGAGATAATTGAAAGCTTATCTGCAAAAATGTTGTCTACAAGATCCTGTTCTATGGGACTGCTGCTTGCCCTCCTGAAATAGTCTGCTGCCTGCATTCTTGCCTGAGCAATGAAATTAACCTGATGGATTAGCTATTATAAAAACATAAAGTCTCCACATGAAAAAAATGAAGCCTGCTATTCCCTGATGCTTTCTGTTGCTGAATTCTCTAATAATTGAGACTGGTCCACCAAGAAAAACTTGCTCCTTGGCAATTTATTGCAGTGTCTGAAAGGCTACACATTACCCGCTATTGACCTTTAACACCAGCTCGTGGTGATCTCAAAAATTACACAGGGAACAAGCAGAATCTGTGTGTGTTCATCCTATTAAAGGTATTGCTGCAATAGAAGAATCATCTGTCTGTTTAATGAGAGAATCTCATTAAATTATCTCATTTTAAATTACCTACCTCTCTTTGCAGACAAGTATGTGTATAATTTGTTCTTTTTTAAACAAAGAGAAGGGGTTGGGTTCCCTCACACACACACAGAATAAGGAGAGCATTTTTGACATTGTTTTGTCCTGTTTTCCTATGGTTTAGCACTGTTAACATCAGGACTTTGCTTGGTTCTAATTTAACCTAGTTCCAGAAACCAGACCTGCTGAGGGCTGAGTCTGGAGTGCATTTAATGATGTCTGCATTGAATCATCCTGGTCACCCCCTAAGGGTATCCCAGACTGACCCACAAGGGCTTACAAGCCCAACTATAGGAATGTTAACATTGTTCAGGCTAATGGAAGGAAAGCTGCAACCATGAGCCCATGCACCCCTCAGAAGATGCAGTTTTGAACTTTTCAGTCAGGGAACATTTGGGAAGGATTTTCTGGTGCAGATCTCCTGGATTTAAGAGCAGTAAGACTACATCTTTGTTTAAAACCAGTCTGGGTCAGGATCAAAAGACCTAAAGGGCAAGTGGCACTTCAAAGTTGTATACATCAAAGCAGAGCCTCTTCTCTGCTTTGCTGAATCAAGGTGGCCTCATCCAGGGTGCTGGTGGGGAACCAGTGCTGCTTTACACCCTTGCCAGGGCATGTACCAAACCCCTTCTGGATGTGCATGAGTCTCCAGAAGGCAGCCTTCACTACCAAAAATCTTCTGCTACCAAAAGTGTTCTGCAGAAATCACATAAATACTGGCTATTGTTTACATGAATGGCTAGTCAGAGCAAGTCTTTAGGAATGAAAGCTGCTCTGAAATATATGAAGGGACATGCAAGATGTTTTCTGCTTCTGTTTATCTTCATTTTGTGCAGAGGTGCTCATTAACATATGCATATAACTTCAGTTTGCCAAACTGTAATTTGTCTGCTTCCCAAATTAAAATGGACAATGAGAATATAGCCATTTTCCCAGCTCACAGTGCAATGCAGGCCATGTGTTAGAGTATTGAATATCTAGTCACGTAAGAATGCAAATGACTTGGAAGAAAAAAATAATTAGCTCATTAGGAAAACAGAAATCCCTCCTGTCAGGCCAGACCTGATTTAGCAGTTTCATCATTCATGTCCAGCCAGGCAACACAAAGTACAGACTTCTTTTTCATTTGGTCGTAGCCTACCTAAGGCGTGCAAAAAACTCAGATGTAAAATTAAACAGTATGTACTAGGCTACTATGTCAGGAAGGCTTGGTTCCAGTTATTATGAAGCTCTTTCTTTCAGGCTTATGTCTCTGATCCCATCCTCAAAGATGTATCTTGGTTGATGCAAAAACTTCCTTCTGTCAGGTTGTCCTTGTGGCTGCAAGCACCTCCTCCATACATCACTGCTCCTTGTCCTCCCCACTCCTGCCCACAGCACTGGCAGTTCAAAGAGATGCAAATCCTCCAGCTCACACTCCCATGTGGAGTAAAGGAAACATAGGAAAAGTTTACAGTAACCCCTCCATGCATAGCCTGGGGAGATGCCAGAATAAGCATTCTTGAGAAATACATATTTCTGTGAAATCTGAAAAGTTAGGGTTGACGACCCTCTTTTTGTAACAGAAAAAGGTGAAACGAGTGGAAAACCCACATTTCAGCTGAGAGACACAATTACTTTTCTGCAAAACATCCAGTTTTGATTCTTTTCTCTGATCAAAGTTCAAAATCTTCAGAGGGAGAAATTCCAAACTTTTCTAGGTTGTCCAGCTGTGCAGGAAAAATAACATTGCCAGATGTAGCTCAGGGTTCCTCTCATTAATATTTGGCTGCTTAAGGATTAGCTGTGCTTGGTCAAAAGTAAATCATCCAGTCTTAGTGAAGCAGCAGCATCTGAAAAACCAGGATTCAAGGGAATGCTGGATGGAAATGGGGCTGTTGTAAAACTGTCAAAAAACCCCTTCTGCTAATATGAGATGGAAAACTCTGAACATCAGGAGGTCATGGTAGAAGACAAGAAAACTGTTTCCCACCATTCAGGGGTAGTAGATGAGTCAGCAGATACCAGAGGAACAACTGTGGAAGAGCAATACCCAAGGGCACACCCAGGTGGGAAGAAAAAAGAGTGACTGAACCTCCTGTCAGAAGGTTCAGCAAGGTCTGCAGACCTTGGTATGTGATGCTAAGGCATCTTTCCCTGTGTGAACCTCCAGCTTTGAAACCTTGCCTTCACATCTTGTTCATAAAGTGCAATCAAATTTCAAGAAGCACTGTGAGAAAATCAGGACCTGAAGGACAAATATGGCAGTGTCCTTGGAAAAAAAAAAGTGGCCCAAAGAATTCCTTTTGGACTGTGCAGCTCACCTGCATCCCTGTACACTCCAGGCAGATCATTTCTTGAACCAAGAATGAGAGCTAACAGTGCTCATTCATAGAAAAAAACAGCAAGGCCTCCAGAGAAGATTTCCAGCTCCGAGACAAGATCCAAACCCCTCAAAAGCAGAGGCAATCCTTAAAAAATTTTCAAAGTAAAGAATGTTTGAGTATTTTTCTCTCTCTTCTTTGCCTTCACAGCACATATCAGTAAGCAGTTCTCTGCAATTCATTGCATGTCACAGAACTCCTCTCAGTCACACCTTGGAGGTGGAAAAGTTGATTCTGTGACGACAATTTGACCCCATACTCATAAGACTGGGTGAACTGAGACCTTGGGAGAAATGCTGCATGCTGTTCAAGCTTCATGACCACATAAGGAGAGCCGGGAACACTGTTGTGCTATCTCTGGGCAGCAGAGCATTTGGGCAGGAATAAATGCAGGTGATGGTGTCAGCAGTTTAAGAAGTAAGACCGATTTTTGTATTAAAAAGGACCATGTCTGGCAACTTTTTGAACCATCCTTAAACATTGGCTCTTATTTTATCCTAAATTGAGTGCCGAGATCCTGAGATCCATGCTGAGCTCTGAGCCCTGTCCCATGGACACACACAGAGCAGAGCCACGTCTGGGGATATCTTTTCTAGCCCTCACACAGGAGCTACCCTCCCAGGCCATGCCAGGATCTGCTGCTTCTGCTGAGAGCATCTCTGTGAAAATCTACCCTGCTCATCAGTTCATCTTCCTTCTGTCCCTGCTTGCTGAGGAATTTCTATGGTACCTTTTGAGACAGCTCCAGGAGAGGTAATTCCAGCAGCAGGCAAACACATCCTCCTCAGGCTCTTTTCAGGGAGCACCTATCCTACCTTTAATCAGCATCAGTACATAGAAATGCTGAAATGTCATGGTCTCTCGTGAAGAACAAGGTCACCTCCTGGTAATTCCTCTTTGTTGACAGCAGTACAAGTGAGTACAGAGCAATGTTTCACACATGACTACTGCCCATAAAGGTATGAAAGGCTAAAGTTCAGAGGGGCTTTTCTAAAAGCATCCACTCAGTTGAGGAGCAGATCATCTCTGTGGCCCACAATGTTTTGAAATAATAGCATACAAGCCCATAAAAGCAACAGAATTACATTTGCTGTCAGATCACAGCTAAGCAGAAAACACAGCAGGGAAAGAACTCCCTGCTGAGCCCTAAAGCCACACATCTCATGTTTGCAGTGAGTTTACCAAATCACATCACAGGGTAATTTAGTGAAACTGAAAACTATGTAAAGTCTCACAGGCAGTACCTGCTTTCAGATGTAGTGGAGCATCTCATGTTCAGCTCCAAGTGAGGAAGGGCTGCATATGTATATGATGGCACTGCAGGCAAGGCTCCAAAGAGCAGTGCAAAGCAGGTAATAAAAGTGCACCAAAGCACCAGAGAAGACCTGAGTTGATAAATAGACCCCATTTACAAGATACAGACAAGTCTGTTAACACAATTGCAGGTAAAATAGTCAAATAAAGTAACAAATAGGCTCCTGCTTGAAAGATTTGCAAATCACATACTCCATCTGCAGCACACCCAGCAAGCTAAATTGGATTCAGACTTACTGAGAAATCTTTAGAGAAATTCTGCTTTCTTTTATTTCCCTGTGGATATATATTTTCATTGCTCTACCTCCCACCATGTAGCAATAGGACAGATAAGAATGATTGTCAAGGAGTGTAATGCTGTGAGCAACACAGGGAAAGGGAGCTGCTGCTGCTGCAACAGTTAGGCTGCTCTGTGCCTGTGAATTCCCATCACAGAATTAAGGAATTTCACATAATATTCCAAATTGGAAGGGATCCACAAGAATAATCGAGTTCAGCTCTTAAGTGAATGGCCCTTAGTGGGATGGAACCTGTGACCTTGGTCACAGGTTAGACCATGCTCTAACCAACTCTTGGATGATACATTTTTGCATCCAAATTGATGGTGTACAAAGACTTACAACAGAAATGTTCAAATTTGACTTGATATGAGGCAAGTTCAGTTTCTCACTTTCAGTAAGGATTGTTACATCTCACTGATGCTATATCTTCCTAAGTAAAGGACTGGTTTGTTTGTCGATGAAAGATTCTGGTCAGTAAAAGGCCTAATTCAGATTGCATTTTGATCACCTTATGCACACGCCAAAAATCAGAAGCACCCAAATGGGAAAAGATTAGGGAACATTTGTTAAGTTACTTTGCTTTCCAGCCACTGACTCTGAAACAAAAATAGCAAGACAAACTACGTGGTAATGTTTCTTGGCAAGTGATGCTATTACCAGCAACAAGGAGATATTATTCATTGACAGCAGCCCAGATGAATAAAGCTGCTTCTAAGTGTTGCTGCTCTTTTCTTGCTGATACAAACGTAATGCTTACAACTGTAGATGGCTGCTGAAACCTTCCTAAGGCTGCCAGGAATAAAGACTATGTTGTGTCACCTTTTTGTGCAAGACCACATAGGGAAATGACAAGGGGATCTGTAACGTGGTGTTACTGGAGGTCAGGGAATTTGTTTCAAGTTGAATTTTCCTTGATGTACGCACTACAGTTAGCCAGAATTAAAATGGTTTTGAAGGAGAAGTTGGACTGCTGAAATACAAAAGTGGCAGATGCCTCTTTGCTCTTTTATATTATCACTCACTCCAGGGAATGGCCTGCAGCTTGGATTTTCAAAAATGTTTATTTAAGCTCCATTAAAACCCACACCAATTTATATTGTTCATCTGAAGTTGCAGACCCCTTCGGAAGTTGTACCTTAACATTAACTTTCACCAAGTACTCCTTACCTTTTTCTGCAACTAAATGTGCACTGATTTAGAGACAAATTTGTCTGTGTTTGCTTATAATTATTTTGTATTTTTATTGCTAATTTATCCAGAAGCTTTCTGCAAATGCACATTAAACCAAGATAGATTATTCTTTTAAATGGAAACTTCATGGTCAGGTTACTGTGACAAGAAACTGAAGGCAGAGGAACTTCCTACCTAGATCAAATGTCTTATTGTTGAGCAAGATGAAACATTGTGTGTGCTGAACATGCAAAGAGAGCTTTTTATTGAACTATCAGTCTCCCATTGCTTGTGGAGTTCCTAACTCACAAGGCTGCATTTACCCTGTTATGCCAAGAAGGCTGTAGGGAGAGCCCGGGGAGAGTCTTTGCTCAGCAGGACAAAACAACTCTTCCTCCTGGCCTCTCACTGCCAGGACTCAGAGACATCCCCTGCACTGCTCGATGGCAGGAGCAGCTCCTCCTTGGATGCTCTGGTGGCTGTGAAATCCCTGCAGGCAACATGGGAATCATTTGGTGTGAAGTCATGCCTGAGATGGAACCCCTTAGGTATCTTCTTGCTCCTCTTCATTTCTATCCTCTGTTTCCTTCTGATTCTTTTCCCTTTCAGCTTCTACTGCTTTTTCCTCTGTATTTTTTATCTCATGGGTCTTTTAATCTTTACTTAATAATTTTCCTGGAAATATCATGACAGCTTTGGCATTTTAGTCAGCAGAAATTTGTGAAGCAATAACCTTGTCTACTATAAACAAGAAAGCATGAAGGAGCCAGATCATTTTATTTGCACATTTCTCCATTTTGCTCAATACTGTAATAACAGGGTCCAATTGAAAGTAAATATTTTGTGCTTTCCAACCTACTGATGCATGGCAAAAAATTTACTGAGCTACACTGCATCAATTTTTTGCAGAGAGAATGTAAAAATAGTATTTGTCTCATTCCCAAATAATTTCAGACAAAAAAAGTATTGTGATGGACTAACAGTGTTATGACTCATGACATCTACTCATTTAATGGCTTTTGCTCTACAAAGGTACACTGTGTAGTCACAGATAGGCAAATATAAAAATGTGTTAAAAGACATTTTCCTTCAAACATACCCAATGTGAGAGGAGATAATAGCTCATTGCAGTTAGAGATACCAGCTCTAAAAAGAAATTATGAAGGCAAAGTCTGTGTCCAATATTAACAAGGAACCTGAAGGTCTGCCAGGTCCAGGCAGCCTGAGGACGCTTGAAATTTAATATCACTCCCCTGAGAAATGATCCACCTCTCTTCAGGAAATTTCAAAAGTGGGATGTCACCTGCTATAGAACTGCCTCTCACCTGCCATGGGCACTGCCTGGCAGTCTGTGCACATCTGCAGGGGAAAGCCTTCATAAACACATAGCATAACTCTGGGACAGACAAGAGGTTTGGGAGAGGGACATCCCACAAGCATAGATAATTGTCCTCAAAACTCACCTTGCAGGGGAAGTGATGAAAGGTCCATCCACAAAGAAATTCTGGGAGTAGTTTTTATCAGATATTCCCAGTTCCACTGGGTCCCAGCTTACTGTAATTTTTAAAATGTGGTCAAACTTTCAATGTATACCAGATCAAGGCTGAGATGGTGTTTTTGTGTTAGGTGATGCAAAATCCTCTACAACCCATACCATGGAAGAAACTAACATGCAGCATAAGCAGTAGGATTTATAGATGAAATACAAAGCTCTGGATCTACCTCCTCAATTTAAATGCAGTGTTTGGTGTCAGGAGCAATTTTCCATCTGAATGAAACACCATTTTTCTTACGGAAAAAAAAAAAAAAAAACAAGATTGACCAGTCAGAACAAAACAAGTGGGTAGTATTTCCATTGAGAAAATAATGGAATAGGAGGCCTTTTGATAGTAATTTCACACTGGCACCCTAAAAACTTTGCTTTTCTCCATTGAAGTGAAACCCCTATTTCCTAATAGGAAGGATTTAGGGAAGTTTCTTTCAAGAAATTATTCTTCAAGGCTCAAATCACTGTAATTAATTATTTTGGAGGCATTTAAAATGCTTCAGGTCAAAAAAAACCCCATACATGAGCTCTAAGATATGCTGAGAAGTGATAAGGCATAAAAAGTGAAAAGATGGAGGTAGAGAGAGAAAACCTTGGTGTTTTTAACTAAGGGAGTAGACTAAGATTTCTTTGTTTGATGGTGAATTCCAAAACAGCAGCATATGGTCAGCTCTCATTGTCAGCTTTGAAAGCCCAAAGATAGCAAAGCATTAGACACAAATCACATGCCATACACTCAGTCCCACCACAATTTCTCTGTCTTTATGGGACTCTATAGATCCAAAGGGAAATAATCTGCTTTCATTGTGCATATGGAGGAATCACTGCCTAAAGATAGCTCTGAGAGTGTTGGCAAACAGTTGAAGGCCACTTACTGAAGGAGCTCAAAGCACAGAGGGAACAAACTCACCTTTACCTCCTTCAGGTGCTCATGGCTGAAAATTGGGTGAGGCTTTCAGCCTGGTTTTGGAGGATGTGGGACACACTAAAAGAGGGTAACGAACTAATTGTATGAAAATAGAGGTGAATCACACATTTTCTAAGCATGTGACTAAATACAATACCACTGTAATACTCCAAAAGCCTTCTTGTCCTTTTTACAGGAACTATTTGTCCTTACTCAATCCATTGAACAACTTTAATGAGAGGGATTATTCTAGATATTTCTTCCACTCTTCCTTCACTCTTCATGTGCTTCAATTTGATTCATGCTCCATGGCAGTTCCTGCAAATTAAAAAATGGAGGAGAAAAATAGGTGTCAGACTAAAAATAACAGCTTATTAAATGCAGTTTAATATCCATACATTAATATCCCAGTTGCTGTAGCCAAAACTGTGAGTCCCCATGGATCAGTGTGCATTTTTCATATGTTCCAAGGACAGGGTTCAGTCCACATAACTCCAGCTGTCTCAGGTCACTCAGTGACTGCAATGGTTATTTTGATATCTAATGGGGATAAATAGATACCAGGAAACATGAATGCAACCCACCTGAAAAGTCTGAGTCAAGGGAGACTATGTGAATTGCCCTCTGAAAGTGCTCCCTTATCCACTGAGTGCAGAACAAGGCTTAGGGGCAAGCTTAGCCCTGATACTTGGATTTAAGTAAAGTATTGGACAAGAAGAGCCACAACTCTCAAGAGTGACATGTTTGTGGCTACTGTGACAGAGGTGCTAAACAGCTGTATTAGTACCTTGGGCACCTTAACTCTCTTTCAACCCATTACATACCCCCCTGCCAAAATCACCATCCACGTATGTTTGTGTCATTTGGGAACCCCTTCACTTCTCTCCCACAGCTCTGTGCCATTTTTATCCTCTGCTTTAATACATGCTGCTGCTGCCTGTTCCTTACTTGCAAGCAATCCTGTCAGACCCCTCTGCTACCCAGCGGAGGATGACACGAGGCTGATGATTTGTCTTTTCCACTGCCTCCAGAAACATTTTAAGCTTTGCAAAAAGAGCTGAATATGAATGTCCCTTCAACTTTCATTCCTGAGATCTCTTGGCTCCAGCTGCAAACAAACAAGCAGAGAGTGACTCCAGTGCATGGTCTGTGATTGCATGTGTGTTTTATCTGTTGTATTTATCTGACTATGGACAGATATACACAGAGATATACTTTAATATGAGCGCTAAAATAAAAACAAATTTATTATGAAGATCCTGCTGCTGTAGGCATCCCCATATGAGATGATCTGTCACTGTGTCAGTCCAGGTGCAAAGGTCTGTGCAGCTGTGATCCCTTTGACATCTCACTGAATCTTCTTTCTTCAGATGCAGCAATATCTGGAGCTTTCAGGCAGTCTGACTTTCTATGTGCACCTCACCCAAGAGGAGTGAGGTGACCATTTCAACCTAGGAGCCATGGCAGGTATGATAATCTAACTTTGAAATTCAGAAAATGGCCACTGTTCATGAGGCTTAAAAAATCCCACCAAGCAGACATGACTGTGTTGAGATCTTGAAGTTGAGTGACATGCACACTCTGTATTAAAATCAAGCTCAAAACTTGCTTTCAGGCTCTTGACCTTGAGAAGGAGGCTACAG
This sequence comes from Vidua macroura, assembly GCF_024509145.1. Lineage (NCBI taxonomy): Eukaryota > Metazoa > Chordata > Aves > Passeriformes > Viduidae > Vidua > Vidua macroura. The sequence goes on from NC_071573.1 coordinate 79,970,602, forward strand.
AGTATGTGAGAAAGTAGAGTGTTTCTTTGGTTCTTTTGCTATCAGTGGTAGAAACCAATGCATTTGAGAAGCAGCAGATGAGTTTTTGATGCTCTTGAAATTTCCAATACTTCAGCATCTGATTTTTCTGAAGAGATCTGACCATGAAGTGCTAGCAGGAATCATTGCAAATATATCAGGCAAGCAGACAGTTAGTCCTTTACAAAACCTTAAGGAATGAAATACCACAAATATAATGTGATTTTGGAGAACTCTACCAAGCAAGTGTCATATGCACCATTGCATCTTTGAAGAGCTCAGCAGGCAGCTCTTCCTATGGCAAATGGGTTTACTGTAGTGTTACTAAAATGCTGCAGCTAAAGTAAATGAAAATGTATTAGAAAACTGGAACATATATAAATAAGAGAAGAAAGAACAAAATCTGTGTCCAAAAGTTAACCAAAAGATTGTCTTTTACCAAAAAGATGCAAATAAATGTTTGAAAAAGCACTGAACTCCCTGTGAACAACATTCAGAAAGAGAACAGGAGCAAGCTTTAAGGACAGGAGTGTTTTGTGAACTGGTAAGAAGGTATTGGCATTTGATCCTTTGCTGTTTTAAGAGTAGAAGCATTCGTAACTGATTCCTTTTTAACTTCCAGCATTTAGAATTTCAAGCTGGTCATAGTCCAGCTCCATTACTCAAAATGGGCATGAGTAAATTTGCTCTCTGAATAAAGAGACCAGTGCCAACTAGAGAGCAAGGAGGTAAAATTCATTCAGCAGTGATCAATGCAAAACAGTGCCACAAGTCACACTGGAAAGGAAAGGATAAACTGGTCAATGCTCTTTCACAGTTTCCACAGCCTTTAGATTTCTTTTTATAAGTTAAAATAGTCAGCTTCTAGGACAAAGAAATAAACAAAATAGGAAACATTCCAGGACTGAATATTTTGAACAAAATTCTCAGAATTCCTACTCTTAAAATAAATTGTTGACAACAGTCCTTGAATACCAAGGCATGCCTCACCACCTGTACTGAAAACACCTACAAATAAAAAGTTTGCACTATCCAGTATTAAGACTCTGTATGTATTGACACCACAAAAAAAGTAAGCTTTCCACAGAGTAAATTAAAGCCTTGCAAACCTAATATGCAAAGTACAAGTAATGACATAGAAAGATGCTGGCCTATAATAAAATGCCAAGTGCAAGCTTCTAAAAACACTTCCATGTAACATTTTTAGAAATGTTTCCTTGTATGCATATAACCTGATTCAAGGAGAGTCATAAAAGACTCCCACATGTTATTGCATCATGATGAGATGTCATTGTTTTACTTTTTGTTGCTGCTATTATTTTTAAAACCATGTGTGGTCAGTGGCTGTAATGTCCAAAGGCATTGAAATCTGTGCTGAGATTCACCACCCACAAAAATCAATGTTGAAAGCAGTTTGAGTCTAAAGCAGTCAATATTTGGCAAAGAAGCGGGATTGAAAGAAATTTTGGAAGTGCCAGCCCCTAAAAGTGAGATTTGAATGAATGGCAAATGGAGAATAAGTGGCAAATACTGCTAATGACAACAGATGGCAATTCACAAGTTGTGTTTTATTTAACTGAAATATAAATTATTTTAAAAAGTTGCCTCTTTCCAGAAGACAACTTTACCTAACATCTTTTTTTCCAATTAGATATTAAACTCGTATTAATAATGAAGAGTTATTTTCTGGTGCAATTTTGGTATTTACTGAATTTGGTATTGAATAAAATTGTACAAACTACGTGTAAGGCAATTTTTCTTTCTACCAAATGAGAGTCTACCAGATGAGATACACAAACAAAACCATCCAGTTATCCAAGAGTCACTCTTTTTGTTCTTAACTTTGATCTCAATCCGTTTGTTTCCCTGTCTCCACCTGCTCACTTTGGGAGTTTGTGCCCTTGAGGTCTTTCACTCTGACTCATTGGACTTTGAAAGCATAGCCCTTTTAGCAAGACCAAACACAGCCTCGAGTAGGAAGTGCTTTATGTTAATGCTCCATCTGTGAATTGGCTTGGCTTTTCAGAAAATCTATGTCCGATATCCACAGGCCATCTTCAGCTGGCTCCCATTTAAGAAAGAGGCAACTCAGTGTTAATCCACAAATTATCCTCCAGGATCATTTACAGCCATGGTAGGCATCAGTCTTCAGAGCATCTTTTGGACAACGTTTCTACCTGATCATCTGTAACTGGCTCTCCTCCCTAACTCTTTTGCTGTAACACCAGGGAGCTCCCTGGTAATAGAGAGCTCACAGTGAGACATCAGATACAGCTTTCCACTCACTGCCACTGTGCTCACACTGTTAATATTGCAATAGCTAGTACACAGCATGCCAACATCAGACAACAAGGAGAATTAATTATCACAGGCTTTGGGGCTTTGAATCACATACTATCTACTAACGTTTTGTCTGGAGCAATTCCAAATGCTTGATAGAAGTCTCAAGCATAACATTAAATCCCAAGGAGACATTTTGAGGGCAATGTTTCAGTAACAAGTAGAAAGGTAGCTTCTTTGATAATCCAGTTAAAAGAGAAAGAAAGGAAGATCTAGGAATATTCCCTATTCAGCAAACACCCCTGGAGCGCACAGCAAAACAACCTCTCGTACAGGCTGAAAATGAAGTGATTCCACAGCCATGGTGTGACACTTTTGCAGCCGATAGCCGAGTGACACCTGCTGATGAGCACACACATTGCAAACACTTGAGAGGTGAAGGGCTGGCTGACATCTGCATTGAGCCCATTTTTCCTCCCGTGTCTGATCCCACACGCTGCTTACAGCACTACAGCTCTACCGAAAGCGCATTGCCAAGAGCACTGCAGAGCCCCAGCCATTGCCCTCAGTCCCCTGGCTACACCACTGGCTGGCCACCACAAGCTCACTTGTTCTCTAAATTCAATGCCAGTCCCTTTTTCTATGGGACTACAGGCTGGATCATGAGGGAGGACATTATATTCATTTGGACATAACATTCAGTGATAAAGGCACCTGCTCTTTACAGTGAGCAAAGGGCTTTTCTCACTGCAGTAAGTCTTTGGCTTGGTCCCCAGTTAATTTATTCTAGTTGTTTGGAAATGACAGCTGGGGAATATATCTAAAAAAGGAGCAGAATTCGGAAACCAGGTTACTACTGATTCAAACCTGAAAGCAGAGATTCATTCAGTCCCACTCTTTCACATACCCTCATGAATTTCCACAAATTGGATGGCTATGTCCTTAACCATATTTTCAGTCTGCATTTCTACATTTCCCTTCATTGGTGCAATGGTCGAGGAAAGGCAGCTAGTCACTTCAGCTACTACTAGGCAAGGTGAATTTATATGCAGCTTTAATTATCTCCAGGCTCCAAAATTCAGGATCTGTTTTCTGGCTCTACCAGTGATCCTTGCAATGACCTTTTCCAAGTCACTCCTCTGTTAGATTTAGAGTGCTGTAGTCTCATTCAGTCATGTCTGTTACCTTCTCAGTGATAAGCTCTCTTTGGGTTTATGCTATAAGTCCTCAAGGTTTTTCCAAATTCTGCCCACCACAATGAACAGCTCCAGAAACATTGAAAAAAACCCAATTTTGTAACAGGACATTTTCTACACATTTGTTAATTGGCATATATATATATATATATATATATATATATATATATAAACAGGATGAATGACCATGATGTTAAGTCTCCTTGTGCCTCAAAATCTGACCAACAAAGCCTTCTCTTCCTGGCTATTCTATCTACTCTTCAAGGAGCTTCAGTCATCATAGCAAAGCTCAGCAAGTGACAGGTACCAATTCTGCTGTGGCCACTTTCTGTAAATTAGTATTTATCAAAGTTCATTCAACTAATATAAACAACATGACGGTCTATAAGAGACTTGTACTGAATTTCTTGCCAAAGGAGGTGTTATCTGAACAGCTGTACCTTCCCTACCAGCTGATTTCCCAAAGTGTCTCCAGTGATGTTTAAACCATCTTAATTATTGTCTCCAGCAATCGTGCAAGGAAAATAATTATTACAGTATTAATCTTTATTGTTTAAATGCTGATAGGGGGAGGCAAGATGCCTTTTCTTAATTCTTTGACAATAATTTAAATTAATGCACAGTTTTCTGTTGATTTAGATTTTTGTACTTTTAAAGGCCTCATCTTTTCTGCCTCATACAGCAGCTGGAAGGGAATGCACAACAATAAAAATATGAGGAATTACCATTTTTCTGATTCAAATTAGAGTTGGAAAAGAAAAAGATCACATCCAGTATTCATTAGAAATCATTTTACCAGTTAAGCTGTTATTATTATCAGAATCAAGCTGTCATCAGCAGCAGATAATTCTGTGCATTCAGCTCTGCCCACAACCTTTGAAGTGGGACTGGGGGATCTGGACAGGACAGATAGAACCAGGTGTGCAGAAATCTAGGAGAGCTGCCCCCTCACCTGACTACCTGCCCATTCCCAGAGCACTTCTAATGTTGTCAGACTGACATTTTCCACTGGAAGACATTTCCCACCCAATAGTTCTGCCCAGCATGAGGGCTGGGTGTTACATGAGCTTTAGTCCTTGCACTCTTCACTCACTGTCTAGCTCCCCTTGCCTCCCTCTGTAAGTGAACAGGCACGTCTGACCTCCTGCTGCTGAGGGGTTCTGTGGGGGCATTAGGGAGTGATGCTCTCTGCAAAGATAATTATGGTGTGTGGTAGTGCAGAGCTGTGAAAGCAATAGCAACATCACATCTCCAGCAGCAGACTTCTCCAGAGAGTTGTATGCAAATGCAATTTTCATAGCTAATATGAAATCCTGCATTTGTTGCCTCCCTGAGGGCATCAGGGAGACACTCACTTAGGGTTTCTTACAATCACTTCTAAATATGTATATCTGATTTCAGAAGGTCTCATGCTTTATTGAGACCACAGGAAAAATCCCACTAGAACCAAAAGGAGTGCTCAAGCTTGGCACTAGCTCCGAGCAGACAGCAGGACCTGGCCATCTCTCTGCTTGCAAAGAAGGGCAACATGCTGCAGCTCAGAATATTTTTTTGTGTTCTCCTAACTTTTAGAGGCACTGCCTTCCAAGCTTGTTGGGCCAGTAGTGACTTTTCATGTACATTACGCCCCTTCCTTTGAGACACTTGCAGAAGCTGTTGCATTGATGCAGTGCTGAGATATTTCACACCTATTCAGGCATGTCAGGGTAGTTTGGGGCAGTTTTCCATGAGCCTCATGATGCCGTTTGTGTCATGCTGAGAACAGGCAAAAGCACTGCCTAACCTGTCAGGTTACAAAGCCACACTGAGTCCAGAGTCAGCGCTGGAGTTCAAACCCTGCCCAGGCCCATGGACACCGGGCACTCTGCCATACCTCTGGCCCCTGCTTCTCAGTCCATCATTACCACCAGAATCAGGACAAGAAGACAAATAACTCCAGGCAGAAGCAGGGAAAACTCACCTTGTCCAAGGTGTCCTGCTGGTACTTTCTCTGACTGGAAAGACTGGGTAGACTGGGGTTTCAAAGGATTTTTTCCCCTCTTACACAAAACTTCATCACAAAATGCTGCACTTCCTTTCCTGCTTTTTGTTTTTTTGTCTTTGGGAGATTACTTTAGAGGGAAGTAGCAAATTTGATAGCTGCTCTTTATCCAGTATTGGTGGATGAAGCAATTCTGCTCTCTTCCTGATGTGGGAAGAGGCCCTGGGACCAGGCAGGAACTGCCCTTAGAGCGCATTACAGAACATTTTGTTGAGCACTCGGTGCACCTGCAAAAGGAGCTGTGTTATTTAAAGGGCTTTGAGCATGGGTGTGCATGTGTGTGAGCTATTTAAGCTAGACAGGGTTTAGAAGTAGGCATTAAAGGCAGAAAAAAAGGCAAGGTTGGCTTGAAAAAAGTGAACTGTCAGAGAAGGCTGAAGGGATGTGCAGGGGGCCACAGTGTTGGCTGGAAACAGATCTTTGAAAAAGTGGAGGAAGGAGATGGAAAGCTCCAGGCATTCATAGCAACTGTATTCAGCAAGGCACACATTTACACACCTCACAAACTAAAGGGCAGCACCAAGGACCAAGCACTGGTCCATCACCAAGATCTTTCCCCTGAGGCAGGAGGTGACTCCTCCTAAAGGGTGTCCTCAACCTCAGGCCTCACCCCAGGGCCACCCTACTTCCCTCTGGGGCTACAAAGGCAGGGGAGTGCCCACCTTCAGCAGCTGGTAGCCCAACGCTGGGAGCAGCCTGGGACATGCAATGACTACCCAGCTGTAAACTGCCTTGCCCTGCTTCTCACCCACCTCCTCCTCTCCTTCTTCTCCATTAGCAGGACTGTGATTTTAGCCACTAATAAATGTCAAGACAAGTCTGGCCTGTGGGTGCCTTTAAAAATGTTTTATCCTGGTTTATATATGCATAATTTGTAGGAGAAGCTGCAAATCAGATCAATTTAATTCTAATGAAGTACATTTGTCCTATTTTATCCAACTTAAGACTATTTTAAATGTTATGACTTAAATAAGTGTACTACCTGTGAGCAGACTACCCCATTAAATCAAGGAATCAGGAGTCACTGGTAGTGCACCAGATTTCTCTGGCACAGAATACAAATAATATATCCACAGAGTTCTTTTTCACACTAAATATAGTCCTAATTGGTTTCCATAATTGTTTTTGTTTGTTTTTAATTTACTACTTCTATGTCTGTATTAAAGCCCACATTGAAAGGAAAAAAAAAGAAAAAAGCTTGTACACAATGTCAGTTAGAAAACACTGCTGTTAACTGAAAATCCTATTTGCACATTCTCTGTTATGAGCAAATTCTCATCATTTAGGGTCCTACTAATCCTGAAAGGAAATCTCTTGTTATGAGTCTATGATTACATTGTGCTTCCTGATACCAGGGCACATCCTACCAGTAAGATGTCATCCCATCTATTCCTTACAAAACAATAATTAGATTGTGCAGTGCTTCCTCCTACTGAATGAGATTGCTTTTATCAGAGTATAACTGACAGCCATAACAAATCCTCCTACCACTTGATTAGTATCATCAAAGAGTGAACTGCGATGGGCAGAAGATGAACTGATTAGCTTCAGACAGTTGCTGGGAAAAAAAAAAAGTGGGGAAGGATCCTGGGGGAGTATGGCACACTTCAGTACCTGTGCCAGCAGGGAGAGCAGGGAAAGATTGGGAAGCCCAGTCAGGGGCCAAGGACTGGGCCCCGTGGTCAGCCCAGCACTGACACCACACCAGGGCATGGGCAGCTCTTCGGGGCACAAAGGCAATGGTATCCCATCCCACCACCCCATTTCCACCCCAATGACATTTCCAGTCATAGGGCCATGCTCCACTCTGACTAGCAGAGCAATCTAAGCCAGAGGAAAAAGCAGGCATTCCCAGGTGGATGATAACTGTCTCCTTAGAGATTGCTGGCACACCTGGCTTTTCTCCCTGGGAAGTTTGTTGTGCTGTGTTTTGGTTTTTCCTTGCACTGTGTCTTGTGCTCATAAAAGTCAGTAAGAGAACACATTTTGACATGAATTGACAGCATTTGGAGCCTATTTTGCCAGAAACTGAAATGTGTCAAAAGTGACCACACCCTTTTTCGCTCTAATTTTTTAGCAGAAAATTCCATTAAGGAAGTTGAGGACTTCCACTTCACTAGAACACCTGCCAGGGACAGATTTAAGTCCCCTCAATCCATCAGAGCACGTGCCTTGGCCACCAGCAGAGCATGTTGGAAGGCAGAGGCAGAGAAGGTGTGTGACACCCCAGCCACTGCTCGCTTCCACACCCAGCTGCCACTCACCTCCTCCCTGCTGGAGGCATTCAAAGATCCAAGCTGACAGAACAGAGTGACTGATGGTAAAAAATACCTTTCCCAGATGAGGGACCAAACCTGATAGGGACACAAGGGGGTGGGAGCCTGGCCACCACATTTCCAGTTGCACAGTGAATTTAGGGAAGCACCAACAGAGAAGCAACAAGTTCTGTGCATGCCAGGGGCTGAAAGTATTAGAGGCAGGAGGTGAAAAGAGAGTAAAAAAGACTTAGTGGGTGCTTTTTTCCAGTAAAGACTATGGTGTAAAGAAATATATGAAATGCAGGACCAACAGCCCAGCATGGCCAGTGCTACCAGCCAACTGCATGACACTTCAAGGCCACTCGCAGCAAGACCTGGAAATCATGGATATAAAACACAAACTGTGCCAGTGGATTTCAGCACTAAGATAGATTTTTTTCCAACATATGAACATTAATGCTTCTTTAAAGGAATGTGATGAAATTTCAAGAGAGGCTGAGGGAATGTGGTATTTGCAAGGTCTGTGCCTGAGAGCTTGCACTTAATGGGAAGACAGAACAAATGTGATGCAGACACTTATATCCCAAGTGATTTGAAAAGTGTTTGTGCCAAGTCACTTGGAAAATCTTATGAAATTAAATAATTCAATGTATAAAAATGTTCTTTACAAAGCAAAGGGAGGGAACAAGCTTTATAGACAAGATGGAAATGTGGATTAAGTACCAAAATAGATTGAAATAAGTGAACAGCCACTGTCAGATCATACTGCATTTTGTAGGTTTATCTGACAAATATATCTATAAAACACAGCACACCCCAGTGAAGGGAGAGAAGGAAAATCCTGTCTCAGAGACAGAGAGGTTTGTTTTTCCGTGACTGACCATAACCAGTGGAAACTTGTCCCCTGGTTTAGGTGCCTTTTCTGCCACATTGCACATCCTTGCAGGGGAAGCCTTCAGAATTAAGCTTCTGAAAGTGGAACAAAAGTACCAAATGCAATATAACTGCAATAACTGCAGAATAACTGCAAACTGATGTGGGGAATTGTGATCACTCAGGAATTTTTGGGATGAACCCAAACTTCCACATAACCAGCAGGAAAACTGCTGCTGCCTTTGGTAGGATCAATCCTGACTTTTGAGAAGCAGGAAACGAATGATTTCCTGGGCTGGGATTTGAACCATCAGTGAACAGGGTAGTACAAGGATATTTACAGAAAAGGACAGAGCAATTACATAAGGAAGGGGTTGTATGGACCAGCAGTGGGTGAATATAGCTGGAAAACAGGTACAAGACACAAAGGAAGATGTTAACTGGTGGGACTTGTGAAAAAGTCTCCCAAGGTCACACAGCTTCCTTATCTGAGTCCATGTAACTTATGCACAGGTGTCACAAATCCTAATTTAGAATCCTGATGATTACACCAAATTGTCACAAATGAGTGGCTTAAGTTGCTTAAAGAATCACCATTAGAGGTGTTGTCAAAAGCAGATTTTAATATAAATTTGTGGAAAATGCAACAAAGCTTTGTAGCAAGATTCCACTCTATTACTTAGTACACAGATTAATCATACAAAGGAAAATAGGCTTGGAACCACTTTAGAATGAGCTGCACAGAGACTGGGGATGCAAAGGTAGGAGTGTGTAGGGTAAGGGAGACCCTCCTGCTGAGACATGAGGTTCATGACAGGACCCCTTGCTTCAGAGAGGACCCCTTGCTTTCTAAACCCTTGACATGGTCTGGGTTTGGCTGAGTCCAATCTTACCAGTCCCAGACCTGGTCAGCATTTTATGTCCACAGGGTTTAGCAGCCCTTAATCATTGGCTAATTTAACATTTATAAAGTGATTCTGTAGAACTTACTACACTTACAACAGTGACTTTGTTACACTCCCATCCTTCACCTCAGCCAGGCACCAGGAGTTCCTGGTATGGTCAGTGCTGCTTTTACTTTAGACATGCAAGAGCTTCCAGTGTGGTCAAGGGATGCTTCACTGCCCAACTCATGACACAAATACCAAATTCCTAACAGCAATTCCAGCAATCAAAAAGCAGTCCCAAGGGCAGGGGCAGATGCACCACCACAACTGGAAAGCTCAGAAGTAGGAACTGCTCTTCAAGTCTAGCCTCACCCATGCTGAGCAGAGAGTCAAGAATGCACCCACAGTGTTCTGGCAGTGTTCTGTATGAGAACACTCTGAGGAGAACTCATCATCATCACAGAGGAGCTCCACACTGTCTTCCCTCATACTCCTTCTGGAGAATGTGGCATTTCCTCTATCAGTGTGACAGAGGCTTGACCATAAACAGAACTGAAAGAGCTGTGAAAGCCAGCTGGGTCATAAAAATTTTGAATATCCTAGGCTTCATGGGCAGAAAAGCAGACAAGGCAAGCTTTGTGACCTTATTTCCTTGAATCTGTTTCATATTTCACTTTTATTTCCTGGGAAGGAGAGATACAGACAGAACACATTCATCTCTGTCAGGACCAAGTCCAGCTCTCACTAACATAACAGGAGAGGGCCAAGCCAGAACAAGCACTTTTCAGTGTAATTGCTTTGCCTCAGCGATTTCGTTTTATCACAGCTGATGTAAGTGAAGGCGAGTGAAAGGGACCTGAGAGCACAGCTAAAAAACGACAGAGCACACAAAAGGCTTCAGCTTTCTCAAAGACAGATCGAGCCTGTCATCTTTATCTGACACTAATTGGGAGCTTTTTCATTATCACTGCCAAATTCTGCCCTTGGCTATTTGCCCATAAATCTTTCTGACATTTTCCAGTGGGAGTTGGAGGCAGATAATCTGAGGGCAGAATCTGATATGGAATTGGTAGAAGGACAAAGGCGGGGCCCAAAAACTTCCCTTTGGAATTCTTCCCTTGTCCTCACTGAGGCACATCTGATAGCAGCAATGGCACCAGTACAGGCTTTTCCCCATCAGGGGTAAAGGGAGTGCATGAGGTTTCCTAGTTTTGAGAGAGATGGGATTCATCTTTAATTTAATTTTATTTGCTTGGCAACTTTTGGAGGTGGGCTGGAGAGAGGTTGCTCACGGTAACACCATTGTTTGCATTGGGATTGCAGTGGAGTTTGAAACTGCTTACACTTTTAGAGAGCTTTACAGCTACTTTCAAATGCCTCATTTGAATCAGACTTGGGAAGGGACAGAGTGTAGTCCTTCTGATCAAGAGGCCACTGTACATCAGCAGCAGGTAACCCAGATGGGTGCCTATACAAGCTGAAACCAAAACTATCTTTAAAAAGCAAACATATCTGAAACAAACAGAATCATACAATGGAAAAGGCTCATCAACTCAGGCAAAAAAAAAATGTGGATGCATAGACCAGAAAGGGAATTTTAAAGTTATTTTGAGCACAGGATGAGGTTTATCCTTATTTTAGCACTTATTTCTCTTGTAAAGATGCAAATCAATTCACGACCCTTAATTTCCACAGCACAGCTAAAATGCTGCAACATGCAGAGAGGCATTTTTAATGTACCAGAAACTCAATAGGGAAATGGCATTATAATTAAATAAGAGCACTCCACTGTGCAAATGGGCTGGCCATATGTCCATCTTGTTTGGTTTCTGAGTGTCCACACAGTTATTCACAGGTTTGCTTTAAAAATTCTGTCTAAATTGAAGGCTGCTAAATGGAAGAACAAACAGCAGTTTGGAGAAGAAGGAGGCTCCTCTGTCTACTCACCTTTACCTTTTGCTGTGCCTCATGGCTTGATTTGCTTACATACAAGTGTGAGTACTGACAATGGAAGGATAAGTGTCACGCTGGAAAGACAGGTAGCATTGGACAACACGCCATGGCTATTGTTTGTTCAACTCTAGTCGTTCTTCTAATCTCAATTTTGTGTAAAATGCCTGACTTCACCCATTGGCTTATATATTACAACAGGAACTGGAGGACAAATGATTACGCTGCTTGCATTATTTTGCTGTAATGCAATGTTATGTTTGTACAGAACAGGCTGGAGGGCAGAACCAGGTAAGGATATTATTATGTTATGTGACTGTACTTCACAGGAAGCCCAAAGATGAATCAGTGCCCTCTGGCAGGTTTTGTGTGAACACAGACTGAAAAGACAATCCCTGCCTCCAAGGGTATTTTTACCTGAGCTCAGACTGGAGCAGCAGTGATAGAAGGTTCTCGCCAGGTGATGGAATTGGAGAGGTCTCAGTTCACATCCTGGCTCATCAGTAAATAAATGATCATGATACTTTTTCTGGTTTCCACAGTGGGTTTTTCATCCTATGTGAGACACTCAGAGGCCTCTGAGATGTCCTCTGTCAAGGACACGACAAATTCTGTAAAGCCAGCAACACTAATCCCTTGAAAAGAAAACTCACGTGCTGTACAGCCACCAGGGACATCTAATAATCTTTGTGACTGTATCAGTGTGAGGGGTAAAGGGGAAAAAGTGGAAACAGTTCACAAGAAGGTGAGGTTCTTGCTGCTGTCCAGGCTATCATCCCTGCCAGTGTTCTTCAGCAATTTTTTTCAATCCTTGGTCCATCCCATTACAGATCTTGAAGGAATTGCTGTGAGCTTTGTATCAGCTCCTTCACAGAGACAGGGTGGTGACTTCAGCCATCCCCTCTCCTGCCTGGCAGCAGCAGAAGTGTAGGTCAGGAAATCACCATCCACATCAGTTCATGTCATTTACAGTCTGTGCTGCCAGCTCCTTGATTTACAGGTCAAAAGATGAGTAAAAAGCAGGGAGTGAGGAAAACCAGCTTATTGCAGGGAAAGTAGAAGGTGGGAAGAGGCTTTTTCCCAGATGTATGAAAAAAGGGAAGAACTGCAGAGGTGCTGTGGAACTGGGGGAGGCTTGTCCCGGGGTAGGGGTCCAGGATGCCACAGTATGGATAACATTGTAGAAGGAGGAAACAAAAACAGCAACAGGGTCCTGAGATGATTATGGTGGAAGTACAGGAAAAACCTGGTCTCATGTGAGTATGTTGTTTTAATTAGTTCAAAGCCATTTTCTGTTGTACTAAATACAGAATATTTATGGAGTAATACCTGTTGCCATTCACCCAGGCTCATTATGCATAGCTTCATTTAAGGGTGATTTTTGTCATCTAATAATTTGTGTCCCATCATCAGCTTGGGGCTTATGAGATAAAAGATGACCTTTTCTTTCTGCACTCTAGGCCCTGTATTACAGTTTAGAATTGGGAAAAATTGAAGATGCGTTTGGTAAAGAAAACAGTCCAGACTGGACTCTTTTTTCCTTCAGTGTTTCTAACTCAATCTTTTAATTGTCAAATTTTTCAGAGCTAATTATATACTAATGCTACCAGCTTTAAGTCTCAAATCTAAATCACTAGCACTTCAAGGATGACTGACAAATGTGTTCTGGAATGAGTTTCATGCTTTTCCTTCCTCAAACTCGTACACATTTGTCTCTGGGAGACAGAAGGGGAAAAAAGCAAGCCAAAGTACATTGTGTCACTGAGGATTATCTTTCATGGAGGTAAGAGCTACTCATATGCAGAGTAAGCTTTAGTGATACATATATATTTATACAGAACTAGCTAATAATAGCTGTTGATTTTGGCTTTAATGAAAGGCATTAATTTTAAACTTTCCTTATTAGCATTAATAAAAATCAGCCCCAGTGAAGTGTTGCTGCTGCTCTGGAAACCAGTTGCTCAAAATCTCATCCTCTTCCACTTCAGGCTCAGACCTGTTGTACATTAGTGTGTAACAGCTCACTGGGAAGTTATGGATAAAGCTATGGATGGCACATGAAGTACAGCAGATCAGTACATTTGGCCTAACCTCCATTATATGCTATGAAAGTGGTGTCCATTTTTGCTGGTGTAAATTTCCAGTATCTGTTTCAAAATTAATTAAGGATGTGACCATCATCTGGTGTAAGTGGCTCAGCTGTCTTTCTGTATTCCCTAAAACCAGACTAATTTCTCATCCCTACAGAGTTCTGTCAGGGAGGACTGTCAGTTTCTAGTTTCAGGGGTCCTTAATTCATTCCTCAGCACTAGCCAAGTCCAGCTTTTCCCTTCTTGTCTTTCCTCTCTTCACAATTCATTTTAATACATACTTTTGAAATACAATCATCTTATTTTGGATTTTGAGCACAGTGAGATTTGACTCTTTTGTTTTCAGGTACTTTTGTATTGCTCACTTTAGCATTGAGTAGTGAGAATTAGACTGGCAGAGTTGTAATTTTATGTCATCTTGCCAGAAATTACTTGTTCATGAACAACAGCTCTGCAATCTGAAAACAGCAGTACACAGCATGCCATGCAGTGGCTGCTTAAAACACTTACCAGGTGCTCAGTCCAAGCCATGTTTAAACCAAACAAATCTGTGCCAAAATTTAGAATGTGGGAGATTTAGAGTCTTACTTTATTTTGACAATTCTTTGGCATTCTATTTTTTCTGCTGACTGCAGTTTATACACAGATGTTCTGGGAGGAAGAAAACACAGAGAAAAGGTACACAGGCAGTGACCGTTCACTGTGTCTTCTGATACAAGAAACAGGTGGCAGCAGATGAAAATAGCAGGTGGTAAATAGCAGATCCAGAATGAATAGAAGCCCTCTTTAAATTTGGCTGAAGCTGTCTGACATAATCACAAGTTTGGAGGGAAGAGTGACAGACAGACTGCATAAAAATAAATATGAAAAAAAAAAGACACAGTTCTCCCTTGAGAAACAAAGCATGCAGTTTCCTTAGCCCAGGCAGGACATGCCTGTCTGGCAGGGAGAATTTATGCACAGCCATTGCCCCCTGAGGATGCCAAGGATGCTTAGACCAGTGAGGAAGATGAGTCCCATCCAAAACCTTTACTGCCTCTGCCTGTGGACTCTCTGGGGGCAGACACCTGGCCAGGGTGATGTCCCTGAGCCAGTTTATTATTTGCAGAGGGTGTGCTTGGAGCTGGGCTGAAGCAAAGAGCAGTGTGAGAGCACCCAGGTGCAGCTGGAAAATCAGATGCTGTGGTTTTTCTGCAGGGAGTCCATGTGACAGATGTGCTGATACCAACATGTTTTGTGTGACAGAAGGATGTGAAGAGGCTCATGCTTGGTTAAAGAAAAATAGGGGAAGTCTGTGCATTTTTTGTGGTGTCAAAGTTGCTAATAAGCAGGCAAGCACTTATTGTGTCTCAGCATAGCTTAGCAGGGTGCACTTCTCAAGAAAATTAGAGGCCTTGACATTACCCTTCCCAGGTCTACACACCCACGGGCTGCTAATTACTGACAGGCTGCAAAAGGGTTGGCATAGAGAACACCTTCAAATTGCAGACAGGCACTTCCCACTACTGCCAGCGCAGAAATCATCAAGACTCAGGCTGCCCTGTGCTGTAAAGCTTTCCTGAAAGCTTATGCTGAATTTGTTCAACTTTTCCTGGATTTACACACTAACTTAGATGGTTTAGGACAATTTGTTACACATGGCTCAGTTGCTCGGTTACTCTGTGGACAGTTATTGAAACATGCTGGAAACCTTTTCATGCTTGTCAGAAATGACACTGATGGGGAACTTCACCATTTCAACAGAAAGCTTTGCAAAAACCACTTCTACCACAGTTTGTTGTGGTACAATAAATAGTAAAGAATCTGAAAATATCAAAAGGGAAATAAAAATACCAGCAGCCAGCAGCTCAAGTGTTGCCATGCTAATACTTGTAAATTCTAAATAAATAAAACGGTGGTTCTCATTTTGCTAATCACTGTGCTAGTGATGCCCAATTAGTCTAATAAATTGCCAGCAAAACAACTGAACCACCCATGCAATGATGCCTTTGTCTCTCCCTCCCAGGCTTTTCACTTGCACAAATTTATTAAATCAAGACACAAAGCATGCGTAATAATTCTTGGAAGTCAGCTGCTAATTTGCACAGAAAAATCAAACAAATAAATATATTTTGCATGTGATGCAGGGTTAAGAAAGTGTTGCAGTGTGATATTGGATTGGATAGGTTGTATAAAGTAAAATTTAAAGACAGAATGGATTGAATGAACTGCATGGACAATTGAGTCTATGAGTTAGGCTCAAGATGGGCTCAATGAGGCTGTAAGGCCAGCTGAAGCATCAGGACTATGCCACAGGACTGATTTCTGTGAATACATGTGGGGGTTTATGAGCCTAAAAAACCCAAGGTAACAGAAGTGAGTTAAAGAGCACTGTTAAGGTTGGGAAGCCAAGCAAAGAGAATTTAGGATCTGCCAAGGCTAAGGTCACTGGTATACAATACATCCCATGGCAGTCCCTCAGGATGGGCTCATAAACCAGTTTCCATAGGACCCTTATCAGACAAACCCTTTTAGCCCTGAACAGGAGCCACAGACACAGGCAGAGTAACTCCTCAGCCCTTGCTCTGCTACAGGAGGAGGATGAAGGACACCACTGTGGCCACACCGTGCTGGATGCTCACCAGTGCCCTTATCCCATCCTTCCTGCTGTTGCTCAGGAGTGCCAAGCAAGTCATACAACCTCACTTCTCAGTGGCTATCAGCAGCTAAGTGCTCCTCAGCCCGTGGTGCCTGGATCTGATTTACAGGAGTACCAAGCACTTTGGTAGACAAGCTAAATCAGGCAGAGCTGCACCAGCTGAACCAAGGGCAATTCTGCTGTTGATTTCAGCAGAGTCAAACTCAGATCAACTCCTCCATTTCCTTCCAAACCTGCATTTAAGCAGGAACCACAGAGGAATAAGGGAAGAATGAAAAGATGGGCAATGAAAAATACGGCATGTGCAATCCTCTCTCTCCATCCAAAGCCATCCTACCTAGCCGGGAGATGGAACCATCTGAGAACATCTCAGTAGAGAGCCATGAGCAAAAAATCAAGGTGATGGGATTCATCTGCCTTAACGTAGGTGTTTAAAAGACTGATGTCCAAGCCACTGTATAATCCATTAATAATGGAAAGAAGTATCTCTGATACTCTAAGCCAAATGGTGTCTAAGATAGACCTGTTGCCTGACCTGTTCCTCTCTGCTGACTACAGTGGGACACTAAGGCCATTTCTAGTTTAGCATCTGCTTTGACACAGCAGAAGAGCAAAGCAGATGGTGCTGAAGTCCCCAGTGTCTGTGGATATTCTCAGTTCAGTTAGAGAGGAAAGAGAGAGAATTCTTCCAGGCCTAGCCTGGGAAAGTTGGGAGAAGGAATGAAAACAATTGTTATCTCTCTTTCTGTTTGTGTTGTTTATAGATATGTTCTACCACAGTGTGCTATTCATAGTGCACCAATGGTGTGAAAGGTTTTCACTTTGAAACCAATCATATTTCACCTTAGCAATCCTGGCTATAAAGGAGGAACACTACTTGTTAATAAAAATCATTCTTTGCCTTCTGAAGATAAAGTCTCTTCATTCCTGTCCCTGCCTCACCAGCGACAAGTGTCCACTCCATATCCATATGGGGTTTGGTTTGGACTTGATTTAGCCTGGCTCCCCTAGACCAGCTATCCTGCCTAGGGCAGCTATTCCACCACAAGCACATTTCAAATTTGCTTGAAGGATTCATTTAGATCACTGTGTCTTTCTAGAGATAGAAAGACATTTGATGCACACCTGGAACAGAGGTTTTGGTTCAATTTCCTCTAAAAGGAATTCAGCTAAGCAGAACAACTTCTCCAAGAGCTGAGCTGACAACAGACACAAGGATGAGATTTGTTTTAGAACTGCATCATTGCACAGATCCTAAACACTGCTGTATATGCATCATATCAACTCAGACTCAGATATTTAATTTTCAGATAAGTGAATGCCAGGATTAGTGATACACATAATAAAACCCAATCATATTATTTTAACAAAATCAATCAAAACTATTTACATGACTTCAGTTATCACAGATCCTTTTGAAATGTTGTTTGTTCAACAGATCATAAAATTTGCAGAGAGCAAAATGGAAACACAGAAATGATATTTTTCATTTGAAATTAATCAGCTACAGGGGATTACTAGTCAAACCATATCTGTGGCTATCATTATAGAGTAACTTTTCCTACAAACACAAAAAGCAAACTCCAAAATCAGAGAGTTATAAATAACAGCATCTTAAGCATGATTGGAAGGAAAGGCTCTTGACTGAATGCAGAGAACATTCAAATACAGATTCAGTGCAATTTCTCTTGCTGTTTTCTGAGATGTAGTGAGAATATGCAAAAATTAGTGTGACAGTGAAGTCTTTTTCTTTATATTCACTGAAAATTCCCTGGGGAAATTCTGGCTCTGATTACAAAAGACTCATTCATCATACTTATCAGGGCCTAGATTTGTTCCTAAGCTTCCCTTTCTAAGAATTAATGTCTTTCGAACAGATTCCTTAAAACATTGCAGGACCAGCATCCTTTGAGCAGAAATAACTACAAATTCCCTGCTTAAGCTTTTCAAAATGTTTGTTAGTACAGAATATTTAACATCTTACATGGTTGCTCTTACTCACTTGCATGAGTGAGGACATGCAGAGCTTTTCCATTCTCATCAGAGATATCAAAAACATGCGAGTTCTCAGATGCTTGGTCTGGTCACTTGGGTTATGCATTCCTGTGCTGAATCTTGTAGGGAAGGTGAATAGTGTATTGTTAAGCCAGAGGAAGGGAAAAATACATTTATGAGTGAAATTTATACCCAAGAAAATACAAATATTTTCCTGAAAATTTTGTTTTCTCATTATTTACAGTTACTCTAAGTGATAATAAATAATGAATAAAATGATAGACCGCTGCATGGTGACAAGCATAACTTTTTCCTCCAACCACCAAATCATTAATGTAAGCAAAAATGAAAATATTTTTAAATTGCCCACTGTAATATCAAACAATAATTCCAGATAATACAGACTTCTCAGATGTTTGGCCCAGTCACTTCAGTTATGTGTTCCTGGGCTAAAAAGCATGAAGGGAAGATGACTGTAAAGCCAGAGTCGGTGAAAAAGACATTTATTTATGAGTGAGAAGAAAGGAAACCCAAGTAGTGGACTACACAGAGGGCTCTAAGTGGTACTGTAGGAGGCAGCTAAGCCTCCAGTGGAAGCAAGAGAGCTCTGGCCAAGCTGGGAAAGGCAGTGGTTGGGGTTCAGTGACTTACAACCATTTGGTTTGCTTTGAACATGGCCCCTTGGCCAGATGTGTCTCATGACCATCGCTGCCATTGCATCTGAGTAGATTACTGGCCACTAATAGGTGGCCATGGCCAGTGTTGCCTACTAGGCCTCAGGGGTTAACCTCGTTCTGCCTGTGGAAGAGGTCTCTGTCCTAGAAACCTGCTTCCCAGTGCTTAGCTGTCTTATCCAGGCAGACAATCAAAGGTGACTTGGAAGAACCAGGGTGAGTCACGTTATTCTAAGGAATTGGATTCATTT
The DNA here is from genome assembly GCF_024509145.1 of Vidua macroura. Lineage (NCBI taxonomy): Eukaryota > Metazoa > Chordata > Aves > Passeriformes > Viduidae > Vidua > Vidua macroura. Next base: position 79,989,753 of record NC_071573.1, read on the forward strand.
TATAGCCCTGACAGAAGTTAATGCATCGAACAATCCCCAGCTGTCAAATTTTATCACCTATTTCTGCTCTCAAACAATGGTATTATTCCAACTTAGTTGCAGAGTGTGAATGTAAAGCCTGAAGTGCTGAATTCATCTTTGTGCCTTTAATGAGACTATCCAGTGTTTTCCTATTGCAATTTATTTTTCTGTTTTTCTTTAATTCTTTTGTCCTTGGAACTTCAAGATGCCTGTGAGCATTCTCCTAAAAACAATCTCTTAGCAAACCCTGAGGATTATTTCTGTTTGTCTTCCCAGCCATGCAGGCAGTAGACATCTTCACTGTAAAACCCTGAGCACGTGGAAGATTCCCCAGTGCTTCTACTGGGGTGTACAACATGGCACACTGGCATTGTCCACTTACTGTGGTTAGCACAGGCTCAGGTTCCTGGAGTATTTTGACATTTCATTTTTTGCATACAGCGTTTTACATGAGCTGATGCTTTGGAGTGGCTACCTCGAACAGAGGCTGGACAAGGTTAAGAGAATAAAGTGGGTATTTATTAAAGGCCTTCAATAGATACACCTTGGGCAGCCAAAACTTCCAAGTGGCTACACCCAAGATGGATGATGGTCACGAGTTTTTCAGAAAATTTTCAGTTTGGTTCATTTACATATCAGGGGTTAATCCTCCAATTACAGCTTCAGGTAATGAAGTAATATACCCCTATTTGGTCTCCCTCAACTCCATTTGTTTATACTTTTCAGGGCCTGGGGCAGTAGGGTGTCCTTGAGTTACAGGCCTAGAGGGATTGTTTTGTCTGAATAAAATGGGAGAACAAGCTATGAAGTTTTAGAGCTATACCCTAATGCAGTACATGATTTGAAAAATGTAAAAGCTAAAATCCTAAGGCATCAGAGCCATCCAATGGTAAAAAGCTTCTTGGAATGACAAATTGAAGGGAAATTTTGCAAATCCTGATGAATTCAATGTTCTGGTTTAGAGTGTGATTCAATAAACAGCTCCAAACAGGAGTGGAGAAGTGAAATATAGCACAGAGGGAAGAAGTCAGGTGGTAATATGAAGAAGACCAGGAAAACCTCAAGATGCCACTGGCCAACAAGCCAGTGAAGCTAGAGACCCTAGCACTATTATGGCCTGGGGTTCCCGTAGTCTATCCAACCCCAGCTGCCATAGGTGTCCTGGATAGTGATGTCCAGCTAAGCACAACCTGTCCAGGTCCCCCAGGCAGGCTCCCAGCTGCAGGCAATCTTAGCAAGCAGCTCAGCTCTTAAGTGAGATCAGCTCTTTGGTGAATTTAGCTCTTCAGTGATTTCTGCTCTTTGCTTGCTGAGGTGTCTCAGCAGACACGGGGAGAGAGAGGAAAAGAGCTGTGCAAGGTTCCACAGATGTGTTTTTATTGTCAGCCCCTGTGAAGGGTGACAGTGAAGCTCTTCTGCCAAACTGGGCAGAGGCAGGGGTTTATAGGGTGTAGGGGGTTTGGGAAGCAGTCCAATAGTAAGGGTCGAGGTGAATATGACCTATGGTCTTACAGAGAGATAACAATGGTCCAAAGCTGGAAGAGGGGCTTCTTTGGTCCAGTCATCAGGACTAGGTGTTTCTTATCTTAGGCAAGTGACCTCCAGGGAGGCCTTGCAGGGCCTGTGGCTGCTACATAGCACCACTTCCTTAAATTCCCAGCTAGATCAGTTGGTCTAAGAAAAGGTGATTACCTTTCCCTCCAAATATTTCTGTGGTTATTTGGAAAATAATAGTTCTAATCCTTATTAAAATATCTTTTAAAGTCTTTGAAAATCATGTTAAAACAAGAATCCTGAAGACTAACCTCTTCTGTGACATAAAAGATCTTTCAGAGTTATTTTATTTTAAAATAATATGGATGTGTTCTGCCATGTCCAAAGATTTTCACAAGTCTTTTTTTTTTTCAGAGCATAAAACAATTCAGACCCATGTTGCCACTTTTAACTGTGAGCAGTTAAATCTGAGCCTTTTCCCTCCTGCTCCCCCAGTGGTGACTGCTTCTCTCCACCACACCAACACAAGGACACTGCTGACCCCAGAACAACTGTGCAAAGAAGGAGGACTGCACAGTTAGTTCATTGAAGTGGTCCCTTAGGATGTGGCTTGCTTTTAAAGGCAGGAGCTGAGTTATCCATACCACCACTTTCCTAACCCGCATAACCCGAAATTAGCCAGAAGAATTAAACTGCTGGTTGAGAAATCAACATCCATTTATGTATTTCTTGCCACTCTTTGCTTAAGGCATCTCAAACACTCAAGATACTTCATACCTTATCCATACCACAAAGGTTTAGCTCACTGACTCCTAATACACATTTGAAATACATCTTATATTTGAGGAATGATATATGCTTCTGAAAATTAGACAAGACTTTAGTCCACCTACCATTTCCAGACAAGAAAATGAGTACTGGAAGGTGCAGCAGTGGGCCAGGGCAGAGGGAGGACAGCTTGGAGCAGACTGGGATGTGTACCTGAAGTCACGAGAGTCAAAAGTGAAACAGGGAAACCTTGAAGTGGAAGTGCTCATTTGAAGCAACGAACAGGGGTTGGCATGGGCCAAGTTCTTAATTGCACTCGCACCATCTGCCATGGTTCAACCCCAGCCAGCAGCCATTCACTCACCCCCCTCAGCCATTCAGTCACCCCACTCAGCCATTCAGTCACCCCCCTGCCTGCAGGATCAGGGAGAGAGCCAGAAGGGTAAAAGCTAGAAAACTCACAAGTTGAGACAAAGACAGTTTAATAGGGAAAGCAAAAGGCACTGACCCAAGCAAAGTAAATCAAGGAATGGATTCCCTTCTTCCCATGGGCAGGCAGGTGTTCAGCCATCCCCAGGAGAGCAGGGCCCCATCACACCTAACAGTGGCTTGGGAAGGCAAAATGGCATCACTCCAAATGTTCACTTACTCCTTCTTCCTCCCGCTTTATGCCCTGAGCATGGTGTTCCACAGTCTGGAATGTCCCTTTGGCCAGTTGGGGTCACCTGTCCTGGCTGTGTCTCCTCCCAGCCTCCCAAGCACCCCCAGCCCCCTCCCCAGCCTGGCAGCATGAAAAGCAGAAAAGGCCTTGGCTCTGTGTAAGCCCTGCTCAGCAATAACAAAAGCATCTCTCTATTATCAACCCTGTGTTCAGCACAAATCCAAAACACAGCCCCCCACCAGCCACTGTGAAGAAAATTAACTCCACTCCAGCAAAAACCAGCACATCATGCAGCTGAGGTCTCTGCACTCTTGACAAAATAATCCTTGCTAAATGTGGCTCAGCATCTCATGGCTGTGAGGACCAGAGTCTATCTTTTGAGAATTTTTTTCTTTTGCAAAAATCACCACACTTACTGATGCAAAGGTTCAGGAGCCAAGTCAAACAAAGCACAGAAGCATGTGAAATGTTATTTATGCATCAGGATTTAGTTTAAGCAGAGGCCTTGCATTTATGCATTATTACCAGCCGATTTCTTTGTCACCTTGGAGAGGTGAGGTTTGTCCTTTATCTTTGTGCTTAAGCTCTCTGCACATTATTCTTCAGCAAACATTTAAATTCACCATAAATCTACAAGAAATCTTTCTTTTTTTTTCCCTGTCTCTTTCCTTACTTGCTGTTTTCTCTCCCTCCATGCAATCATTTATTCAGGTTCCAAATTCCTTTCCAGTGTTCCCAGAGTCAATTTGAAACTAGTGCAGGAGACAGCAAAAATTAGTTTAGAGAAATTATTTGTCTGCCAGCTGTCATTCCAGCATTTCCTCCCATCAATTCTCCAGCCTACCTTATTCCTTTTCTTCCTAATAAAATTTTCTGCATTATGATCCCTAAATTGTTCATATTCCTGTTTAGGCTTTAGTGTTCCACTTGCAAGCAACAACAGTTTATGTTTTCTGCTTCTGACATTTCTTAGAGATTAATCACTGTGCAAATGCAACTCCATGGAAGTCAGTGAGACTCAACCAATTCTTGGTAGCAGCCCCTTTGACCTGGTATTTCTAATGCTTCATTGACACTAAATCTATCTTTATATAATTCACTCTTTAAATTATATGCTACTTTCTTATTTATTATAACTATTTAAACCCCTGGGTTCTTCTATTTGGACAGCAACAATAAGCAATTTTACAGCCCAGAGAAATTAATAACACTAGCCACTGAGCTCTGTTGTCAGGCCAGAGACCTCCTGATCTCAATAGATTGCTTGGCACAGTCTCTGTATCCATTTTTTAACTGGAAATAATATTTTTTTTTTGCTCAGTGTGATGGAATTCTCTGAAATAATTCAACTGGAAGGAAAGCTACCTTGTCAGAAAGTCATTATCTTAGCAGTTTTAAAGTAAATTTGTGAGATAAGAAGTATTGGCTAGGAAGAAAGAGAGTTTGAAGGAGTAATATTTCTTTGGAATAAGTCTGAGACTTAGATTCTGATACAAAGTGGAAGATTATCAGCTGTGCCTGTCCCAGGACAGACTGGTAGGTAAATTGCACTAATTTTCATTGGGGTTAAACATGATCACATATCTGTTTCCAAAACAATGAGAAAAATTTAACTTAATCGACTCTGATTCCAAGGAGTGTTTAATTTTTTGTTTAGCCATTTCTATACAAATAAGTGTTTTAATAAACATCAGGAGACACAAATGATTTATTACTGATTGCATTACATATATATTACCACTATAAAACTTAGTGTACACACCAATTAATCTTTCAATTTTTTTTTCCTGTCCTAAGCAAATGCCTGCTTTGTGGCAAAACAAAATTAGTGACCCAAGTGGAGCATAAATTACCTTTATCTCAGTGATAATGGGTATTATTTAGCAGGAGATCCTTTCAAGTATTCACTAATGTCATTCTATAGTATAGTTCTTCACATAACTTACAAGATTAGCAAAACAGTTCTACAGTCACTAGTTAAGAGATAAAAATAAGGCTGATATTTACTGAAATCTGTCAGCTCAACCAATCCTGCAGAAAAAAGTCAGCCACTAACAACCCATGGCAATTCATCACATAACACTGGCTCTGACATTGCAGTAATATCTGCTCGAGAATGGATGGTTGCTCTAATATTTGCACCCAGAAACTACTACAGTATCTACAGAAATGTGGCATTACTTTTTTAAAAGCCAAGCACTGACTTTTCAATCGAGTTCATTTATTATAAGAGAGACTGAATGCATAAGCTCAGAAGCTAAGAAGCTCAGCATATCTTGCTTTACATGCCCAGCTCCAAGCATGGACGTTTGCCTGGCACAGGAGAGGACTTCCCACCTGGATAGACAGTGGTACTTCTGCTGCTGAGCAGGCACACACAATCCACTCAGCTTCCCTTTCTCTGGTGAGAGCCACCTGCACACCATGCACACCGAGATCAATGTAAAATTTAAGATAGTCTTGCTGAGATGAACTTCAGCTTTTTTGGGGGAATTGTTTTGGATTTATTAGTCTTTTCAATAATCTGGAGGATATGACCACATCTGGAATAGAAAGACTTTCAAATGCTATTCCTGACTAACCATTGGCTCATGAGTCAGTCTTGATAAATTCTATAAATTTTCTAATACACAGATTATTCTTTTCAAAAGCAGCCCTTTCCTTTTTTATAGTGTCTCAGGGTTTGATGCCCACTGATGTCTTGTACTAAATGCCTCTGTTTGTCAGCATGGTGGCCCACTGTTTTGCTGGTGGAAACCAGACAGCAGTTTCCAGACTGGTCTGCACAAATTGCAAGAAAGCAGGAGTGGCAGCTCATAAAGTCAGTCACAGAGGACACTGATGTCTTACCTCCAGCCTGTCTCCTCCCTCCCTCTTGAAGAGGGAGCTCCTCAAAGGCAAAGTTTTCAGGCCAGACACAACCCCAGCACAGCTGGATCCCCCAGGCCCACAGCACACACAGCTCCTACAAGGAAGTAGTGACATGGTGTTGAATTGAAACTTGTAGCTTGTTGGCTGCTGAGGAACAATCCTAATCACTGCCAAGGACATAATGCCTGAGTACAAGAGGAGGGAGGAAGGGCAGGAGAAGCAAAGGCTTTTCATCTTTCATAGCCAAAGACAGAAAAATGAAATTCTAATTATTACGTTCTAACAGATGCTAATTTGCAAGAGTGAAATTACTTTGGGAGGCCATTCCTATTTCCAAGATACTCATTCCTCCAGAAAAATACCTGATGATTTGGAGTAGTTTAACACCTACAAAAACAACTGTTTGTGCAATATAAACAGTTTGAAAGTACTTATTACTTTCTTTAAATATTACTTATCTTGCCCAACACAATGACTGATTTCACATTTGACTTCATCTACATAAAATTCACTCGGTTATGGAGAATGACAACGAAAAATATAAAAACACTTGGGGCCAGTTTCTGCTCTGAGTCCACATTGCTACCTCACTGGCAAGAGACAGCATTGCTCTGGACTGAGCCCAGGGTTTGTAGCAAAAAATAGAATTCAAATAAAATGTGTTCCCACCTTTAACAAATATGTATCTACAGCTATGCTGAACTTTGCCAAGAGCTCCCCTTGGTGAAATACAGATTTTTCTTCCTATCTTCCAGTAGCAGCAGGGATCTCTAAACCCCACTGTGCTCTGAGAACAAGACTTCTGGAGTTAGGGCCACAATATCACCTCTTTGCAATATGGTAATTTATTTGGGGAAAGAACTTTCTTCTTTCCTTTCTTGGTGCTTTCCAATCTGTTTTTCTTACTTTGCTGAAATCAACAGTTTTTAATCACTCATGCAGAGCTTAGAACAACATTGTTATTTATATATATTGATAATAATATTATCTATACTTACATGCTGGGGAGCCCTTCACTTGAAAATATTTCAGAAAGATGCCACTCTTCATAACCTGTGGAAAATTTATTATTTAGGCCAATGTGTCGAAACACAATATTGGGTTTTTTCTGCATAGTTCTTTGCAAGGCCAGTTCTGTTGGGTTGAAATCTTTGTCCTTCTGCTGTTCTTTCAGCAGCTACTTTTATTCCTTGTTTTCTTGATTCCAAAACCAAGTAAAAGGTGACAAGACTGCTCAGCAGCAAGACGAGAGCCCATGAAAAATCACTCTGCTTCATGTAGGCAAATATCCCATCCACACAAGACAACATTGGGGTGAAAACTGAACCCAGTTTTCTGGGCCACTTCTTGGACTTCCTAAGTCCTCAGTTACATTCCTGGGATGAACAGGTTTCTGTCAGAGGACAGCTCCAGTCCTGAACAGCAATCCTGCCACAGGGATCCAACAAAAAGGGAGAAATATGAAGTGGTGGGAAGAAAACCAACAGTGGCAGTGGAAGAAGGCACAGGAGGGATAGAAGGACAAGGGAGAGGAGGAAGGCAAGGGCACATTGCAAAAGTGCCAAAAACAGGCAGAAAGGAGAGAGTTATTTCCAAGAAAAGTCAGCAAGCACAAAAAAACCCCACAAAAACCAACAAACCAAAACCCAACAAAAAAAACCACCCCCCCAAAAACCCCTGAAGAACAAAGGGAGAACACAGAGGGCAGGTGAAAGCAAAACTACAGCATAAGAGACTTTTGAAATAAAAGGCTTAAAAGGCAGGAGGAAGCCTTGGGACAGAGGGAATACACTTCAAGGCAAATCTCTCTCACTCCTGGGTCAGCATAATCTGCAAATGTTAAAGTTATTTTCTTAATTACCAATACTTTTTGCCTTGGAGGCTTTATTTTTTCCTAGAATTAAAAGATTACTAGCATGACAATTTTATTTCAGTATGGATTCTACTTAATTAGATACACACATGTAAAACCATGGATCAGCAAAAGGAAGAAATAACAACCTAATTTATTCACACACCCATGGAGGGAAAAAACCAACATTTTTAATCCTCTTTCTTGGAAGCAGTGAAAAAAATTCTGACTCCCATGCCTTCCTCTCTGGGGATGTCCTGTTGGTTGTCAAGATTTCCTAGAGTCAGAAGGAGTTGCTGTAGCAGACTGAACTGCATGGCATGGTGTTTGTGGATTACTGCACACAGCAAGCAAGTCTGGCCTCTGAAATCTACTGGGAATTTGCAGCTTGGTTATCTGCACATGTGCAGATAAACCAGGAAAAGAAACTAAATTAAGAATCAGGCAGGGATTGTTAATAGAGAGTATACTTTCACAGAAAGTGCAAAGCCATTTAATGCAACTTATTTTAAGAATACCCCCAGAGATATAGTTCAACATAAAACACGTAACATTTTTTGAAGCCAAATTAATGAACACACTTCCTTGCCTAGAAGAATTTAGACTGAAATAACCACATGTAGTATAAATGAAGAATTAGATACAATATGACACAACTTAATGACATCTGAACCTCGTTCCAGATTTTCTCCCATATCTGAGGGTCTTGGAATGCCTGAAGATCCGACTTATCAGTAAAGATCTAGATGAAGAAGGCACTTGGTACTTTGGCCTTTTCCATGTTCTTTGTCACCAGATTCCCCAGATTATTAAGCAGCTGTCCCACATTTTCCCTAGTCTATCTTTTGCTGCCTAAGTACCTGTAGAAGCCTTTCTTGGTGCCCTTTACATATCTCAGCAGATTCAACTCCAGGTGGACTTTGGTTTTTCTAAGCCTAAACCTTTATGATGCATTCCTCCTGGCTCCCCTATGCCTGGTTCCACCTCTTGTATGCTTCCTCTTTATGTCTGAATTTTGTCAGGAGCTGCTTGTTCATCTGTGCAGATCATCTGTCTTCATCTAAAGAAGGGGATCCTTGAAAAGCAACCAGCTTTCCTGAACCTCTCTTCTCTCTGGAGCTGTATCCCATTGGATTTCTCCAAGCAGATCTGTGAATAAGCCACAGCCTGCTCTTCTGATATCCAGGGCTGTTATCTTCCTGGCTGCTTTACTCTGTCCTCTCAGGAACCTGACCTGTACCATCTCATGAGCACTGTGGTTGCGACCATCCCCAGAATTCACACGGTCATGATTATCATGGAAAGGAATTCATTTTGCATTCTTCAGACTGCCAACCCAAACTGATCTTCAGGGATGTTCTTTAACCATATTGCATAAAATCCTGGTGCTTCAATAAGAAGTTTGGACATAGGAATAATTTAGAATTGCAGGTATCTGTTGTCATTTCCACCCAAGCAACACTCCTTTTCAGTGCTGTTGGATCTGCTGTTGAGGTCTACAGACACTACAAGCATGTACGGACTCACATTTGTGATTGACCTGTATCTCCTGAGGGAAACAAAAAGAGTTGTCACCTCCCTAAGTATTTCAAAGAGCTTCTATAAACATACAAAGTTTTCTTCAAGAGTTAAAGAAATATTCTGTGCTTTTAAAGAAAGGAATGTTCACATCCAAAGCCTGGAATCATGTTTACACCTGAGAAAAACACGAGGTGTGCATTTTCAAAGCACTGATCTCTAAACATCTAATTTTTACATCTCTGTACTTTCAAGTATGCATTATAGTGAAATGTTTTATGGGTTACTACTGTGTCTTCTGTCACAGCACACTCAGAAGGCCCATCATAGGTACACTCCTTTCTAAATTTAGTCACAGTAATAAACTTCAACAAGTAAAATGGTCTCAAAACAACTCCAAATTTGACTCCACTGCCCTAGACCTTCCAGCAAATAAAACTAAAGGAAGAGTTATACAGGGAGATAAAAATCTCAAGGTGTGTAAAGGACAGGGGAAAACAAAGTGATAAAGTGATGCCCTTTCTCAACCACCATTATTGCAATGTTTCTGCATATTCTTCATTGCTCTGGAAAGTAACTGCCTTGCTATATATGGTAAAATATTTTATAAAGAGCAAAGTCTGTGCTATACACTTTGTGGTCCTTTGACAAATCTACCTACAAAAATACTGGTAAATAATACCTTGCACTTGGCAGTATGATCACCTTTCCACAATCTGTACATACGAAATGTGCATTCCCAGTCACTGCTAATTAATGGCAAAGTGCAGGCATATACCTCCAAAAAACATGGATCACACAGAACTATCTGAAATCATGAGCAAATCACACTCTCTTCCTTTGTTACTCTTACTTTGAAGTAAAATTCTACACCAAAAACTGTCTCAAACAACCTACAATAGATTTTAATTTGTGTGTGTTTGCAGATATGCAGGGGAATAATTGTCAGTATGTCAAACCTATTTTCCCAAATTCTTTTATTGACTTTTCCTAATATGAAATACCTGCTTCAACAAAAGTTTTTATTTGCTTACAAAAAGAACAGCTAGTACTTTGAGAATGGTATTTTTAAAAGCCTTTCTTAAGCTGGGTGGAAGAAGTGTTACAGTGTGGAAGGAAAGTTTAGCAGACCAAGTGTAGCACAGGCAGTGAAGGAGTCCAGTGAGGAGCTCAGTTAGGTCCATGTGATCTCAGTGAATGCTGCAGAGCAAATACTGAGATAGCATCCTAGCAATTCAGTGCACAGCACTATTTGGAGGCTTATGACCCCCCCAACCAGAAACACCTTCCTCATCAGCTAATGTTGGAAAAGATTTATAATGTCTGAGCAGATCAAAGTGAGCAGAAAGGAGTCACGGGTCTCCCACTGAATGAATTTCCTTGGCTGTTCCATGGCGGCATGATGCTACAAAAGTTTATTGCTGAGTTTTATAACACAAACTCTTGGATATATATATAAAGGTTCAGGGGGAGTTTCCAGCAATTTTAGTCATTCTGCTGACGACAGGAAGCACTGAAAATATGTAGAAAATAAAGTAAAGAGCAAATAGATGATCTGTATTCTGCTCACATAAAAAGACTGCTTTCCAAGCAGGGCAAAACTGCCTCGCTGGAACCCATGGCAATAAATTACAGGGAAGGACTGCTATATCTGCTGTATAAGGTGAGAAATTTTGGCCTACATCATTTTCAGTTGCAAAATGTTGCTCTCCTTGAAACAAATTTCTTTAGATATGACAGTTATGCTTGTCATTATGGGGAAATATGTCCATGACAACATAAAAACTTAAAACATAAAGAGCCAAGTCTATTCCAGATGTAATTTTAATAACAAAGTGAAATCAGGGTGTTTAGCATTAGCAGGTTCCTGTGCTTTATGAAGCATGAGCATAGGATAGAAGCAATTGTGAGTGGCATATCTGTTCAAAGCAGCACGTAATAAATGGCATCTTGCAAAGCAGCTTTTTCAGTAATTCACTATCAGATGACAAAAAGCCCATTGAAAGAATTTTCTGTTCCTCCTGATTGATGTGATTTCTTTAAATTAAAAAAAAAAAAAAAGAGAGAGAGGGAGACAGAGAGATAGAGTGAGAGAGAGGGGATGTTTTCTAATCACAGAATTTCTTTATGTTCCAACTGCAGCTTCGCATCAGCAATTTGAAACTCTTGACATGTTATTTCATTTCACTTTGGGGCACAACAAGGTTCAGATAATTTTGAGTATGAACAAACTGGTAAAGTTCTCTGGCCATTAAGGCAGAAGAAAGAAAATTTCCGTGCAGGCACTATCTAGTTGTCAGCAAGAGATAAATAAAATGAACTGATTTTGCACTCCTTACTAATTATTAGCCTTACTAATTATTTTAGACTGAAACAAGTAGATCTTTGCATGAGCTTTTTGTATATTACTCCAAAGTACTATTGTGGACTTCCATGAATTTTGAAAAATTAAGGCAGAAAATTGCTTAACTGAAAAAAACCCCAAAGTTTATGTGTTTTAACAGCTTTCAGGACATTAAAAAACTCAAGTGATATTTCTCAGAAGCCTGATCCAAAGCCCACTGAAGTCAGTATGAGCCTTTCCATAAATATAGGGGGTTGGATCAGCTGCTTGGTTTAAAAACATAGATTTCAGAAGGAAGATTATGAAATTATATACTAGCCTGATCTAGAAAAATTAATCTATTATTTCCAATATTATTTATTGATACTGAAAGGCCATTTAAGATTCAACTCTCTGCTACACCAGTTAATTATGTGTGTTGTAAATCCTTGAGCTTATATCTGAATACATCACATAGTCACAAATTCTTCCATGCATTCAAGCAAATTAATTCCTTGCCTGGTCATGTTATACTTAGTTGTTTTGCTGCTTTTTGATGGATTGGAACAGATTAACTTTTCTGAAGGCAATGCCTCAGTTACTCACTGAACCCTTCAGTCTTTTCTGCACACCAATTAGCCACAACCTATTTCCTCACCACTGGTTACAAATCAGGGTATGTTGCACAACCCCCTGTCTGTGATCTCCCCTGTCTGTGATCTCCTACACACTGCTTAGGACCCTGAGATGGCCAAGTTACCAGGAATAGATGAAAGCTGTAGAGAAAGTGTCATGACTTCTGGTATAGTTGGCATTTCTAACACAAACTTCTTAGGGTTGGGGGGGATTTTTTGTATTGCTTATACATCAGGTTCATGAGTGTTGAATACAACATGCATATGAAATATCACTACAGGATGATGTCTCATCCATTTACCTAGGGTATTTAGAGCTAGATAATGATTTTTCTGGAACTTTAGGCATGGCACTCCATCCTTCCACAATTCCTTTCTTCAAAGAGAGTGGAGTGCAGAGGGTCTAGGCACTTAAAGATAAAACTAATTTACAAAGGCCTTTAATCTGTGTGGACCCTACAGAAGCTCAGTGTACACATTCAAGGTGCTCTGTGGCCAGAAGACCTCCTCACAACAGTCTCCTTCACTGTGCAGAATCCCTCTGAGGAACTGCTGAGGTTCCTAATACTGCAGTCTTCACAGCTTATGGTGCTTCCCAGCTTATGATGCTTCCCAGTTGAATGGTACAGGCCTAGTCTGTGCTCTGTGCTTGTGATATGCTGGCAAAAATTCAAGCAAAAATTGTTTGTGTGCATATGCATGTGTACCCTTCCAAATTTCCAAGGTCCCTGATGCAGCCTCTAGCCTGTGAGGGTGATTTGATTTGTGCTTTGAATATCAAAAGACCCTTCTGCCCCTTCCTGCGTAGTTCCCTGTGGATATTCTCAGTTCAGTCAGAGAGAAAAGAGATAGAATTCTCCCAGGCCTAGCCTGGGAAAGTTGGGAGAAGGAATGAAAACAATTACTATCTCTCTTTCTGTTTGTGTTGTTTATAGATATGTTCTATCACAGTGTGCTATTCATAGTGCACCAATGGTGTGAAAGGTTTTCACTTTGAGACCAATCATATTTCACCTTAGCGATCCTGGTTATAAAAAGGAATGCTACTTCCTGTAATAAAGATTCTTCTTTGCCTTCTGAACACCTTGGAGTCTTTTCATTCCTGTCCCTGCCACAGTTCCCTAAGAAATGAACACTCAAGTTGCAATTGTAAGACATCCATGTGCCACATATAAATGTTATTCCCTCTGGTGAGAGCACGTTTAGCTGATCTTCAGGCAGCTTGTCCTCTTTGCATGGTGCAGGCTCCCACAATACACAACAAAGCTGGAGCCACATCAGACCATGATGACCACAAGAGCAGACCATGATGAACACAAGAGCAGACCATGTGACTGGTACACAGCTTTCTTCTAACTTTGACCTGGGTTATGGGACTCAGTTCAGCACCTTTACATTGTCTGTTGCAATATAAACACAATATTACAGAAGTTGCCCATGTGAATTGCACAATGGAGTGTCCCAAGCCTTTACGTGCCCTCAGTTTGTCCTCCTAACATGTTCCTTCTTGTTCTCCTGACTAATCCACTCTGAACACTAGAACTTTCATCTCAGATATTTGCCTTAAGCTGAAAACACCAATGATTTACTGTTGCTGACTCCAGAGTTAAATGGCTGTTTCCTGTTGTGTGTCTGGTTGAGTTAATGTTACAGCAATATATTAAGTATTGGCTTTTCCCTATGGAACAACATACTCTTAGAATAGTTTTATTGGTTTTCAATTTTAATTGTTTAATTTGCTTGAAACTTCTGCATATTTTACTTTTATTATGAGCTAAATGCAAGCATCCTGCTCTCGGAAGAGCTGTTTGTTAGCAATCACAGAGTCATAGAATGGTTTGGGTTGGAAGGAGCCTTAAAGGCCTGAAGCTGTGTCAGGGGTGGTTTAGGTTGGATATCAGGAGAAAGTTCTCCATCCAGAGGATGGCTGGGCACTGGAATAGGCTCCTCAAGGAAGTGGTCACAGCACCAAGCCTGACAGAGTTCCAGAAGCATTTGGAAAATGCTCTCAGGCACAGGGCAGGTGTCCTGTGCAGGGCCAGGAGTTGGACCCGATGATCATGATGGGTCCCTTCCAACTCAGCATATTGTCTGATTCTACAAGTCTATGACTACTCTAGAGAACAACTTCTCTAGAAATGTGGCCTTGAACCTCTGAGACATCTAGTATCTCAAAGCAACAACAGCATATCCCATTTTTCTTGGAAGCATCTGGGAAGTAACAGGGTAAAAGACCATTAAATTTGGTAGATGTCAAGGCAAATGTTTTCTTTGCCTGGGCATTTAGCCACCATATCTTAAAAAACTATTATTTTTTCTACTTCTCCTGGGTTTTTAGTTTGATTTTTCATGAATTCTGCTTAAAATTGACTTTTCTTTTTGTTATTTACCAAGTGACCCATATTTCCTTGTTTATCTAAAGAGGTCTTCCAGATTTTTAGGCGGTATCATTGCCAGCAAAAATCTTGGCTGCATCTATTACATGCTTTACTGGTACAAGTTATAAACACACACTGTTTTCCTGGAGACAGAGCACCAAACTCCCTCCACGTGCAGCTGCTGGTACAGATGTGGTTAAATTGGAACAGTACTGCCCTCTTTAGAAAAAGCAGTGGCTGGAATAAACTAAACCACACTGGACTATTTTTGAACTACAGTCCTTGCAAGTGCTTTCCTTCCCACGTTTCACCAGCAAGCCTCCAATGACAGTGGACTCTTGCAGCAGGCTTGGCCTGTGCAGGATGGGATTCATTGACTTTTCCAGCAACACTAGGCTCTGAGCACTGCAACTTTTCTCTGATATCTGTTCAGAATTGGCAGACAGAACTGGAGGTATAATTACATGTGCAACATTATTAATGAATCTCATCAAGAGGAGAACACAATATCCTTGAAATACATAAATCCCTAGAGGCTATCTACGGCTAATTTTCTCACCCATGTTGTTTCTCCAAGCTCCCTGTAATAATGAAACAGCACTTAGACCTTTTAAGCACCATATTGCGGTGTTGCTTGCTTTTCCCTGGTCCTGGGCAGCTCTGGAGAGCCTGGCTCGGGCGCTGCTTCTCGGCGGGACCGGGGCTTGCCGCGATTCCTAGGCACTTCTGCTTTCCAAGCACCGGGGCGGGCTGGCTGCTTCTGCCGTCAGCACGAGGGGCGAGACAAAGAGGTGAAGGAATTGTCCGCTCCGTCCGCGTGGTTGGCTGGAGAGCTTTAATGGCCATGGGGAGCTGCGGTGGAGAAGCCGCGACTCGCTCCCAGCGCTGCGTGGACAAAATGGCCCCGGGACCGGGGAGGCGTGGTGTAGCAGTCAGAGGCCCTGCAAGGCCTCCATGGCGGTCACTAGCCTAAGATAAGAAATGCAGAGTCATGATGAGTGGAACAGAGCTGCCCCTCTTCCACACATCAGACCCCTGTTGTCTCTCTGTAAGGCTATAGGTCGTATGCTCCTCGACCTCAGCCATGTACAAATCCTGATCTTCCAATAGCCTATATAAACCCATACCTCTGCCCAGTACAGCGGTAGAGCTGTCACTGGAACCCTTTGCAGAAGCTGCCAATAAAGACATCTCTGCAGAACTCCACACAGCCTTCACTTCTCTCCATCCCTGCGTCTGCTGAGGCACTTTGCGAGCACAGAGCTGAAATCACTGAAAGCTGAAATCACTAAGAGCTGAAATCACTCCACAAGTGCTCGCAAGGTAGCCAGCGGCTTGGAGCTAGCTGGGGGGCCCAGACAGGCTGCGCCTCATCAGCACAGCGTTATCCGGGACACCTACGGCGGCTGCTGCCCCGGGGCCAGACGGACCCCCGGGACCCCCGGCCGCAATAGCGTGGCAGGACAAGGGGGGCAGAAGCCCTCCCACCCAATGGGGACAGGCACTGTGGCGGTGACGTGAACCACGGCGACCAACGGGGACGCGACAGGGGCAGACACGGGGCTCTGGAGCGAATGGGGACATGGGGATTGGGGTAACGGACAGGGAAGTTTCAGGAAGGAACAGGGGGTGGTTACTGGAGTGACGTGGGGAAGCTCCAATGGCAGGCAGCCTGGAGCGAACCATCGCGGGGGGAACAGGGTGGTACAAAGGGGTACACAGAACCAGCTAACTAACATATCAGAATCCCTAATCTGAACCCAAACCCGCGATGCAACACCATATTGTATAAATTCTAGGTGACATACAACCCTCACAGCAAGCCAAGGAAAGTGACAGCATTAAATTCCCAAGAGCTATCAGGATACATTAACAATTTTACAAGAAAATTACTTTTAAGAAGACAAATTTTAAACAAATTAACATGAATCTAAAAGGTTTCAGCAGAGCATGGAATTTCATCCACAAAATTTTGCTTCGGGGTCACATAATTCCATCCAAAGTGAAGCAAAAGCACCACAACACATACACATGGTCACAGCAGGCTAATCTCACCTCTGATCATAAATTTGTCAAAACTCAGCTCAGCTCAGAAGGGATTTATGTTGGACTGACACTGAAGAGTTTATCAGCTGCTATCATAGAAAGCAGCCCCTGCAAACCACAGTAGAGATGAAATAGATGGGGCTGCAGCTTCATCCTATTTGGCTATAGTATCCCTTCAGCTGCAGCGCCCTTCTGTGCACTGCATTTGTCCATGTCCTGACAAAGCCTTTCAAGCGATCAGCTTTGCTGCAGTAGTATGCAATAGGTCATAAGCATCCGTCTGTTTGGGACTTGAGCTTGCCAAAGGAACAGCAGTAAACAACCTGGCCCCTATGAGACAGTGGCACGGCTGGCCAGGAGGCTGCGAGCCAGCAGAGGAGCGGACATGCTCAGCTCCAGCTGGGATGCTATGGATTGCTCCTCTGTTTCCCCCCATGGTTGCCTCTGTGCCTTGTTTTGTTGCTCATGTTGGTGGTCTGGGGAGTTCCACTACATTTTTGAGGTAAGGTGGTTGGGAGTCACTGTCTCCCTCCATCAGTACCACACAGTGTGAGGTGCCAAGGCCCAGTTTGGCCTCCCAGAAGAACGCTCAGCACCCCCAAGGACTGTCCTAAACACATGTGTGGTATCAGCACTCACTGGGGCAGTTCCAAGGGAAACTTTGGAAAGGTCACCATTCTCCTTTGGTGTCACCTTTGGGCTGGAAGAGCAGTTGAATTTCAGGGGGGCACATGTGACACCTACAGCCAGTCTAGATCCCTTAGTTCTCTACTTTCAGTCTCATTCTATGTCTCTAAATCACACACCTCCAAACTGGTCCCTGCAACAACTGAAATCTGCTGAATCAGCAGCTCTGGGAGAGGGGAATTACGAAAAAAAGGATTTCAGAGCTGCCAAATTTTCAAGCAATAGCATGGCACAGAAAGCAGAAGGCATGCAGACAACATATAAGGAGCAAGCTGGAAGGCACTGGAGGTCACTGTACAACCTATGAGGAGAGCAAAGGGCATGTAACCAGCAGAGAATGGTGAAAAGTATCATGATTATTGCAATCAATGCAAATGGGTCCCCAGGGAAAGCATATTTTTGTACAAAGAGCCAGATAAGAAGTGATATGATTTGCTATTTATGCAGAGGACAAAACACGGGCTCAGCAGTCAGCACAGTCTAAGGAGAGCCCAAGGTCAATTGCTGTGTAATTCATATTCATATAAAAAAATTATGGTGCAGAACAGTGCATATCTGCATAAGTAGTGAAAAACTGCAAATCCTATATTGGTGTAAAAATACTCAGAGCTCAATTAATTAAAATCTAGACTAAGAAAATGAGAGCTTGAAATGCTCTCATTGAAAAAGAAGCTGCAAATACAGACCAAGCTGATTATGCAGAAAGCAATGCTGTAGAGAGAGAAACTCAGATGTTTAAATGGATGCATAATTTCTTACATTAGGGGAGCAAGCTAGACAGAGCTTTGAAACATATATTTCCAAAATAAACTCTCCAAATGGGAGTATAAAGGTTTTAAACTTGGGAAAATCAGGTTTCATTGTAGTATAAATGCATATTTTCAACTTCTTCTGCAGAGAAAACCCATAGCCCTAAATCTGAATAGAAGTAAAAAAGGTTATAAAACACCGTTTCCCCATCCACTATGTGTTTGCAGGGCAAGCCTCTGTTTCCAGGGTTTTTTTTAAGTAAATTCAGGGATTTTCTGAATTGCAGAAACTGCCGAAATTGAGGCATTTTCTCATTCTGTCACCCCTGAGATAGGCAACACCTGGATTATTAAATAGGGCAGGCAGGGACCTCTTCCTGCTCTCGAAGAAAATTGGTAGCGTGCAGATCCCATCCACAAGGCAAAGTGTATCTGTATCCAAATTGCCTAACCAGGAATGGCCCTTCGGTTCTTTAGTCCCAGGTATCCTTGCATCTGTCACAGCCTCAGCCTCTGCACTTCCTTCTTTCCCTTTTCTTGAAAGAATTCTTGTCTTGAGTTGTTCCCTCCATAAGCATGTCCCACTGATCTCCAGGGAAGCAGTAACCTCCTCCTCACCCCTCTCATCCCAGATTCAGCTGCTCTGTCTTAGAGATATTTGAAATCCATATTAAACCAGTTAGGGTTAACTATACATCTGAGTTTTTAAAAAGAGGATATTAAAATGGCATGTATGTGTGGAATCTAACCTTAGTTAAATTAAATTAGAGACAGGCACTTAAAATCCCTTACTTCTAGATGAGGTTATAGGAAATGGGTCAGTCTCAGTGGTAACATCACTGGATATTAATCTGTGGAATATGGCAAATGGAATATGTGATGCAATCTGCATCAAATACTGTAAGAGAGGTAGCAAATTTGGGACTGAGAAACCAACAGCAGTTCTGAGACTTCAGTGAAAGTAAATCCAATTATATGTTTCAATACTGATGGAAAGACCAAGGGATTCTAGCAGTTAATAGCCATAAATATCTGCAAGATGGACAGTGCATGTCTTCCACTGCTATCAATAGCTTGATGAAGAGAGAATTCTGTCTGGCTCCCAACAACTTCAAAGATTTATGAGGATCATTCCAAGGCCTATGAATATAAGGCGTCTGAAAGTGAAAACTGAAAAAGCACTAACGAAGCAGTGAGAGACAGATGAATGCTTCTGAAAATGAAAAATGTTGGCAACATCCAGAGACAGAAATGAATGTAAAATGATTTAATAATTAGCTAATGCATTTCTCCCTAATAACTGTTTGTTGACTCATGTAAACAAAATTGCTATTGGATAAGAAGAAACACCATCACATAAATGAAGAACTGATTAAAGAGAGGGAATGTAGTTAAAATGAGCAATTTTCATAGTGAGAGGGATTCTAAATGAAGCACCACAGGGATCTCTGCTCTGGCTTGTGCTGTTCAATATCTCCCTAAATGATCTTGAGAAGAGGATGAAAAGGAAAATTAAAGCATTTGCTGGTGGTAAGCTTTCAGGATAGTTAAAAAACTGTAGAAGGACCTTGTAGAATGATAAAAATGGGCAGGTAAAATTCAGTAAAGGTATTTAGAGTATTTTTAACAAACCCAGCTTTACAATCAAAGGGGTAGGCTCTTACTTGACTGTAATCTCTTATAAAGAAAATCTCACAGTCCTAGTGGATGCTATTAAAACATCATTTCCACAAACACTTTTGGTATAAGTTAGCTGTCAACGACTGTTAGAAAAGGAACAAAGAACAAAGCAAAGCCACTATGAAAGTCTTTCTGCATCCACGTCTTCTTTATTGTAATTTGTGTTGCTCTACTCAACTGAAAACATGAACAGGGAATGATCAAGAGAGGATTGTCCTTCTGTATAAGAAAACTGAACAAATGCAGATCCTTCTGCTTGGAGAAGAGATGACTGAAGAGGGTATGATGGGCACCTTTAAGATCTCAAGCAGCAAAGAGGATGTGGCTGCAGAGCAGCTGTATTTCTAACTGAAGAGCTGAAAACTTGGGATGAATTCAGCAAGGGAAGATTTGATCTCAGAATGAGCTGTGGAACTTCTCTGGCAGCTCCTGGCTTATTTCCTGGCTTATTCCACATAAGAATGATCTTTCTGCATTTTCTTCTAATTGTCACCTCAATGCCTTGGCCAAAGATCCCCTATATGTGTCCTGGGGACTCCAGCTGACATATCCAGCATAGGGCAGGACAGAAATATTCTAATACATACCGTGACAAGACCAGCCTCCTTGTACAGATAGTATCCTCCCCTTTCATTGCACTAAGCGTTTCTTGAGATTTGGACTTGAAAGCATTTCTGTTGCATCCCGGGCTTGGGTTCAGATTAGGGGTTCTGATATGTGTTAGTTAGCCGGTTCTGTGTACTCCTGTGCACCCCCCGTGTTCCCCCCACCGCAGTGGTCCACTCTGGGTTACCACTGGAGCTCACCATGCCAGTCCTGTAACCACCCCCTGCACACTCCGGAGAGTTCTGTGTCTGTTACCCCATCCCTGCATTCCCGTTCGCCCCAGAGCCCTGTGTCCGCCCCTGTTGTGTCCCCGTTGGTTACCCCGGTCCACGTCACTCCCCCATAGCCTGCCCCCATTGGGCGAGGGGGGCTTCCACCTCCCTCAGCCCGCCCCCTATAAAACCCCATGAGTTACTTTGTTCGGCGCCATTTTATCCACGCGACGCTGGGAGCAAGTCGCGCTTCTCCCTCGCAGCTCCACGCAACAATAAAAGCTCTCCAGCCGACCACGTGGACAGACTGGACATTCCTTCCCTCTTTGTCTTGCCCCCAGCACCGGCAGCAGAGCGTGGCCAGCCCACCCCGGTGCGCTGAACGCAGACGCGCCCGTAAGGAAGCGGCACCCTGGTCCCGCCGAGAAGCAGCGCCCTTGCCGGGCTCTCCGGAGCTGCCCAGGACTGGGAAAAATAACGCAATGCCTCACATTTCTAGGTTGCCTGAGTAGAAATGAATGGTCCCAAAAGGATCAAGTAAAACTTGTATGTCAAAGTAGCTATCAAAGTATTTCCCTATTCATTACCCTCCAGTCATTCCTTCTGTCATGATGAGCACAGGTAGTATACGAACACTGACACGTAAAAAAAGTCATTTAACATTTTTCCCCCAGAAAGCTGTCAGAGAATATTGTCTTTTCCCAGAACTCTCCAAGTGCTGTTGAAGGGTTCAATCTGAAACACAGCCTGGGTAATGAAATCATGCATTGTTTCTGTAGCAACAGTAAGCATTAGAAAACTCAGGGAATTCAGACAATTATGCCTTTCCAGAGCCTGGCAGTTAACTTGAGAGTGAGTCTCTCAAATAAATTCCATGTTTCAGAAAGATCTCAAATTTAGAATTACCTTTTCAAACAGCAATCAGCCAGATACCCAGCTGACTGGCTCCAAATTATGTTGGTAAATTAGGTACAGATCTGATAACCTTTAAACTACAACCTATATGGATACCCACATTAGATTAGTATCTGTTTTTTTCTTATTAAAAAAAAGCTACAAAAAAACCCTGTGATAAAGTAATGAAGAAAATTTAAATTCAGTTTAGATATAAGTTGGTATCCAAAACCAACAATAGTTGTATCACACTTGATTTCACTGATAGCCAGGGGTTTGTATATGCTAACCTAGAGGAATTATTAAGGAAATTAGATATTCTTTTAAATGTCTGTAGAATATATGTTCTTACATAAACACAGTACATGCTACAGCCTAAATTGCTAGTTGCTGTTATTAAATACTTAGTTTTGTGGGGGACATAAATTTTCATTGACTACCTACACAACAGGAATCTGTAAAAGTAAATTCTCTCCTCCTTGCCCTTTTGCCATTATGACACACCACAAACACCTATCCCGTTTTTATGACATACAATAAGGCTGTATTGGACTGCTATGGGTCAGATGTAAAGACAAATATACTGATCAAGACAGAGGGATTGTATTATAGGAAATACAAATGTATTTCCTATAAGCAACTGTATAAAGGTAATGAGTTATTCACAACTAAAGATTTTTTTTTATACTTTGGCTCAAGAATTCAGGCGTGTTGGACTAGAGAGGACACCCAGGGTCAGTTTGTGCAGTTAGAAGTAGCTACATCATGTAGTTCTTTAGAGGAATTTAACAAGCTGACACAAGACTGTCCCAACCAGAGGTAAATACAGCTGTCCCTCTCAGAGGCACTGAAAGCTGTGTGAATGCCTGGTGTGTGGTCCCAGCTGCTGTGACAGAAGGGCAATCTGCAAGGTTGACTATAATGAGAGCTTAAAAATCTGTTACCTGTATAAGGTTCTACATGTAGATAGCTAAATTAGGCATCACTACTTGCCACTGAATCTTGCCCCAGGTTTCAATACCCTCAGAGAGTGCTGTTCCCTTCCAGCATTAAGTTCTGCTCAACACACGGCAGTTTCTCTTAAGATCCATTTACTTTTCCTCCCCACTCACTGTTTTTCATTACTGGTCCCTGGTTCCTCTCTCCTCTCTTTTTCAAATCCCAATCATAGATTTTCAGCCTCTGAAATAATTCCTGCTAACTGCCTTTTCTCCCCTTTCCCAATAACCAAGTGAGTTTCTTGACTCTGGATTCAAATAAGGTAGCTTCTCTATGAACATTGCAGGATAAAAACACCTGGGGATCTGTAAGGATGCAGGAAAGGCAGCCCTCCTCCCATTTTCCATCATTCTCTGGGGGTCTAGGAGGGGAAGGAGGCAAGGCAGCTGCACTGCTTAGTGTACATGAAAACTGCAGGGATTTATGGAAGTCTAAGCTGTGATTAACATTTAATAAGAAGAAGCAAATGGTGAAAACTTAATCAAAGTTGAACACATATTAATGGGAAAACGCAAAGTTCACACCTGGCATAAAGGGTGCTCTTTAGCAGATGTGATGCCTTAACCTCAAATTATAAATGCATCAGAGCATTTCAAAGAAAAGTAATCATCTGCTGTTTGCAGAATTATTTTTTCCCCCACATGTCAGAGATATGTTGACTTAAACTATCCAAAAGCACTAAACACAAGCTGGTGCTGAACAGTGATGAAAGCCAAGGTCTGGGTAGCTTGGCTAACTGGTGGTGCTTCCAGACATTTTATCTAACAGTGCAATCTCTTAGCTACATATATACACACACATATTTGTGTATATAGATATATACCCATATATTCAGGACCTTACATTCCTGCCCTGACTAAAGTTGCTTTGATCCCTGTTGATGCATCACCACATTGCTCCTCCCAATATTTCATGCTATTCAGGTGGCAGCACTGCTTCCAACTGAGCCACACACCCTTGGTCCACTCCTTCAAGATGCTCCTGGCAATGTGGGAAGCAATTGTTCTATATGGTGGCATTTTCCTACTGGAACAAAACACCTTCAGCATCAGTCAGGATCAGAGGTTTAAACCAGCTGTTTACTTGGAGAACCCAGAAAATGAAAGGCACATCCACATCCTTTCAGGTGCTAGGCATTTAGTTCAAGGAAGATGAAAATCCACCAAGTACTGCTTTGAGGATATTTGTTCTTGCATTCCCATGCGCTTTTAACATGTCATCTCTTCACAAAGTCAGGCTATTTCATCCATTTGCAGGTTCTGCATTCATGTTTCAGAGGTACCAAACTGTAGGCGCTATTTTTATCAGGCAATGACAGAGTATTTGAAAATGACAGCACATATGACAGGATATTGAAAACTGGCATATTTCCCCTCTACATCCAAGGAATACCCAAAGCAGCCCACATAGTTTGGCTCATCTGACCAGTAAAATGCCCCACTGAGGTCAATGGTGCTCTGTTAGCAGTGGCTGTGCTTTTTAGGCACTAATGCAGCAGAACACTTTAAATATTTTATCCATCTCATTTCTTGATCTGAAGCCAAAGTTAATTTTGTACAGAAAAGTATACTAGAATGTGAATGTAGAAAATTGCAGCTAACATCGTTGCTCATTTTAAAGGTGGAATCAGCTTCAGGTTATTCTGCCTCCAAAATTAGTCCTGCTTGAAGCAAAACACAGACCAGAGTGCTTCAGTGAAAAGCAATAAATTCTTGAATTGACACTTTCAGATTTGATTTCTGGCTTTGCAGCAGAAAAATCAAGAGATTCTCAGTTATTATGATAAATAGATAGGTTGTCTCAAAAGTCACATTGGACCTAGAAAGATTCTATTTTTAAATATGCAAATAGTGCTGGACACAGACATTAGTCAGGGTACTCCAGAAAGGATGTATCAATTAATTTAGAGAACTGGGAAAAACTGCCATTATTTAATTAAGGGATAAGACAATTATAGGCCATGCACGCATGCAAATGTATACTGTATTATCTTGGGTAAATCATGGATATCTTATATACAATAGGGCACACACACACTGAGCTGACATTTTTTAACTCCAAGTGCTGGAATTCTGGTATTTTACAAGATATAAAGTAATGAAATAAAAAATAAAGCATTTATGGCACATAACCTGTTAAAATGCTACAAGCATTTATGGAATATATCACTTTTAAAATGCTAACTATTAAACTCAATTTAGTAGATTTGTGTTGCTTCACACAAGTGCCATAGTGACTCACATAAAAATATGTCAGTAGATTCTCTTCACAGACATCAATGCAATGGTGGGTTTTTTTTCCCCCTACTCATTAAAAAAAATTGCAAAGTATCTGTGACCCAGGCACCCCAAGCAATGTCCTGTAGAAGAGCTGCAGGGTACACACTGACAGGAGGTATTATGTTTCCCTGTCTGTGGAGCAATAGACTGGTGTATTTAAGCCAGGCACGTGCCACAGTAGCTAATTTGAGGGAAAGGTATCTCATAAAACCTAGTAAGAATCTGCTGAAGACCACAAGCAGCAAAATGTTTAAAAATTCACAGTGGTGTTGCAGAGATTGTCTGCTGTGTAGAAGTCTGGACACATTGACTGAGTCAGACTTAAAATTAACCCAGTTTTATTTCTAAGAATACAGTCTATTGTTAGATAAAATTAGCTCTGCAACTCTGAATTCTTGCTACCAATAAAAAAAAAGCTCAGTTTCATTTAGCATAGCAACGTTTGCAAACTGACACATTGTGAAACCCACAGTGCTTTCCACTGATGTTCAAGCAGAAATTCACACTATTAACCTCATGCAACATTTGCATTCAGACAGGCAAGGCTGTGCCTAACTATGTATTTTGTTACATGTTTGACATGGAACTCAAGTCTATGGTGCAGCTTTAGAGCAATTTGAGAGAAGAGAAAGCTCAATACTCCATGGCAAATTGATGTGGAAAACTCAAAACATTATATGTAAAATAAACCAACCATGAGTTTTGGCAAAACCAAGCAACTCCCATCAATTTCCACATGAGTGCAATGGACAATTTTCAGTACCAGAGTATCTGCCAGGTTTTTTGGTATAGGAATTCAAACAAAAGGAGAAAATCTAGCTTCCTCTTTCAAGGGTGTAAGTCCTATGTGAAGACCAGGGAAAAATCATAATTTCCAAAATAAAGAACTGCATTCAATCAGCATTATTAAAGACCTCTCTCCTACTGCAGCATCAAGTATTCACCAATGCCAAAGCTAGATCAGCCATCCAATCCAATATAGCAAATGACACAGATTGGTAGTTTGATTTTAATACAACAGCTCCTGTAAACTGGTTATTCCTGGTATGAGGTATTTAATTAAAAGCCAAAGACCTCAAAGTCAAAAAACATCTTCATAACTCATGTTGCTGTGCCCGGGTTTTGGAAGCTGGCATTGTTCCAAACTGCCAGTTTCCCAGTCAGTTTGATCAATTCCTATTTCAGTGATGAAAAACTTTCCTATACCTCTGACAATTACTGACTGCATGAGAAGTGGGAGCTTTTAAAGATCACCCTTGT
Organism: Vidua macroura; assembly: GCF_024509145.1. NCBI lineage: Eukaryota > Metazoa > Chordata > Aves > Passeriformes > Viduidae > Vidua > Vidua macroura. The sequence continues at coordinate 80,015,686 of NC_071573.1, forward strand.
ATTATTACAAGATATTCTAAAAGTAGAGTTTCAAAAACATTTTGAAAAGGCCACAGAAACATTATCTGTGTCACGGAAATCCCTCAAATTATAGAAATCTTGACTTGATCCCTCATATAGCAGCTAGAAGAACCAGAGTAATCAAAAGGAACACCCGTGAAGAAGACAGATTTATGCAGATTAAGGTAGCTGTTATAAATTAAACAATTCCCAGTTTATCTTAATTGCACTGAAGACCTCAAACACAGCTCAAAAACTTAAAGATTAGCTCATTTTTGAGCATTTACTTCGTTGCATTTTTACTTCACCTCCACCATATCCTCTGCTGATGAGCTCCAGTCTACTGTTCTGGGAGCCACCTCACAGAAATCTATGCTATTTTAAGAGGCCTCTGTGACAGATTTAGGTCCCAGCACTCCTGTGTTTGAAGTTCCTGCATGACCTGCACTAATAATTCAGTAAACCTCTGAAAGGCATCACTCTCCAGTACATACCAACATAGAAGGAACTCCTTAGACTTTAGGTTTCTCTGTTTAAGCAATGCACTTTGCCTTTCCTCTCATTTTTCCCAGCTGCATTTTACAACTGTTACCAATAGGGCTCTTCATCAATCACTGATTAGCATTGCTATTGCTGAGATTTATTCTAGGCACAAGCAAAATAGGTAGAATGTCAAACTGGGACATGAAATAACTCATGGAAGCAGGCTAGATGTAAAAGGAAAGAAAAAGAACCCAAAAAGGCAAGCTTTATTTTCTGACTCTACTATATATACAACGGCAAAAATGACAGTGGATTGGAGGGTGAAACTGCCACCTCTCCAACCACACTGGTTAAACCAACAGTTCATAATTTCTCTCCACCCACAAAGAAGAATGTAAAACAATTATTATTTACATGAACATGCGTGAGAAAACGCAGTTGAAATATGTAAATATCAGAAGGCATAGGAACTTTTAGAAGAACTTTAAAACTCTCAAAAGAACAGGGCGACAGTAGAAGTCTATGGCAGTTATGCTCAGACAATGAATGAAGCAGGCCCTCAGCCCCTATTTTTATTTTTACATCTTTTATCTGATAAAAAAAAAGTATATTACTCCTTCAAACATACAAGGCACTTTAGGTTAAAGAATATGGAAATAAGAATCTCTTATGGTTAAAAAGATAAGAAAAACAGGGCTGAACCCAGTTTAACGTAGTGTCACTACAAGGCTATTAATACTTTTTCTGCAAATTGTTTCTGAGAGCAGGGTCATCAACTTGTTTGATATTTATGGATTTTCTTCCATTTAAGAGGATTGGCATCTCCTGCTCTTGTAGGCCTCATGACAATGGTGTCTACAGAACTTCTCTTTCAAGAAACCTGGTGAGCCCTATGACACACCATTTTAATCAGATGCAGCTGTTTGTTGTCCTCTTTTAGCTCATGGAAACTGAGGCAGAGAGAGGACACAGCTCCCCAAGGGCAGGCAGGTGGCAACCTCGACAAGGAGAAGTGACTCCCTGAGCATCTGCAGCACAGTGGCCCAGCCATGAGCTGAGGATGCCCTTAAGACCCTCATGCAGGTAGCTGAGCAGCAGCAGCAGCATGAATATCAATTACTTGTTCATGCTTGGCAATGCATTTATTTTATTTTTCAAGTTTCAAGGGAGCAGGGAGAAGCAATACAGAAAAAAGGCAGATGATGTCCACAAGCCTGTGTTGAAGGGACTCTCTTCCAGAAAACAAGGACATTCAGAAACCTGTGTTTGACCTTCTACAAGACTGGAAAAGGCCAATGTGACCCTGGGAGCACAGACACCTTTCTGAACTCTTAATAGTCTAAGCAGGCCCCTGCAAATCGTTTATGGACAGGCAGCCACACAAACCAGTTTTAGCTTGTTCAGGCCTTTTAAATGGAAATAAATTCTTCAACTTCTCTTATCACTGACAGAGCTCTTAACAGCCTAAAAGTCTCATAAATGTAAAGCTTGTGTTAAATTGCCCTCTAGAGGAGACAACACAGAGGCAAGAGAATGAAGAGCTGGAAACCAATTGTAACCAATTTTTTAAAGCAGCAAAACTAACACAGTAATGCCATGCTGTTCTTTCAATATATCAGGAGAGAAATCTGATTGTACAATTGCCCTTTGTTCCATTTTATTTCAAGGGCATAAAATCCTGTACTACAAAATAAAACTGTGTTGTAGTTTCAAGATGAGGAGGTAGATCTTCGCAGATCAAAGGTGGAGTTCTGTTTTTGAGACAGGGAGCTGTCTCTTCATTTGTAATTTACTTTAAGGACAGCAGGATGAGTTTTTTGATTAGAAAGGGATTTCTGCTGATCAGAGTTGACTCTGTTGCTTCACACCCATTCAGTCCTGAGCTTTTCAAAACTATTTCTCACCATGCTCAATTGACAGGGTTTTGCAAAATGAATCCCTAGGGGGGAAAAAATCACTAACTGTTGCAGCCCTTTGTTCTTACAACAGGAATTTTATAGATTCCTTTAATTTTTTTCATTTTATAGGAAGTTGTCTTTAAATTTGAAAGAATGGCTATATCCCTTGCCTGGACCTTTTCACTCTTACTAACCCTACCTATCCATGTCAAAAGGAAACAAATAGTATTATATATCTTAGAGATAAAATGTGTGATAAGATTCATCTGGTTTAATTAAAAATAGCAAATCAAAGCATTTTAGCCTTCTGTAACACTAACAGAGTAGGAATACAACACAATAAGAACAAGTACTGGGGTGATGTATGAACCATGGCTACTTTACCAAAATAGCAGTGGCAACTTTATTGTAGATTGCAAATGAGGAGACTGAAAAATGAGAGGAAGCTGCAGAACCCAAGGTCTCTGATACGATACAGCAACATGAGAAATTAGTGGCTCACACTGATACCTTTCCCAGGCACCTGCCCTACCCCTCTGATGGATATTGTTGGCCCCAAGGCAGGGTAATCTGATGCACTATTAATTAGTTTCCAAATTGCTGTACATTTCCATATTCGAGTAAGGTGGTGCCTCTTCCAATGTACCTTAACATAACGAGCTGAAAGCCTGGTGTTCCAGGGAAAGCATAATGAATGAATTGGATGTGCTTTGTACAGGCATGGGAAATGAACTGGAATTAACACTGATCTAAATTTTATGAGTATCGTCTGTGTTGACCATTAAAATGGAAGTTACAAAGTTAATTACAGTCATTATTTCTCTGTGTACATCGCAGTCAGCTCCCTCAGTATTCATGGGTGCATCCCCTTAGGGCCCTATGTATGTCAGTTTGCTTAGGTGTTTGCCATCCTGGTCATTGTTCACAAACGATAAGACATCCTTTTTCCAGACTTTTCCCTTGATCTCTGCAGACTGCTATTAGTTGCAGCTATTTATGTTGTCCTTCTATTTGGGAACAATGACCTGTTCTAATTTGCCCCCCTCCCACATCTATGTGAGAAGATAAATGTATCTTCTTGAAACAAGAATTCCAAGTATAACTCTAGAGCCCATGTTGTATTCTGAAATAAACTTCTTTTTTCTAATTACTTCAGTCTTGAGACCAGGGTAAGAAAGGGCAGTTGACATCATGGAATAACTTAAGCCTAAGTATTTACAAATGGTTGAGAGAATACAAACAATACAGAAAGAGAAATGTAACAAGAATGCAAAAGCATAAATCTGGTGTGGAAGACACATTATTCACACCATGTCGTATTCTTATGATGCACAAGAACTGCATAATAATTTAATGAGTGCATTTCTAGAATTGTATACAGTATGTCTCAGCTGCCTCTACAGATTACAGATAGGGACACTGTATTAGTGTGGGGATGAGAAAAATGAGTTAAGGCATTCATTTTACAAAGCACTAAAATAGAACCGTAATATCAAATCAATGTCAGCTACTGTAAAACATGTATAGTAAAAATGTGATCAATTTAGGCTTACTCGTGACTTTGCTGGAAAGCTTTCAAGCTGATTTGTGTAAGAGCATCATATTACAAGAATGGGGCTGAGCTTATTTGAGACATTGCATCCAACCTTCTCCTTTTAAGAAGATATTTGTTGGTGCCTACCACTCTGCAATACAACCACCTTTCAAAATCTTTCTGTGAGAAAGATTTCAAAATACTGTGTGAGAAGCTGCAGGTTCTTTCAGAGGGATAGAGTGGAAGCAGTTCTAGCACAGCAATTCATTGCCATCTTCCATGCTCTCACCAGGTTCTCAGAGATCATTTAATGTATTAATATTTAGCATTCTATAAATTCTCTCAACTAAGTAACCAAAAGAGTGCCATTACATTCACAAAGTGTTAAAAAGTGAAATTTTGGGAGCAAACATGGGGGATCTTGAATAATTGTAAAGAGAGAGAACAGGCTTTGTGAGGTAGAAATATTCAGAAAATAAGGCTTCAATCATTCTACTGGCTGTGATGAAAAATCTCATCCTTTGAGTCTAGCCCCTGTCATTTTATGTCAGCCTTGAAAATACAGATGTAAGAGACACATCTTCCTGTTGATGTAGCACCACGACCACAACAAGGTGATCAAAAAGTACAGCACCACTGAATGGGTGCCCTTGTGTCACCCATGCACCTCTGCCACATCAGGTTCAGCCTTCACCACCTGGGGCTGAGCTTGGTTTGCTTGCTGATCTGACTGGGAACTAATCTTACTGAAGTCTTAGTTGAGGAATGAACACCTGAAGCACAGCTTGAGCCAATAGAAGAGCAGTGATGGGAGCATGCACTGATAGCCGGGACGATAACATTCTGTCTGCAATTAGACTGCCTTTAGCCCACCATGAAACCACAGGACTAATGTACACCAAAAAACCCAAACAGTTCTAAGTACTAAAGAGCTGCATTGCTCTCATTTAGGGACTATGGGTATAGATTCCTGAGCCATGGAGTTTTCCATCCACAGCTATTTCTCATCCTCTGGAAGAAGTCTCTGAATTACCATACCACAGGTCCTGCCTTGCACTGAGTCAAGCACAAGAGTAAGTCTGTCTATCTGTCTGAAACAAATACAAATTGCTGCAGCACTGGGCATGACAATGATATATCTGTGAAAAGAAAACCACCTACACAAATTAACTACATGCCAGCCTTTTCCTGACATCTATTTAAGGATAATGCTACAATAAGAGAACACTCTAAGAGCAACATGAAATGTAATTACATGAAAAATCAAGATCTGAGGTTTGTTGTATGTATCATTCCTTTTTTTGGATGATGTCCAATCCAGGGAGACTGTTTATCATCAGCAGGAGAGAACATGTCTTGAAAGGGACAACACCCATTTGTTACTGTGGTACAGTGGGTCTGCTGTAAATCACATAGACTAACAAACCAGCCAGCAGCAGTAGCTCATGGGTACTGGGCATTTTTAGATGGGCAGAGTAAATCTATTGTCAGGGACAAACCACACTTCATCATCTTTCCCCTTCACCAAGGGAAATCAAGAAGAACAATAATAGAATATTAATTTACAGAAACACCTTTGAAACAGATGTTGAAGGACTGTTAAGAGAAGATGTTTGCAGAGTATTTTGTAGACTATCTATAGAATCATATAAGAAACTTAATACATTATAGCTTGAAAACCTATGCATACACTTAGCCTACACAGGTTAAGTGTGAATTATTAAATGAATTCTTCTCAACTTTGATGCTTCTCAGCTGTGTTCTCCTGGTGACAGAAGCACAAATACTATGCTACATCCTACAGTGTTATGCCAGTGCTACTGGTAGTATGCCCTTATTTTTGTGTATCTTTGCAGTAAAGTGTGATGTGACCTGGAGACATTGAGATTTTTCCTCTAAGTCTGTACCTCCTGTCAGTCCCAAGAAAACTGGGCTCCCTCCTGGCAGAGGTCGACTCCACTTGTCTGACTGAAGGTCCATGGAGGTGGGCTGTGTAGCTGTCCTATCATTTCTAGGGTAGCTCTGCACTGATGATGTCCAGAGTACTGTGAGAGACTCCCTGCACCTCAGACATATATTTCACAGCAAAAAATTCTATTTATTTATGTTCTTTGTTACCCCTGCAACCAGTTTTGTCCAAATCTGCACTTCCTTATCTGACAGCTGTAGAACTGTTTGTAGCCATGGGGTCTCCAGTGCCAGGACAGGGCTATATCTCTTATCATCCCTTGCCTGCATTCTTCTGTGCTGTGTCTCATTTTTCCATTTCTCAAGGCTGATGCTATCACTCCAGGGCTGACTACATCACTGTGTTAGAGCTATAAATATCTCATTCTGCATACAGAATAACTATCTGGTAAAATATCTATACAGAACCACGGTTGTACAACACAAAGACACACAAAAGTGAAAGAAATTAACCACAGACACCTGGTCAATTAGAGAAACTGCCATCACAGCTAGATGAAGTGAAACCAAGCTATAAACATGTCAAGAAAAGCTCAGACAGAGCAAGCCTATCAAACCACAGTCACTCTGCCTTGCAGATTCAATACAAAGATCACAGTCTGCTATCTGAGAATAGCAACCCTGTGCTGCAAGGACAAGGCTCTCATTCCTAGATCTGTACATTCCGAATCCTGTTTTTATCCCCCTTCCTCTGGGGGAAAAAAAAACCAAAAAAAAACCAAAAAAAACTTCCTTCTCTAGTGAACAGATCAAATCACCACATTTAACTTCTCTGTAAGTAACTCATTTGCTCTATGCCTGCTGATATCTTACCCAGCAACTCCCACCATTTAGAGAACAATTGCAACGGCATCACCACTTGTCTGCTGCCACACAGAGGCTTCTAGGGCAAGCCAGTGTGTCTCCAGAGGGAATCCCTTCCTGAGAGGCAGAATGAAAGAGGAGAATCAGATTTGCATTCAGTGTTAATCAGCACAGATTCACTGAGATTAATGACAATGAACTTATGAGAGATGTGAGAACTATTACAAATCCTTTTGTTCATGTACAGCAGGAATTTTTATTTGCAATTCTACCTTCTAAAAATTCACTATTTGAGTTCTTTGAATCATGTTTCAATTTACAGCCAGACACAAAGGGCAGGTTTCTGGTCCCCTAGTCAGTGCTCAGGAGGTAAATAAGCTCCTGCAGGACCACAGAGTGAGTTCATCCTCACTGCCTTCACATCCAGTGAGTATAAACACAGCACCTCTGAACATTGGAATTCCTTATGGGAATCCTCAGTGCCTTGCACAGATCTAAGGAAGTAAAGAGGAGTTGGAGGGGGCGTTTTTAATAACACTACATAACTAAGTTCTTTGACATTAGGGATTGGAAACTACAGGTTTTCTGTTTTGATTCAGGCATTTGAAAAGTCATTGAAAATGCTCAGTTAAAATGGCAAAATGTATGCAAACTTGTGACTGTTTCTGCCCTCAGATGACTCAGCCCTTTCCCTCTCATAGTGCCCTGGTTACCACTGTTTTGCCAAAACAGAAATTATCCACTCAGATTAATAATTGTGTCATGTCTAGGCATGTTAATTAATAACTCTGAGCTGCTATTACCTGCTCACTAGCTGTCATAGCCCAAACTGCAGTGCTGGGTGTCTTGGTTTGCTTATCTCTGGAGCACTGCATGAGGATGCTGGATGCACCATAGATCATGCCCATGAATATTAGAAGTCAAAGTTTAAATATCCCACTAAACAACCTGATCTCTCATTAGAATAATGGTATAGAGGCCTCAAAATTGTACATCCTTGATGTTGAGACCAGATTATTTTAAGCTATAGCCTCACTCTTAAACTGCAGCTTCACAAAGAGACTGTGCGACAAGGCACAGCTTTGTAGTCATTGCAGCAATATACAACTTAGCAACTCAAGCACTTTCATATTTTTGTTTCTGAATGCTGCTTTGGCACCCATGACATTGCATAGTCCTACTTTTCAACAGACATTTCTGCTCAGCAGAATTTTGGGGATGCTTTGTTTGGAATTTCAGAAGCTTTTCAGAGACTTTCCTTTGCTGGTGATCACTGGCAGCAGATGGCTAGAGCATTGTGTCTCATTTTTAAGATGCTCACCCAAATTATACTGCTGTCTCCATTCTGGTATGTCTCAGTGATGTAAGTTTTGACTAAAGGTCGAGTAAAGTCAGTTGAAGGACTTCTGATGTCAGTAGATGCTGAGTTATTATAATTGTAAACTGGAATACTTCTGTGTCTTATCTTTCTGTCCCATTCTCATACCACACAAATAACACAAAGCAAGTTTTTATTTCATTAACAAGAACTATTGTGGCAGATTCTGTCTACAGCCGTTGCTTTATGATCTCCCACATAATTCTCATTGATTTTCCTCCTTGCATCACTCCTCGAATTTCTGTACAGCCAGTCAAATACACCAATACTCCACACGGTTTGTATACTGTTTCAAAAAAATCCATCTCAGTCTTCTTTTTCCTGCTGGATGGTTTCCATGAGGGCAGTTGCTCCATCACTAACTGTGGTAGGTTTCTCCAACCAGGCAGTCACCCAAGAGTCTGTAATTAAATTTGACTCATGTTTTCAAGCGTGGGTAAGATTCAGGACATATTAACTTACCCCTCTCAGGATCTACCTTCAGGACATTTTTAAACTTCCACCCACCAATGCTATAAGCAAACAATTTTTGTCATTTTACTTGCGAACTGGATTTAAACAAACATTTCTGGTGTCAGGACTTTCACAAGTTCTCTCCTTGGCAATTGTTTCCTGCACTGTTTAAACACGTGCAAAACTGAAATCTAACTATACAGAGGAGTTTAACTCTTTATTGCTAAAGCGTAGTCGATAAATGGAGGTTACTGAGCCTACATTGCCAAGACTGGCTGTCCCGAGACAGCCTGGCCTCAGCACATCCCCACGCTGCTTCCAGTGCCACAGGATTCTCCTATGCATTGCAGCATGCCCTGTGCACCAGGAGCTGCATGCAAAAAATGCAAAGTTTTCCATATACAGCTCAAAGAGAGGGTAGAAAAGCTTCTACACAGCATTTGTGGTTGTAACAGCCATCAGTCAACCACCGCACCAACACATCTCTGGCCAGAGCACCTCATGTTGCTCTCAGACAGGAGAAAAGACAGGGAAATTGGTTTGTCTGCAATAGAGGATGGAATACAGTGGCCTCATAATTCAATCAAAAATAAATAGGAATGGAAAATGAATAATTATCAATAATAAATTGCATCATTAATTACAATAATATCTCATAGCCAAATTCATAGTCACAATATATTTTTAAATTACACTACTTTTGACAAGTCCCTCCTCCTGTCCCAACTCTGCCATGTATATGAATAGGACCATTTATAGGAAAAGGAAAAAACCTGTAAGAGAGTCACTAGCATTTCAAATTGATTCTTCTGTTTTAATAATCACTATCGACCCTCCTTGGGAGAGTAATTTCCTGGTGCTGGCAGAGAAAGCCTTCTGTAGAGCAGCCAGCCTCTTCAATATGGTTTATTAACATACTTAAAAGTCAACTTTTACAACCATCATTTCAGAAACATCCATACTTACAAATCATTCACTATTTCTTGAGGAGAAGATCATGCTTGAAAATGAAATGAGCACATTAACCCAAAAGGATCTGTCACTGCTTCATTTGTTTCAGGCAAAATGCACATTTTTTTTTAACCAGATTTCTTTGAAGAAGCAACAGGTAACTGACAATTCAGTTAGACTCAGTATTTTTCTATGAAGTTACTTTACAAACACTTTATCTGTTTTTTATCTTTTCAAACCATACTTAACAGTCTACTTTATGAAGCAGTCAGGCATGAGCTTATGGGTCTGCTGGGCCATAAAATAAAAAACTACTGTCATGAAGATAAAATGCAATGCAAATCTCCACAGCCCATACTCACATTCCTTTAATGCCAGCACTCTACTTAATTCTTATTCTAGTACTTTACACTTCTAGTCCCTCAAATTTTCCCCCAGAGTGCTGTACTGGATAGTGCTGATCCTTCTTCTGTTTCTTGCTTTCAGTCTCTCAAATCAAAAATGTTCTGAATGAGAGACATCAGACTCTCAGCCAAAGAGTTGTTTAAGAAATTGGTGGCGAAGCTCATAACAACCAAAAGAATAAGGAGGGTGAGAAGAAGGGGTAAGAAGTGCAGGGGAAGATCACCAAGCTGGTATCTGGGCAAGACTCATGTACACAAACCTGCCATCTCCCCCAGGGCACTGCAAGGCCTCTCTCCTCCCTCCCCACTCCTCATTCCACTGCCTGACATTTTATGTCTTATATGGGAAACAAAGGCTAAAACAGACTTCACAGGGAGGAGACCATCAAGGGACAATGAAAAGTACATCCCATTTACACAAAATAGCATGGAAATACACCTTGAAGAAAGAATTTGAAGAGGCTAAATGTGCAGTTAAAATTTGTTTCCCCATGGAAAAGCTTTAGGCAATACCAAATAACTCTCTCCAAATGAAGGAAATGTAAGCATTTACACTGAGATAATTAGCACAGTGGACTTCGGAGTTTGTAAATATATATATTTACATTTAAAGAGTAATTATTTGTGGATTTCATTTGTATTTCAAAATGGACAGAAAGTTCTCCTTTACAAGCCCAGCTTTTCTTTTACTGTGCTGAACAATATTAAAAGGTGCTAAAATCTTCTTGAGTGATCAAGTGAGACTCTGACCCCTACAGCTGAGAAGCCCTTGAGTAGGCTTAAAATACTTTTTTTCTTGCGTAAGTGACTGGAGTGTGCAAAGCATTTATAGCATAGCATATTAGGCAGACAAAAGAGTGGACAAGAAAAGCTTATATGAATGAATCACTGGGATTCTACTTCAAGACACGAGTGTTGGCGAGCGCAACAACTTTAAATCTCATTACCCCTCTCTGTAGTTGCTCTTGGAGATTTTTTGGAGATTTTGTCTTTAGACAAAACAAGTAAACTCTGTTTCCATGAGATAATGTACCTTAAATCCCAACAAGCAGTCTATAGTCCCCTAGTTTCAGTGTGACTCCAGTTAATAGGACATATGAGTTTTGTTTCTACTGCATTGAGATCAGGATTAAATTCAATCTTTTCTCCAAACATACTAATTTAGAGAAAGCATCAAACCAAGACCACATTTCTTAAATATGGCCTGTAAATGCACGAAACTATAAATGCTTATAAATGCATAGTGTTGTGTTATCAAAGCATGTACAACGGACTAGCTGCAAATCTGTTGTTACATTAAAAACTTCCGTTTGCAATGCTGCAAACCCTTGAGGAGTGAGGCGGGAGTGCCCTCTTGTGTCTACAGAGGAATGATCTTAATGGTCATCCCATTCAAAATCACTGAGCGGGGAAAATTCAGCCGCTCCTGTATCAAGCATCTCCAGACTGGCTGCAGGTCAGGTGTACATTTCTGATCAGCATTGCAAAAGCGATTGCTTACTAGTTCAAACAAGGTTTCAGCCTCTTGTTTTGTCACGCACTATCGTGCAGCACATTTCTCCTCCACCAGCTCTTCTGCTGCAACCTTCAGCAATCCCTGGCTTAGCACAGGCCCACGGCCCCGTCCCATGCAGGGTGTGGAGAAACACAGGCAAGAGCCACTGCCTCGCTCTCTACCCGATGCTCCCGCCCAGTGCCTGCAAGGCAAGTCCTGCCTTTCTTGCAGAAATGTAGGTACAAAGTAAGATCAAGTCACTGCAGATCCTAGCGAGCTCTGTGGTAACTCAAAGTAGGGTGACAGCAAGGAGAGGGACACTTGGAGCTGGACCCACGTGATTCCCAAAAGGAGAGGACATGGATAACCTCTTAGTCTGCTTCTGCCTACAGCCAGTCTGGTAGGTTGGGTAAGGTTTTCAAACGCTATGACACTCCTAGTATAATATGTATTAATTATGCTAAAGCTATCTTAGTTTATCCCTTACTTGCATGTAATAGACAAACCTACAATCAAGCTATGTCACAAACTCTCACTGCAGTCCATAGAAACTGCTTAAACATGCCAATAAAATGCAGAATCTTCAAGAGAAATGAAAAATATCAATTAACAGGGCAACTGGCACCAACCAGGGTCACATGGTAATTCTGGCAACTGTGACAGCTCCTGTGGGAATAGTCAGCTGCATTACAGCAAATATTAATGGTTTTCACTGTGCATGTAGCTACCAGAGCCACTCAGCAGCTTCTTCGGCCCCATCTGGCATCCTAAGTTCTCCTACATAACACCAGGCTGCCCGTGGGCAGTGGGCTGCTTGCCTCATCTGAGAACAGGCCATGGCCAGACCTTTTTGTTCTTGCACAACACCACCACAGGCTTCCACCTAGGAGTTCCTCTGGAGGAGGCTGAGTCAACTGCTATTCCCTGGAGGGATGCACTCAGATCTGATCACTGCTGCCTCTGAAAATTCCCCCAGCACTGCTTTTCTGAGAAGGAATTGAGAACCTCCTGATCATCCATTCCTGGCTCCCAAGAGGGCCTAGCTCAGGGATCACAAAGGATGCTGATGGGAGTACACCCTGAGAGTCTGGCAGCAACTGGAGATTAAAGAGCACCAGAGGATTCATGTCAACTCAAGCTTCAGACCACAATTTCTCTGATCTGCAAAGGCCCTGTGTTTAGAAACAGTGAGTGCTCATTACCTCTGGCAGAGCAATCACTTCATCTCACATGAAGTGCATGAAGAAATCTTGTCTGCCTATTAGCTGCATGTTCCCAGTGCTGACAAGGAGTGGCAGCCTTGTCCCATCCTTTCCCTACACAGCATATGTAAAACTGAGGACCAAAAACCAGGATGGCTTTGTCTTACCCTCTCTCTGCTGTTGAGCACACAGAGGGAGCCTGCAAGTTCTGAAATGCTCAGGTCTTTCCCTCTGTTGCCCTGAGAGCCTGGGTGAGCTCCTTTGAGTTTTGGAATATACAAGAGAGCACAACCATGCAGAGCAGGTTAGATCATAGGAAGGCCTTCCGCAGAAGCCACCTGGTATGAACACTTCCATGACAGAAGGATGCAGTCTCTCCACTATCAGGAGGTCTGTTACCAGCTCCAGTCAAGAATATCAGGACAAGTCAAGAGTATCAGGACAAGGAATGTGTGCTTGTGTACCTGGTAAAAATTTGCAATGCTATGAGTTCTCTCCTAAGAAGTTACCAATATTAGTTTACTTTCTCTTAAAGTTAACAATTACTTACACAGTTGAAATGGCTTATTTGGGTTTTAATGAATGTTATCATGGTTATAGGATTAACTGTACTGCCTGCCTCTTTCTGTTCTTTACAAATACAGACTTCCACCTTCAAACATTGAACACAATAATCTTATATATCCTAGGGCAGAGCATCACAATTGTGTTGCTCATTAGTAGGACCAATCAGAAATTTTACTGCTCTGAATATAAATTCTTTCTTCAATTTAATTGTGCTTAGACAGAAATAATTTCTTCTTCACAGTATGAGAGTAAATATCAGTCAACAGTAGAACAACATGCTTCTTAAACACCAAATATTGTTTATTTTAATGGTTGAATCCTTAGATTTAGGCATAATTAAATAGGGGGCTACTGCGCATTTTGGAGGGATCAAGCATGAGGTTTCACATCATATTTATAGCTGCCTGAGTATTAGCTGCCAGGTGACATCACCCTGCTCAACAATTCACCAGCCCAGAGTTTTTGTTCCCACCACTTCCCTTCTGTCAAATCTAGTGATTAGATGGTCACAGTCTAAGGCTCAGGCGGCTGATCTGCTAGAAAACTAAAGCGAAAGAAAAATTTTAAAATGTTTTCTGTAGCACCAGGTAGTTGCTTGTAGCATCCTGCAGTAGTGACAGGGGAGGAGGGAAGAACGAGGCGATCCTTTTCAGCATGAGCTGCTAAGTTCTATTTAACTGTAAAGTTAAAACTCTATAGAAAATGCTGTTTGATCTCCCCCTATATGAGAAAAACTGAGTTGCTGAGAGCAAGACACACTCATAAAACCTGCTAACTTTTAAGAACAAGACAACATGGAAACAAAATTCTACAATAAGAGATTTGAAAAATACCTGCATCTATGCAAATTTCATAGAAGGAAAGACTTATGCACCATCGTAAGTGAAGACCTGATGCATAATTAGATCTGCTAAAATTAATATATTGGCACTGTAGCTAAGGTAGTTGCATTTTCCTACATTTTAATTTTTTTTTAATTTTTATCTGTTCTAATATGAATACAATTAGTAAAAAAATATGTATGCCTATTTGATGCCTTACTTTATCAAATGATACATTCCAAGCAGTTGAAGAAGTGTCTGAGAAATATCCACTTCAAATAGAGTGCCTCCTTCTTACCCAGAGTTCTGTACTTATCATATCTAGATTCAATTCCAGATACTGGAATGTAGTTTTACAACTTCTATTTTGTTATAATAGTTCACATGGTAGTTAATTTTTAAAATAACAAAGTAAATATGTGTTGTTTTTCCAATTCTGTAGAGTGCGATTTTAGGATATTGTAAGAAATAAGATACAATTGTAAGAAAGGCTCTGAAAGATGGCAATATTAAGAATAGTTAATAGTTAAAAATAGATCAGCAGCCTTGTATTCTCTAAGAGCCAGAAGCAGCCTCTTGTTAAGGAACGTGAAGAAATATTTCCTATTTAAAAATGGATTTGACACTTAATTTGCCAAGGCTATATAAATATAAGAGAAAAGCATTGTTTTCCCTATGCCTTGTTAATTAATGAAGTGATTGCAAGTGATAGCAATAAATGGCTGGGTCATACAGCTATGAGAAGAACACTAAATAGCAGTTTGCTCTTCTCCCATCTCGTCACTTCAATGCTTTCATCTCACCTGAATCTGCTCATCTCATCACTTAAGGATAAAAAAAGCCAGGAAGATAAGTAGCAATTATATAGCAATTAAATAAAACATATTATCTTCCAGTAATATGCTGTTTATGTGGAAAAACATAGAAGAGATTTAAACACTAAGAGAAAATGCTGTTCCCAACCACTAACAAAGACTCAGACTGAAATTTCCCTTAAGTATTTTTGGGCATGCTGCTGCAGTTGTTCAAGATAACGAATGCTTCTCTTACACAATAAAATTGTTACAATGATGTACTCCTAGAAACAAGCAGACAGAATCACCTTTGTAAATAGAGGGAAAACTAGCTGATATAATGTAAAATTATTAATATTAACTAGTTTGCCTGCCTTAATACACCAACTTTGTCACTTCTTTTCGGTAACCAAGTGAAGATGGTTTGAGGGATTTCTTGCATAAAGCTTAGTTATGTTTTACTGGTAATTTTAGCCATATAAACAGATTAGATTATGGCACTAAACCAAGTATGTCAGTATAAGCATGCATTGTACTTTTAGATTAACTTTGCAGCAGAAACCCCAAATATCTGCCACAGCTGTGCTCAACTTCAGAAAGGGGAGATACCTAAAAATGATGATGTTCTTAAAAATGAAAGTAACAGAACCCTCAATGCGCATTAGATCCTCGCAAGTGGTATGAAGACAAAGAGAACACTGTCTTGAAGGCACAAAATCACCATTCATTTGCCTTGTAAAAGGGCAAAATAAATTTACAGTCAGAGTAACACTGTTTAATCATCAAAACTAACAATATATACCTTTTCAAATTCATGAATCTGACCCCCATGAGGAAGCCAGTTCAGAGAAAACTAGGCCATGTAATTGCATTCATTTATTGCTCCTGTGTTCAGTGTGAAAAATCTGGGGAAATTCCTTTCACCACACCACTTTTGAGGCTTTCATAAGGGAAGTTGCTTCCAACTTCTTGAAGATGCTGTAGTTTCAACACGACCAAATTATGCTTTAGAGGAAGCTAGTGAAACGCTAACTTCTAATTGTAGTGTGTGAGCTCCTCCTTGAAATTGCTCTGGTGCTAAAGAAGGGCAAGTAGCAAACAGAATTATAATGATTTGAACAGGTTCTACAGAAATCCAGAAAACTAAACCCTACTAAGCCTCACATCTATTCCAGGGAAATAAGCAAAAAAAAAAAAAAAAAAAAGCTTATTGTAAAAAGTAGAATTTGTGTGTATCTAGCTAATTATGATCTGTAGGGCAACGGTCAGAACACTTGGTAAACTCACAACACATCATCAAGCATGTGATAAATTGATCTAGTGCATGGGTTCCATAAAGCCTCCTAGCAAATGATTTTAAGCAAACTAAGCAGATGTGTGATAAAAGGTAAAAGACAGAAATCAGAAGGTAGAAGCAAATGGTCAATTTTCATGGTGGAAGAAAACTAACACAGGAATCTGCATGACCTGGACTGGTGAACTTACTGAATTGATCTGAAATACGTGGTATGCAGAGGGGTAAAAAAAAACTAGTAATCATTTATTTATTGCTGATGTGAAAGTAGCTGCAAGAGCTTAAAAAGGCTGAGTGAGTACAACAGCAAGACATGAAATTTGACGTAGATCAATATAAAGCACTGTTTACTAAGGAAAGCAAACACAACAGCAAATGCAAAACAATGGGCTCTGGCCTTTATTGCTCCAATGTGAGATCCTACAGTTATGACAGACAGCTCTGTGGAAATGCCAGCTCCATGCACAGAGCCAGCCAAAAAAGGACACCAGAGTTTAGGAAGTGCAAAGGAACAAAAAAAGAAAGCACAGAACATCATGGCACCTCTGCATAAGCCCATGTCATATCTCCTTCCTGAACAGACTGTATACTCTGGGAGTCCCATCTCAAAAAGAAAGCAAAAGAAGTTGAAAGAAGATCAACAAGAGTACGGTCAAAGGTAGGAACTGATTCCCCTACGAGGAATGATTAAATAAATGAGGCTTCCTCAGCCTGAAGAAGAGATTGGGTGGTGGGTGCTCAACGAGGGGATGACTGTGGAGGGAAGGACTACCCACTGCTTCTTCTAAAACTGTGCAAAGAGCTAACAGAAAGCAGATACAAAGCAAATTATAGGAGATGCGTTTTCCTGTAACACTAATTAAGCTCTGGTATTCCTTGCCATTGTTATTGGGGATCCTAAAAATGTATAAAGGCTCTGGGGAAGACTGGACAAATTGATGGGTAGGAAATTAATGGAGGACTGTTACATTCTCATGCACACAAAAATAATAACCCTCTAGGAGGTTTCCAAGCTTTATATATCCAGAGGCTGGGCAAATACTTGGGGAAGGACATGCTTGTTCTATCCCTACTCCCCTCCCTAGGCATTTACTTTGGGCTACATTTGGGAGCGGGTGGTGGGGGTTGGTAGACCTTTGATCTGACCCTGTACAGCTGTTCTAATGTTTTTATGATCTCATTTATTATTAAAAATAAAGTGCTTGTCTATCTGTGACACTGAAGTGATTAAAAAAATCAAAGAGACCTGAGAAGTTTAAATAAGAAATTCTGGTATCTGCAAAACACTAAAAACAGGGTCACATTCATAAGTTAAATTGTTTCCCAACTCAAGTATTTTATGATGCATAATGTGAAATACGGCAAAGTCAGCTCAGGAGTTTGCAATGAGTACTATCTGTTCTGAAAAGGAAGAAATTAAAACTACATACAACAGACTTCCTGCTGGGAAGGTGAGAAGGAAAGGGAACTCACCATCCCAAAGGATGCACTGGTATAAACCCCAGACCAAACCAAGAGACATGAGTCATCAAAGCTACATTATTATTGGAGAAAATCCAGGAAGCCAGATGTAAAAGAAGAACAGAAAGGAAGTGGGGGGGGGGGGGGGGGGGGGGGGAGGGGAGAGATAGAAGTAAAGAGAAAGAACAAGAAAGAAATAATTTAAGACAAGAAAAGAGAACTTTGAGAGAGTTGCCTAGACCTGAAAAGCAATGGAGGTAGTCACATCACCAGACTTCCAGACTGACATACATTTGTGTGGGCCAACACGAGAGTCAATCCAGTACATCTCCACTGTCTCATAACCAGCACTTCCTTCTGCCAGTACTGACACTGTGCATGAATGTGATGTGAAGCCTTCTGGTGAGCTAAATTCAGAAGCAGCTCATCTATAAACTAACACTTTATGGCAAGCAGGCTTATGGTTCAGACCAGCCTTAGGATCTCTCTGGAGAGTGGCAATAGAGGATCAGTTCTTGCTCTACATCTTGCACCCTTATCCAGACAGCTGGGATATAGGTTAAAGATGTGGAAGCCTGAAGGAGGGGGAAGAAATGCAAAAGAAGGAACCTTACTTTGAAAAATAATCTATGTTTGTGGTGTACATTTTTACTTTGGTTTGGTTAACTTTTTTCAGACTTGTAATTGTAGCGTACCTATATTAAAGCCATGCCTCACTTGACCCACAAGCTGGTCCCGTGCTACAAGCCTTGGGTGATGCTGAGAAATATGAGACACACTTCTTTGGGGATAAAAGGTTTGCAAAGCAGTGCATTCAGGCTCTACTAGTAAACCTGTACCCTCCAATCTAACAGAGAGATGAGGAGTTTCCTCTGCCAAGTTCCAAAGCCAGGGTGCAGTAGCACTGCACAGTGTGAGGCTCCCCACACTGGGTGCTCACCCGTGTTTCACCTGCAAAGCTTACACTACAGAGCAGCACCCCACAGCCCTTGCTCACTTCAGTGTTTAGAGGCTTCTTATTATCAAATGCAAACTAAAATTGTACTAATTTATACTTAATATAATGTAGTTTGACTTAAGTGTTTGGGTTTTTTTTTCCCAAAAAGAAATTAGTAAAGGAATGGTGAGGAGCTGCCTTCTTTCTTTAGGGCTAATTGAGTAGTGATTAGTGGCTGTGATTACTTCGCTTATCTTTAACCCTGGTGTCACTAAGGAAGGGGGGCTCAACATTTTCCGTGCCATGTGGCAAACATCAGTTTTGAGGCCTTTTGAAAAGGTCAGATGGAAAGACAACAACAGCATAAATTTCTTGCTTATCTGTGCCCAAGTTGGGCTGCTGAGCACTCCCTGAAGCACTAGCACGTCTTCCCTAATGCTCACAGCTTGTCACTCTCACTCCTGCAAAAACAGCAGCTGGACCAGCTGCGGTGGAAGGCACTCAGAGAAAAAGGCAGCATTTCAGACCTCTCTCCTCATGTCTGTACAGCAGAAAAGGGGCCATCTGCAGCTCACAGACAAGATTTCAGACATGTAAAACGGGATGTATAAGAAGAAAAGCAGAGAGGAGAGTGTCATCCACTGCCATGGACTGCAGAAGAAAACTTGTTTAAAATTTGTCAGCTGTTTAGTTTTCCTGGTAGTATTAATATCAATAATTTTAGGAATAAAATTGCCAAATATTTCAGCACCTTACAACTCACTATTCTAGATTTCCCTTATCTGTTCCCAAAAGTTAAACCCTCCAAAAAAGAGTCCATATGTGGAACATTTATTTTTGTAATATTGTTAATAACTTGTCAAAACACCAAACATTTTTTTTCAGCTTTTCTTCATCCTTCCTTGTTTTTCCCTTATTTCCTCAATTAAGTTGATTGATATACTAAACCTTTCAATAAACAGGCAGACAAAAAAAACCCCTATTTATAAACATGCTAGTGAGAAGCTCCATAAATGAGAATTTAGGATATGGTTTCCCATCAGTTTAAACATCATCTAGGCTGTAGTGCTCCTGCTATCCCCACTGTAGGCCAGGCACCCTTCACTAATACTTTTTTTCACTAACTCTTCCACAGCAGTACAGGAGGCAGATTCAGACGGAGACTAAGTCACTTTACGAGGTGCAGCTGTACAACTTCCAGTGGCTAAACTGTGGTGGAATAGGGTGAATCATAAAATGGTTTGGGCTGGAAGGAACATTAAAGATAGTCCAGAAATAATAAAGAAGCCCCCCCTGACAAGCCTTCCCTTCCACTACACCAGCTTGCTTGTAGCCCCATCCAACCTGGCCTTGAACACTTCCAGGGATGGGGCATCCACAGCTTCTCGGGGCAATCTCTTCCAGTGTCCCACCACCTTCACAGTACAGAAGTTCTTCCTAAAGCCCACTGTTAGGTTCACTGTGGAACAATATCTTTAGACTATATGTATAGACTGAAAAACTGCAGAAAGCTCAATTTTTTGCCAGTTGTGGGTAAGAGGAGATTTTCCAGCTATTACAACTTGTAATGTTATACAGGGATATAGCATCACATGCTACTTCCAAAAAGCAGAAATGGGTGCGCCTGTGGTTAATGTTTCAGAAATATCTAATTAGAGTTGGAGGAAAGTTGAGGCATCAAGGCAGAGCTTCACAAGGTTAACCTGTTGGGTGCCCTAGGAAACAGGAAAATAAGATAGATATAAGAAACAAGTATTCACTCTTGGGGCAGCTGGGAAGCTGCCTGGTGGAAAAGGACCTGGGGGTGTTGGTGGCTGAACATGAGCCAGCTGTGCCCAGGTGGCCAAGAAGGCCAGTGGCATTTGGCCTGTATCAGCAATGGTGTGGCCAGCAGGGCCAGGCAGTGATTGTCCCCTTGTACTCTGCAATGGTGAGGCCACACCTCATGTGCTGTGACCCAGCTCTGGGCTCCCCACTAGAAGAAGGACAAGAATCCAGAGAAGGGCAACAAAGCTGGTGAAGGCTCTGGAGCACAAGTCCTGTGGGGAGTGATTGAGAGAGCTGGGGGAGAAAAGGAGACTCAGAGGTGAGTGACCACCTCATTCTCTACAACTCCCCTAAAGAGGAGCCAGGTGGGGGCTGGCCACTTCTCCCAGGAAATCAGCAGCAGGATAAGAGGACACAGTCAGTCATAAGCTGTGCCAGGGAAGGTTTAAGCTGGACATTAGGAGGAATTTCTTCACAGAAAGGGTGATTAGGCATTGGAATGGGCTGCCCAGGGAGGTGGTGGAGTCACTATCCCTGGAGGTGTTTAAGGAAAGACTGGATTTGGCACTTAGTGCCATGGTCTGGCTGACGTGGTGGTGTTCGGACACAGGCTGGATTCGATGATCTCAGGTCTTTTTCAACCTTAAAGACGCTACGATTGTTCGGGAAACACGTTCTTTAAGTTTGGGAGGTGGAGCTGCACCAGGTCGGTTCCCGCCCTCCCTTTAGAAACTCGCATGACACCGCTGCGCGTTTTACACATGAAACCTGTCACGCAAACCGGGCGAGCAGCACCGGGCCCGCCCCTCCCCTGCCATGGCCGCCGCGCCGAGCCCGCCGAGACGGGAGCGCGCGCCGGCCCCTCAGCGCCCGCCCCCGCCAGCCAGGAGCGCCCGCCAGCTCCGCGCGGCGTCTCCGCCCCTCGGCCCGCGCGGCAGCGGGCGCGGCCAGCCTCGTTCCCACCCCGCAGCGTTCATATAAAGCTGCGAGCGGTGCGCCGCGCCCCCCTCTTTCGCCGCGGAGCGCCCGGAATGGCGGTGCACGGTAAGGCGGCGCGGGATGCGGTGTCTGCTGCTGCCCAGGCGGTGCGCGGGCGGGATGGCTTCATCATTTTGCTTGGACGTTCGGGAGGATCGCCTGCAGTGCCGGTCGCGTAGTGCTTGAGGCTGGAGCCGGCAGGTGAAGCTCTCACCCTTGGAGGCCTGAATAGAGCCAGGCGAAAGGCAACTGTAACCCGGCTGTGGGGCCGCAGTCGCCCGTGCACGGTGCCCTGCTGAGAGCCGCGGAGGTGCGAGGGGACTTAGAGAGGACTACATATCTCAGCATGCCCCGCGGGGGGGCTCCCTGCCGGAAGCCGCATGCCGAGGCGCGGGGCAGGCTGGGAGCGGTAGGCGGCGGTGACCCGCGTGGCGCTGCCGGGCCCGCGCCATTTTGCTCCCCGCCCGTCGCGGCCGGGGCTGGTGCGGGGGTGCTGCCCCTGCTGTGCCCTCAGCCGCGGCTGCGGCTGCCCCTTGCACCGAGCGACGGCCTTCAGGCGTCTGGCTTCGTGCATAAAACGCTGGATAAGGCGGAACCACCTTGTTCGTGTGGCAGAGGGTTGGTGCGCGTGCTTGCGTTACCTGTACGTCTTTCTGGAGGGCTCAGCGACCGGCATCACGGCATTGCTCCACAGCAGAAGATTAATAAAAGCACTGTGAAATCCACATAGTATCTCAAGGA
Source organism: Vidua macroura (assembly GCF_024509145.1). Taxonomy (NCBI): domain Eukaryota; kingdom Metazoa; phylum Chordata; class Aves; order Passeriformes; family Viduidae; genus Vidua; species Vidua macroura. The sequence continues at coordinate 80,037,616 of NC_071573.1, forward strand.
AAAAGACCCACAACATTTAGGTGATCCCTGATGCAAATCATAAGATTGTAGTCTGATTGTGTTTTCTATTTTTAAGACAATGACATAGCATAATAAAGAAAGATTTGTTACAAAGTAAGCCACCAGCATCCCAAAGTACTGACAGAAGCCTATTGTGAGCTTAAGATGCCTTTTTGTCCCGTCTATGAAATGCTGAGGTCACTGAACCCATAGTACTTCAAAAAGAACGGGAAATACCATTAACTATGTCTACGATTCCAGGCTCTTACCTGCAAGCAAAGATTAGGATGTGGGTGGATTTACATAGGAAGTTGTCAGGTGCATTCATTGTGTGTTTAATTAGCTTGTCTAACAGTCTGAGTCACACATTAGATTACCGAACAGTAAATTTTTGGAACTTAAATTATTGAGTTTATTGCACTCAATAAGCGTAAATTTTACTTCACATAAGAAGTAGAAGCTTAACTAAGGCTTTCTATAGCTTTAATTGTTTTTGTGATAGGAAACAAAATGTATGATAGGTTGTCTTTCATGGCTCAATGCATTTATTAGGTCTGTGTAGTACGGAGTGAGATATTTTAAACAAGCACATTCAAGTGATAATGTATTGTCACGCATTTCTTAAGCTGCTTGAGTTGGTGGATTTTATTAATTGCTACATGGTTAAAACAATTCTCTAAACCAACTTCAATCAGTTCTTAAAAGTGATTAAAAACTTGAGATGATAATTTTTCCTTGAAAGGTCTTTCGACTGAGGTTTAACAGTGGGAACGTGCAGTTATTTCTACAATGCTATTCATATGAGATTTCAAGTAGGAGTAACTTGCAACTCCTTTGTTGCTTAACACTGCATTTCTTGCTGCTTTTCTTCTGCGAGCTTGTGATTTAGTACTTAATATGCTGCTTCTAGAGATTGTGTTGATGATTATTGCCTCATAATACATGTGACTTACAGGCCTGGTAATATGAATCTACTGATTTCAAGTTGTAAGGCTGTCCATATTTGTTTTTAGGTGTGATGGAGAGGAGGTTTTCGGTGGTGTCGAGTACATTGTACATTAAGGTAACAGCTCTGGAATTTTTAATGTTGCTCTAGAAGTAACACTGCATTTCTGTTTTAGACCAAGTCAGTAAATACATGTGTTTCATAACTTGGTTTCTTGCCAAACTCTTGCCAAAGTTTGGGAAGTGTCAGAGAGTAGTTGGTTTTGTATGGCTACTGAGTAGGACAGAAAGGAAAAACTACATTGCATTTTCATAACTGCTATCAAAGTTATAAGTAATTATTTGATAATTTTTGAATTTGGTGCTCTTTGAGTTAAAGTCAGTCTGTAGGTTAGTTCTTAGACTTCTTTTGCTTACAAAATTTCACCTTGTCAGGTATTTCACCTGTTCCAGAAGAATATTAAATTTTATGAAAACTTCAGGTTTTTAGTGCTTGGTGATTATGCTTCTGACATAGTAACATGAGAGATGATGCTAGACCACAGCAAGAGATGTTTTCTAGTTTAAAAGATAATTTTGCTTATGTTTGATTTTAGCGTTTCATGGAAGGACCATCACAAGTAGAAGAATACTTCGTACATGCAAGTGGATTTTCCTGAAAGCTGAGTATGTTCTAAATGATCAGTGGGGATAAATTAACAATAAACTGATTAGAAAAAGATGCATAGGATTAAATTAGTAGTTATGTCATTAGCTTTAAAATTGAGGTATCAATTTTGGGCATGTTTGACATTGTCTAGAACTGTGTGGGCTGGGGGGTTTGGGAATAGATATTTGTGTTGGAGGATCTGGTAAAATGCGTATCCTGAAGTGTTCATATGAAATTTAAAGTTCACTTCAGTATAGCTTTTAATTGTGAATTTGCACTTTATTGGGAAATAAGTATGAAACAGTGTATAGTCAAAGAAAACAGGACATCTGGATGCTTATTTATATAAATAAGCAAATGTTCCTATATTTTAATAAAAATGTGTATTCACTTTTTTCATGTATAGTTATTATCCTCACTTAGAAAGAAAGAAAAAACTCCAGGATCTGTCAAATGCTTATAACCAGTTGTTACAAAAGTAGAAATTGGTTGTTCTTACTGGCTCATGTTATATTATACATGAACTTGTTGTAATTTGGGCTTTTACTCAAATTTCTAGAGTGGCATGAACAGTTTCTAGTAATGGGAATGTGACATGTCCTGAAGAAAGATTTCCTCGAGACAGGAAATAAAACAACAGGTAATATTTATTGGTTAAACAGCAGACATTTTTTGTTGATTGTAATTTATTCCCTTTTTAGTACATTGCTAGTGAAAGAGGTGAAGGTTGTCTTGGTGGAATATATGAATGGAATGTATGAGTGGTGTTACAGTTCCTGTCACTGATACTTGTGGATAATGGTGAATCATGCTAAAACTGCTGAACCTGATACATTGATGAGCAACTTAATAAGGCTTTGGCTACTGAGATCAAACCACTTACAATTTTTCAATCATAAATCATCCGAGTTGGTGTTGGTTTAATGCTGTTGCTCTGTACAAGTGAGGTGCCAGCATGTACCAGGCTGTGAGTAAGACTGTTGGTGCATTATTTAAACCCACCTCAGGTCTGTGTTGACACAAATAAGTCCTGTTGCAGAAGCTTGCGTCTTTAAAGAGCAGAGAGGAGGAAGTGTTAGACTTAATGTATTCTGCCTTATAGTGGGTAAATAACAAGCATTAGTTAGGTACGGTCAGGAAGTGTTGCTGGTGTTTGAAAGCTAGTGATGATATTTGCACCTTGATCCTCTTAGGACCATTAATTTGGGGCTCACTCAGATGGGAACATTTAGGAAACATTGCATTAATGACAAAGGTGGAATTTGATGGTAAATTGTAGTGAATTCTAAATTCAGCTGTTTCAACTCCAGAGATAAATTACTTCACAAGGGCCGGTATAATGTACTTGAAGCAGGCAAAAAGAATGCTCACAAATGCTTACTGTGCTTGAAGAATAATAGCAGTGGTTTCTCAAAGAACTTCATTCACACCTAAGTATCTGAACTTAAAATTTTTCTGTGAAATTCACTTTACTGCATTGGTGTTTGGGTCCACAGGCTGCTTTTAGTTAAAAAGTTAAAACGTAGAGAGTGACAACTTCTCATTTTCTTGTGTTGCTACACATCTATAACTTTATTCTATTCCTTATTCAAGAAAGGTACGTTTATTTTGTTAGCTAACAGTACTTTCTTTTGAACAGCAGGTTTTGTATGAGTGAAACTTCTTGTGCAGTAGTGCTGCCTATAAGATGCTGTATTGTTTAGACAGGCACGATTGCAAATAGAAAGGGGTGTGACTTCCGTGGCTGACCTAGAGAAAAGTTAGAAGTAGCAAACCTTGTTAGTGTTAACTAATCAGTGTGTTTTATGTCTTTGCAGAGATGCTTGAAGGCTGCGTCTGAATAGAAGGTATGAATTCCAGTAAATATTATTTTTTATCCTGATAGGCAAATCGCCAGTATCAGATATCCTGATAATCAAGTGTAATTCCCCCCTTCTACCATAGTTCATACCCAGGTTGAGAAATAGTGGGCAAGAGAAGCAAAACAAATTGTACTGTGACATGACTACACTTCTGATTGAAGTTTCACTGAACTTGCAGTGTGCTGATACTAATGCAGCACATGTTGAATAGAGCAGTTTGGTCTGTACGAGAGGCTAAATAGATCACAAAATCACAAGGTTGGAAGAGACCTTCAAGATCCTCAAGTCCAACCCATGCCCTAACACCTCAACTAAACCATGGCATTGAGTGCCACATCCAGTCTTTTTTTAAACAAATCCAGGGATGGTGACTCCATGGCCTCCCCGGGCAGACCATTCCAGTACTTTATCACTCTGTAAAAAACTTCTTCCTAATATCCAGCCAATATGTGATGGCAAGTTGTATTTTGAGTGATGAAAGAAAACTTCTCTGAATTAATAAATGTATTTTTTACAGGAAAATGTGTTTTATAGAAAACAAGCAGGAACAAGTGCTTGTGGCTTATTCAGGTATGTAACTGAAAAGCTTCTAAACATTTTCTAGTTCTAAGTCTAAAGTAACTGTGTTTACAGTTCAGGCTTTTTGGAGTATGATAGTTACGAACATAATTGATCAATTGATATGGTAAGCCATAGTTGGCATTTTAAAAACACTTGTTCCCCAAGGCACAGTGTGAGCTGATAGCTGTGCCTGACTTTGCTTAGCTTTCAAACCTACGAGAAGTTTTAAATAAGTGTACACTATTACTGAAATGTAACAAAATGTTAGATGTTGTAATACAAAAATTAAGCAATCAAAAACCTTATAGGCTATTTCCTACTAAATTTATTGTTCATGTACTGCTTTTGTCTCATCTGTGATGATCCTATCCCGAACCTGAATTTCTTGTTGAAAAACTTTATACGGATCCGGAATCTGAGACGAGACCAAAATAGTTTATTTAAACTTTCTGAAAAGTATTAGTCTGTGTGTTTATGTATTAGTGTGTGTTGGTTGGTTGTTTTTGTTTTTTTAGAATTAACAACGTGTCAATACAAACTGTTGTGTGCTTACTTGCAAATTGAAATTTCTACCTTGAATGAACCGTTTTACTAAGATCTTGTTCTCCTTTTTCAGTGATGAATTGGAGCACTTTGTCAGAACTGCCTGACAAATGTGGATGATGTAACCAGAAGGAGGTGTAACACCTGAAGAGATACTGTGGCTTGGAGTTCATGCTTTTAAAAAGCCTGCTAAAATAGCTGCAATTTTGTTCAGTAGATACTGTCTCTGCATATTTAAAACACCATCTTTCCAAAATGCTGAACTGTCTTCTGCTGAAAGTGTAGCAGTAATATTAGGGAAAGGAGTACATGAAAAACTCCTTGATTATTTACCCTTTTAAAATACCATATGGGTACACAGTCTTGCAGATACTAGAGATCTCTGATAACTCAGGAGTGGAGCTCACAGGCAGGCCCTGTAAAGACAGGGTGCAATCAAAGAAGACTACAGTATCTACAGCTTGCATCACTGTATCTAGCGAGGGAGTGAGGGGTTGGGGTTTTATGAACTGCTGCTTCAGCAGGAGAAGAACAGTACCACAACAATGGAACTGCCCTTTGAGGAATACACTGGCAACAGTACCTGCTTGCTCTCTGGGGGAAAGAGGTTGGTAGTGGGAAAAGAGAGTTACATACATTGGAACTTGGGCTTTTGTCTTGGTTTGAAAAGACAGGTATCTGCTAAGGAAGGCAGGAACCTTCCTTAAAATGGAAAATGTAAATCCCCTCCCTCCAAATTATTATAATTTTGAAATGAAGGGGCTCTCAGGCAAAGATAAGGGAGTAGGAAGAACAGTCTTAGGAAGAATAAAAAATAAGTAATACAAAAAAAAAAGACAGAATACACCCTGATGCCCTGTGGGTCAGGGTGTTGGTAGCAGTCCAATTGGATGGTGGCTGCAGTTCTCCTGGAGTGACAGGTGTGGTGCTGTTGAAGCAGTGATCCTGTAGCAGAGTGTTTTCCTCTGAAGTTCCAGTGGTGGTGTAGATGGCCCTGGTCTTCCTCTGGGAATCCAGTGGAGAAGAAAGCTGCTCCTCTGGGAATCCAGTGGGAAAAGGCTGCCTTGTGGTATTCCAAGTCTCAGATTATATCCAGGTAGGAATGCTTGGCTCCTCCCCCTGGGCAGAGCATCTCCCAATGAGATGATGTAATTTTATTGGTCATGGAATCACACTCAGTGGCCCATTAACAGAAGATATTTCACCCAGAGGGAGGATTGGATGTGGAAGAGATAAAGAAAAACTGACCAATTAACAAAATATAACTGCCACACCTCTAACAGATGGCAAATACAAACCCCCAGCTACATCTTGCAACTTAAGCTTTAAACAGTCACTGCAAAAGTACTGGTGCTGTAATCCAAGTAGCAGCATATTTGCTGTATTCAGCAAACTCCCTTCCACAGAGGAATGAAGGATTGTAAATTGGTTGCCAAGTAAATTTAAAGACGACTCACTATGTACATAAGATAAAATTTGCCTTGAAGCATGACTTTCAAGCCTTATTGTCAGGAATTCTTTATAAAGGCAGAAACATGACAGTAGCATAATTCCTACTATAACTGAATCATTTTGAAATAATCCAAAATATATAAAAGAGCCCTATAGCTCATGGGGTGTATCTGTTCATCAATGACAAAGTCCATATAAAGTCCAATTTTCTGTCAAAGTAGTATGGAAGTATAAACATTACCAGGAACAGCACATAAAGCATTGGAAATGTCAAAAATACCTATCCATCATGCTACTGAAGTGGATGCTAAGGAACTGACTAAACTCCAGGAGTGCATTGGCTCACAGAACATCTCCTATGGTTTGCTTATTAAGCAGTGGCCAGCTACTTCAGCTAAAGGCTGCTCCTTTTGAGCAAGGAATGGTAAATCAGTCTACTGAATATCAAGATCTGCAGAAATAAACTCAAAAAGAGCTTTCTCTTCATTGCTTTCAATAATAACTTGTTTCTGTTAACAAATGTTGCTAGGAATGGTGCGTATTTTTATGTGCCATGTTTTGTACATGCTTTTGAATAAAGATAAGGATGTTAAAGTCATGGGTGTTGCACGTCAGCTGTGGATCACACTACGGTGTTCCTTGACTGCTTGTACTTCTCAGGAGCTATGGAGGCAATGTGGCCTTGTTCTGACTGGCGCCGCATGTGCTGGGCACACAAAGCTTCATATTGTGCTTGAGTGACTCCAGGACAAAAACCACTGACTGCGTACTCAAGAAGTGGGAAGGTAAGATAGTCTCAATCTTCTGCCTACTGCAGAGCTGCAAAAAGTAGGTACTGTGAACAACATCTAGTAGAGCTGCTTGGCTGGTAAGACCAAAAGTTGTCAGTCTTGGCTAGGTCAGTCCTCTTCTGGATATTAAGATGTCAAAGGGCAGAGAGATGGTTAATAAAGCAGCAATATTTGGTAAGTACTTTTTAGATTTTCAAAGGGATCTATGGCTTCATTACAGGGTCAGAAGAGTGGCATGTTTTTGAGAATAAAGGTACAATCTTTATCCTTTAGGCTGATGTTAAAACCGAATGTTAAATGTTAACATCAGTTTTTAACATTAAACCAAATATTTACCAGTGTTAATACCGAATGTTAAAACTTTTAAAGACAATGTCATGTGTATGTGCAGTAAATGGTGAAAGTGAGTTTGTCTTGTGATGTTGGGGACGAAATAGTGCCACTCCAGGGTTGTGGCTGGCACTTCAGGTACCAAAGTACTTCATGACAGTCTTGCTCTGTATGTTCTAAAACATTTGTTGGGGATAATCTGGAGGTAGGATTGGCAGCAATTGATAAAGGGTGCCAGGATATAAAGTTACTGCATGGCAATGTGGTGGAGGTGTGTCTCAGAATGCTAAATCATGAAAAAGATTGGCCTCTCAGCATATAAAAAAAGGTAGATGTGGCCAATTCTAAGGCATGCTGAATATTGAACTGTAGAAGTTTCTCACGGAATGATCCTGTACTTCCGAACTACTGAAAACTGGTAGCTAATAAAAAAAGGTGTATTAGTATAGTATAGAACGTGTATTAGTATACCTATTAGTATAGGTAGTCATGTGCTTACAAAAGTGAATTACTGTTTTACATGATATGTTCCAGAGGATTTGGTTTATAAGACCAGTGAAAATTATGTAGGTAGGTCATTTTTAACCAGTTTAAGAATGGAAACTGGCTTTTTTGCCTTGGGAGGGGATTAGTATGTTTTCAAACCAGTTGTGGATTTAGTTCTGGTACAGTTTCTGGAGTGAAGTTTAATACAAGTGAGGTAAGATGTAGTTATGGGGAGTTAGTGTGTGACACGTGGAACACGTGGCATGGGATTTCTCTGCACAAGCACTTAATGAAACTTCGGGTTTACAAAACAGATTGTTAGATTCAAAGCTTTAAGTTTTTGCAGTAAGCAGCATGAAAGCGCTTTGCTGCTTTTGTGCTTTAGTCCGGTGAAGTCTTGCACTAAACATCATTTGTGGGGAGCTAGAAGTGTCACATGGCTGTTGGGCTGCGGTCCAAGAAATCGGTGGTTTAAACAAACAGTTCTAGAATGTTGCCATTTATCAGTCTTAGTAACTCGGCAAAACCAGCAGGGACTTAGTAATTAAATGAATGTTGAGCTTACAAGCAAGAGAAGTACCTTGCAACCACTTGGAAGATTCCAGAGTAGCTCTGCATAAATGCTTTGCTATTATTGAAGTAACAAGGTTCTTATTAAGGTGGGAGGTTTTGTCTTGCTGAAGAACTTGTCTTACTGGTGAAGGCTGTGATCTATAATCAAGAGTTGCAAGTGAGTGAAACTAAGCTAGCAGTGGTTATCTTGCCACAGCACCCACACTGCTATGTGACTGCCAGTGTTGGTGTGACACCTGCTTCAAGTATCAAATCCCAATGAACAGGAATTGCAGAATAAGCTGTGCTGTCTGGCTGCCATCCTGCAGATGACTGTGACTGTGGCTGCAGCTATATTGTGTGCTGGTGTTGGGGTTCCTACCATCTTTCCTGCAGGAAGGCTCTTAAGGGTATAAATTTACCATACAAAGTTTGGGGTATGTGTTCTGTCAATTAAAAACCAGCATGGAAATAAAATGAGTTGCTAAAGAAAAGCATTCCATAGGACATTCAAACATGGACATAGCAGAATCAGCGTTTGACTTTGCCCAAGGAAAGGTATTCTTTATACTGAAAAGTTTTCAGCCCTAACTTTGGTAGCTTTTCTTCACACTCCCTCCCTTTGTCCCAGAGGACAATCTTTGAGCTATCATCTGGAGTATGGATGAATTTAAAAGAAAAATAGTAATTTCAGATGAGTGGAGTACACATGGAGGCTTTATATGCTAAGTAAATGCATGTCTGATAATTTGCATTCTCTATTTTTTGGTGTTACAACCAGTTTTACTAGCAATTTTGCTTGTCTGCCCTTGTATTTTCCTCAGAGGATATAAACTGGAAAAGTACAATTAGAATGATGAATTCTACTTCCTCTCAAACATCATGTGGCTTTTTAGTTGATAGTCCAGTTGAGCTATCAGGGCTATGAAGACAGTACTTCTCTGCCATTGTCTCAAACTTCCTGCAGGCTCCGGAGGACAGAGAGGTGTTTGATGCTCAGAAGAATGGCTGTATTGAGTGGGACAAAGTCTGCCTCGTTCAGTATTCTGTCTGAGGATGACCAGTATAAGGAACAGGAGAAGTATGCAGAGCCTTTCCAGCAGTTTTTTTGGGAATTTTCTGAGATTTTAATTTGTGTTTGAATACTACTTTGCAATTATGACCTATCTCCATTTAAAAATATTTGAAACATGAATGATATGTGGGCTGTAAAATAGATGAAGTAGTGGGTATGTTAATAAGTGTAGGGGAGGGTAGGATTGGGAGGGGGCTGAAGTAAACCTTTTTTTTTTTCCTTTCTGAAGCTAATGTCACTTTCGATTCTCATGTTACTGAAGACAGTGGCAAGTGAAGTTCAGTGAGGGCCCCTGTGCTAGGACAGCCTTGCTGTTTAACTGAGCTGGGTGGGAAAATTTGAAGTACTCATGAGTGCTCTTACCCCTGTGCTATACTTAAAAGGCTTCTCACCAGACCAATAAACACTATCTTCTTCCCTGAAAGTGGAGTTCTCCCTAACTGAAGGAGCACTCTCCCAGCAACAACGGTACTAGTTTTATAGTGGCAGGTGAAGAATGATTAATATCTGTCCCAAAATGAAGTTCAGTCTTTTTTTTGTGGAAAGAGAGAGATGAATGAGCTGTAATAAAACAAGTGCTTAGACCTTACTTTGAAATTGGTAAATTCATTGGAAAGTAAAGGTATTTTTAAATAGTCTTAAGGTCATTGAGGAAGAATATATAGCTATTGCTATATCTGTGTTTCATCTTACCTTGACAAAATAAAAATTAATTAGCCCTCGGCTTACCTTGGTTTCTTTCAGAGGAGTATTGCAGATACTAGAGTCCTGCGAGAAACATTTGAGACTTAAACTCTTGTGTGTCTCGATGTTTAAGCCCAGCCAGTAACTAAATACCACATCCTACCTGCCCTCGTAGGATGGAGAGGAGAATACGAGGAGAAGTAAAAGCAATGGGTTGCAATGAGAACAGAAGTGAAATTAAACAATATAATTGTACCATAAAGGAAGACAACAAAAAGAAACCCCAAGATAAGCAAGTGATGATACAATACAGTTGCTGATCACCTGCTGGCATACCCGGCCTGAGAGATGATCCATGCCTCCTGGCCAGCTTCCCCCAGTTTATGTACTGGGGATGACATGCTAGTATAGAATATCCTCTTGGCCAGTTTGGGTCAGCTGTCCTGGCCTTGCTCCCTCCCAGCTTCTTGAGCCCCTCCTCACTTGCAGAGACTTCTGGTTGTTGCTAACTAGTGCTACCCCAAACATCAAACAGTTATCAACTCTATTCTCATACTGAATCCAAACCACAGCACTAAGAAGTACCAGCTATTAAGAAGAAAACTAACTAACCTAGCTGAAACCATGATGGTGTGTTAGCTCTGTCTAGTAGTTAGGTCATTTTCTGCAGGAAAAAAAAAAAAAAAAAAGCAAAATTACTGTCTTTTGTTTCATGCACTTCACCAGAAAAGTACAATATTGAAACATGGTGAGGGGCAGTTCTTAATGTCATTTTGACTTCATAACTAAAACAGTTCAGGGTATGATTATTCATTCCCCAGAGTATATTAGAATAAGCATTTTGTGAAAGTAGTTCTGTTATGTTGTTTCTGATTCTGAAAATTGTATTAAACTGCCTATTTGATACTGCAAGCAGAAGTTTGGTTTGTGGGAATTAGTGCTCCTTTCCCTCTTCCTGTTTCACAGATTATAAACCACACAATATAAAAAGTTTAACGGCAGGAGTTACCCCTAAAACATCTTGAAATAGTAATTTATAATAGATACTATTTCAATGCTGAGTGTTTCCTCAAAAAATCTACATGGCAGGGAAGAGTGTCTAGGCTTTTGAAAATATTTCTGAAGTAGTACTCTTACCCGTGTCTGAACTGGCTGGTCTTCATTTATATGTACTTCAACTTAATTTCTGTTGCTAGTGAAAAGTTGTTCAGTATAGTTTCTGCTAATTTGACATACAGGATGTAAGGTTGCTGGAAACCTTTTTTCCATGTAAAGAGATCTTAATATGGTGATCCTCTGGCAGGGGTTGGTTGCAATGTGTTTTGCTGTGTTTTTAAATGCTATGAGAAGACTGGAAATTGTATGAGTACTTTCTCCTGAGAGTATTATGTAGTTTCTATTTTTATAATTGAAAAAGTTACACTGAACAATTGTAGCAATTGTTTGATATATTTGCTATAGAAGTGCAGTCCCTTTATGAGCCATGGTGGATATGGGAAAATCCAAAGCTTTTACCTTACAAATATGAACAAATACGATTTGCTAGGAGCTACAGATGTGAAGAGACCTGTGGTGTAAGGACCATTGACTTCCTGATGGCTATTGCCTGACAGCACTTTTAAGGGAAAATAGCCACTTAGCTTTGGTTTTTGGTTGAAGAAACTTGACAGTGACCAGGATGGTTCACTATAATGAAACTCTCTCCTACCTATAAGAGGAGGAATTCTGTTATTCTGAGGTAGTGCTCCTGGAGTGCTCTGTCTCTTGGTTTTATCTGCTGTTTTTTCCTAAGGGCTACTTGGAGTTCTCTAGTTGTGATTTTTTCACTGAGGTGAGACCAGGGGATCCTGAAGTATTGTTGACTATCAACTAGTAAAATGCATTTAAAATGACAAAAGAAGTATATATTTGGTCTTTCCTGAAGTTACATCTTTTATAGAAAGCTCAAACTTCTACAGATAATCTATTCTATCTCCCAGCATAAAATTTCTTACTCTGGGCCAAGTTTGGGACCTTGGTGTTCAAAATTTTTATATTGCACTCAGTTTTATCCCAGTTTCTTAAATATACTACTCCTCCTCTTCTATACAATTCCTGTATTGCTTTCCTTTTAACAGTTATGTATTAAACATAAAAAACCCACAAAATTCGGTAAGACTGCTACATAAGCATTCAGTATTAATCCCAGAATGGCTGTAAGAATATACAAAACTTCTGTGCAGGGAAATAAAGAAAGACCTCTGGGACTCAAGGATATTGTAATGAAATTGAAATATGTGATAAGCTTTAAAAACAAGACCAGGTCCTGTAATTGATGTGATTTCACAGCTGTGATTTGCTCTTCAGAAATCAGAGACAGAGCCTGCAAATAAGTCACTCAGGAGCTAAATTGCAGATCTATCAGCAAGGACAGCTAGCAGGGCTTCAGGTTTTAGATATGGAAGGGAAATACTTCTTTCTCTACCTCTGTGTTCATACTGAACTCTCTGCTGGAAAGTTTCAGGCTATCAAGTAGATGTTAGAAAAAAAGTGGAAGGTGAGTATTATTTTAAATAAAAACATTTCCTACTCACAATTAATGTAATAGGGCTAAAACTCAACTGTACTTTGTATCGTATTCTCCAAAAAGCCATAACCATTTTTCAGAAATATCTCAATTCTGCAGAAATAGGCTCAGTTGAACTTGCTCTTCTCTCCTTGACTATTTTGAAGTTTGGCTGGGAAACAGGCACCTCAAATTCATTAAAAAGGCAGAAATTAATGTCTGTGAAGATGACAGCCTTTTCTATAGAGCAGCAAAAAGGACTATCAGCAGAATTGGCATCTGGCCCTGGAAGCAAAACATTCTGAGCTTCTGCTAAAGCTTCCAAAAGAAGCATGATAATGAGGTTTTAGAAAATTCCTGGGCTGTCTTGATTTCATATACAATCTAATCCTACTGCTCAACTTTAGTGATTAAGATAAATAGTATAGAAAATACTGTCTTGGGACAAGGAACAGTTAAGTTATGAAGTATTTGTTTTCTGTGGTTCACTGAGATAGTCTCCCCTTTTTCTGGGATTTAACCTTAATATGATCTTAGTCATTGTTGGGGTGCATAGACTCACTGCTTGCTAAGACCTCTGACTAGCAGTTAGGATGTCAGAGGCTCAGAGGGAAAGCTGACATGTCACCAGCACTACTATCAGCCTAAGGGTGGAGGAAACCATTTGTGTCACCTTGGCTGAGCTATAGAAAGCAAGTGAACGTCTAAGCTGGGCATGTCTCATGTTTGGGGTTCTTTGTGTTGCTTTTTGTTTTGGTGTAGGTTGGGGGTTTTTGTGCATAGCTTACAAAAGTTTCTACTTTAATAGCCCTCCCTTCTTAATTCTGGTTCTATTTTTTTCCATTGTGTGCTGAGACTGGAGGAGTTTGAAATATCTTCAGACTAAAAAAAAATTCTTCTGCACTTTCCTCACTGCCTCTTTTGGCTGCAGCAGGTCTGTATCAATACTGTTGATCTGAAATTTGTTAACAGTTTTCATGCATCAAATTTACTGACCAGGACTGCATGAAAATCAGGCTTTCATGCATCAAATTTACTAACCACGACTATTTTAATAGATGCTTAAAGGGATTAAAATAAAAGGTGGCACTAAATTACAAACCTCTGCCTTTTAGTGTGCATAAGATCATCTCTTGGGTAAGAATTATTTAATCATTTTTCTTGTGAGACACATAAGATGTGGATATGGCAGAAAAATCTGAGAACGCCTGACCTGGAAGGGTATGAAAGAATTTAGAAACTTCTGCAGTTAGCTGTCATCAGTGATTTTAACTGGTTTTTTTATGGACATGCTCACTCAGCTATCTTTATTGATTATACTGTAACTAAGAATTGATGTATTGGCAGTAAAAATGCATATTCTCACACAGTTGCATTGTCTCCTCTTGCTGCTCAGTACATGCCTCCAAACACTGCTCTCCATTAGTACATAACTCCAGCTGAAAACACAAGAGCTCTTAGAAGTGTTTTGGTTAATTTAAATGTGGCGTCAATAAACAAGTCCACAGTTTTATCAGACAGGTATTTACCCAGTCATAAACTGACTATTTTTTTTAATTGATCCTAATACATTTAAGTTTTCAAAATGAAACTTCCCTGTAAATATTTTTACTTACTGCTATTTTAAGATCTAAACTTTAAAAAATATAAAACAACCTTTTATGCTTTTATAGGATCAAAACTAACTGAAAATAAATAATTTTTAAAAGCAGATTAAAAGCATACTATTCTTTATCTGTCCCCTGCAGATCATAGAATAGCAATTTATTTTTTCTAGTTACCAGTTGCTGTGAAAAATTAAAACTTTGCTTCTCTAAAGATCTAAACGTGTGCTTCTAGCAGCACAATACAGCTGCATTAGTTGTACTGTATTCAATTACAAATTTGTTCAGGTTTGAGCCCAGGTTATGTTGCTTGCACTGACCTGTGCAAAACTATGAAGAGATTCCTGGTTAATGCTGCACAAGCTTGAAAGGGAAAAGTTATACACATGTGCTGAAGCTCTATTTTAGGTTAAGATCTAATTCTAGTATCACTGAAGGCCAATGTAGAAGTGGAGAGTAGATCTTCCAAAAGAAGACTATTGAAAAGCAGCAAGCACGGGCTGAGGCACTGATAGAGTTCTTCATCCCTGTGCTCTGCTGTTTGTGCTGTACATGAGAATTCCCATAGGGCAGCATTGTCCAGGTATCTTTAAAAAATAAAATAAAAAATCATTTGTATAAAGCAGGTTGTATTGTCTGCTCTTGGGATCTGCAGAAATGCTGCATTTTGGTAGTTACTTCTGCCTTGTACCTGGCAAGGGTCATAAATGTGTGTGTATGAGATTGTTCTATTCTTATAAGGACCTTGAAGACACAAGGTTATTTGGGCTCACCCATCCTTGAAAGGATTTTTAGGTTCTTTGGTTGCATGTTAAGTAGCCTGGAACACTTGACCTGAAAGCTGTGTATTGCAACTGCTGCATCAGACACTTTCCTGAGTAATCAGCCATGTAATTACGAGCCAACTAAAAAGGCCTGGGACATAAGCCCAATTTCTGACAACTGATCATCCATGCCATAAAGGGTTAATGCAGTCTGACAGCTAAAGCCTGGGCAGCAGTTTGATATTTGGGCATGGTTTAAAATTTAAGGTGGGTGAGAGCTTAGCTGTGGGAATGCAAGCTGTGCTCTCCATATTTGCCTTACAGCTGGAGAGCAGCCTGTGACCTGTCCCATCTCCTGTATGGCTGTGGCCGTTGTGTCTGTGGTGTGCTGTGCTCTCCTCTCCTGGGAACGATGCCCAGAGCTGGAGAAGAACATTCTGTGACCCAGTGGCATGCTGTCTGCCTCTGGAGATGGGCTTAGTGCAGTAAGTAACTTACATGGGGTTAAGTGGATCCCAAAGGTCTCTTTCCTTCAGCTGGCTTTTACAAGGGTGCCGAGTACTGGAATCCTTACGGCTGCTAGGCAGTGCAGGGGATGTAAGGGCCAGGCTGGATGGGTGTCTGGGGTGAAGGAAGGGCTAAATACAGCAGTAAGTTTTCTATTGACACTTTCATTTGTGGATGTATTCAGTGAGTTGCAGCTTCAGCACTTGGCTGCCTCACACTGCGCAAGTGGACAGGACAGCACTGCTGTCCTGAGATGACTCGGAGGTGTTTTGAAGATCGATGCTGATAAGGAATGCTCTCTGCAGCTCTCTTGCATGAGTCCTTCTCATATGGCAGAATGCACTAGGACATACAGGAAACTTCTTTCTCCAATCTTTCCGTGCTGAGGAAAATAGGGCAGTATATGTGGTAACTCTCCTGTCACTTCTTTGCTGAATATCTTGTCTCCTTTTTCCATGGAGCTTTGCCAGGCACTGACCTAATGGTAGCATTCCACTAAGAGCTTTAAAGCATCAGATGCTTAGGATAACAGGCATAGAAAAGGAAGCAGTTGTGTCCTAACTCTCGCCCTTGTACCCACAGCAGTAGTAAAGCAATATCTTTTGGTCAGATTGGAAAGCCTTTTTCTACAGTTTCCTCACCCTTGATAAACTTGTGGGCTGTTTGCATAGGAAGCTTGTGATTTATAGGTCTATAGTGGAAATAGGAGTATGTGATTAGAGGGAATCTGGAGGAACATTTGCATGTATAATTTTCCAGGAAGTGGAAAGGATTTGGGGAAAAAAGGAACAGATTAGTGATTGCATGTTCTGCTTGCTGCAATGACAAGGTATTTCAATTGTTAGAGCTGCAACTCACTGAATACATCCACAATTGAAGAGCAGAGACCAATATTCAGTTTCCAGTATTGGATATTGGCTAATAGAAAAATACAAAGATAGGGCAAGCATAGATATGATAGTATGCTCTGGTATTCTCCCCCAGTTTATGCAATTCCTTCACTAATTTCTGTTGCAAAATTTAAATTGGGGTGATAGCTCTATCACTGCATTTAGCAATTTTAGATGGGCGTTCCTTGCGCTAATTAGTTATTTTGGGGGTTTATGGAAATACCTACACCTTCATGTGCCAATGCATTCCCCCAGCTTTAGCTGCATGTGTATAAAAGTAGGGTTTTTTTCTTGGCTATCTGCCTGTTTGATTTAATGTTTCCTAGTTCTTCTGCTGGAAGAACAACTGAGCAGTTATCCTCTAGTTTTCCCCATGCCACTTCTGACTTGTAGGCCTGCATTAGGTTTCCTCATCTGTCTAGTCTGTACTGAAGGTATTGGTTCTGAATATCTTAGCATTGCTTTTTTGCCAGTAAGCCTGCGGCATTTGTAGTTCTTTTTTGCAAGGCTGGGCTTATTTTCTGACTGACGATAGTCAGTTTGGGATGGCTTTCAGTTGTCATTTCCACAATACATGTGGAAGCAACTTCACTGTCTTCTGAGCATGCAAAAAATAGAGTGCTCTCCTCCTCCAGTTCTCTTTCAATACTTGCACATTAGCCTACAACATACTGCAAATACATTGAATTCTACAGTGATTGCTCTGAACCCTCAGCTGGTAAACAACTGTTAAAATCTTCTAATCTAAGTTAGAAAAAAACTAAAGGTATTTACAGAATGGGAACTAAACTACCTTCTGCTGCTTCTCTTGTGCCTCTTTCTCACAAAGTCAGCTCTGGAGTGTTTTATCTGGGGGTAGATGTACCTGTGTGTTTGGGGATGATGTTGACTGAGAAGAGGCAAAACTAGTGACTGATGTTGGAAAAAAATACTTATAACATAGATACTTTACAGAAATGAGCAGTTTGATACCCTTTCTTTCACTGGCAGTGTTGCTATAGCACACACATAAAACAAAAGTGAGAGAAGAATTTAACACCTTCAGTCTATACATAAAATTCAACAGCAGAAGAATTCCTGGGAGAGCCTCATTCTTCTTCATTGCCAGGCTTGTTCTCTGCCTGCAAATATCTGGGTAAATATTTAGCAGAATGCAGGTGATTTCAACCTCAAAAGCCTTGAAATGCATTGTGTCAAGTCTGTAGTATCAGACTCTTCTTCCATCTTGCAGAACTGGAAGAATTAAAAATTAGTTAAAATTTAGTTACTCTGGGTTTTTGATTGGAACAGGTTGGGGTGGAGGGGGAAAGAAGTATCAATTCATGGATAGAACTGGATCCAGGGTAAAGAACTGTATCACAGAATCTGTCTGCTCCAGCAGACCCACCACATGCTCAGGTCCATGTCCAGACAGGTTTGAATGTCTTGGAGGATGGAGACTCTACAACCTCCCTGGGCAACTGATGCCAGTGCCTGGTTACTCTCACAGTGGAAAAGTGTTTCCTGATGTTCACAGTATTTCAGTTTGTGCCCATTGCCTCTGGTGCTGTGAATCATACTGGATTTGCAAATGCTTTGTTTGCTCCTTTTGTTTACCTGACTTACTTAGAAGAAGTGGAGTGTTTGAAGAATCAGCAGGATCAAAGTTAGAACTTTAGAAATAGTTTAAATATAAGGGGGATTAACTTCGATTTTAGGAACTGCTACCCTGCCTAGATTTGAAAAAGTTTGAATATGCACAAAGGATATAACAGAAAAGAATGTTAAAAGAAAATATTACCATTAGTTATGTTAGTAAAGTTTCTTTGCTGAAATCATATGACAATTTTAGATGGTAAGCTACTTTTTATAGAATGGAAGGACTCTCAAATCTGCATATTAAAGACTGAGACAGTAATATATGAAAAGTATTTTTTCTGAAGGATGTTTCATATATGTGATTCATCTCCTTTTCATTAATTTCTGACTTGCATTTTTCTCCTAAGAGACACAGGCTTTGCATTTTATAATGCAACTTATCTTTTAAGATAGAGAATTTGACTGATAAAAGGAAGAAATCGCACAAGCTTTTAATTAAAACAGGTATTTCCCCAAATAGCTTTATTTTACCAAAGATCTCGCAGGGCAAATAGACCACTAGCCAGCTGTGCACTGCATTTAATAAAATACAGACAGCCATCCTTTCCTGAAGTTAAGTATCTTTATAATGCATAGATATATTAACAACTTGGCAGCCTTACCAACCAGGCTAAGGACAGGGAATGGCTTGAAAAGCACACTACTGAGGAACCCCAAGAGTGGCTCATTAATTTCAGAATTCTGCTGTGGCAGACACAGCACAGGGGGCTTGTTTTGTTATTACAAGTGATGACATTTGCTGCATGACCAGAGTGATCCACCCCTCTAGGGCTGTAGCTGGTGCTTTTCAGAGCTCAAGTACACCGAGTTCTACAGACAAACCTAAATTTCTAATAAGTACACACTATGGAAAGGTGAGGCATCATAGAAACTGAAGGTAAGATTCCTGTTGAGTTTCCTGGATTTTTTTGTTCTTTGTTTAGGATATGATTGTTTAACTGTATATAAGTAGCTCCAAAGCAAAAAATAGTCTCTTAGTCTATTTGTCAAATTAAATGTATTTTTTGCTGCTTTATCTGTGCTACTCTGTAGTTGGTCTTGTTGTAATCACTGGTTTTACATGGATGTGCTGGGAGGAACAGAAGTCCAGCTGTGGCTTCAGTGTGGTTCTGCAATGGCTATAACTGGAACAGAAGCAGGCATGGTTTTCATATAGCAGGAAAATTTAGGAATCAACACAACTTTAATTATGGTGAGAAGCTGTCAAACTTCCAGGCATGTGCAGAGAAGCTCCTCATGTAAATCTAAGTCACCACTTAAGTACCTGCAAATGTTCTTGGCAAGCGTATTTTTCAATCAATGTTTCACATGATTAAAAAGAAAAACCCCCACTGGTTTCATGGTTCTTTTCACAGAATTACAGAATATTTTGAGTTGGAAGGGACCCATAAGGATCATTGAGTCCAACTCCTAAATCAATAGCCTAAGCAGGGATTAAGCCTGTGACTTGGTCTCATTAGCACGATGCTCTACCCAATTGAGCTAATCTCAGGGTTTTCCTGGGCATGCCACTTTTGGATTTGATATTAGGGCTAGAAATGGAGCTATATTTGGAGGAATTGTGTGTCAGCCCTTGGCCAACTCTGTGCTTCTTGTTTTCTATGTAAAATTTCAAAGGATCAAATAACTGCAACTCTGGGTCAGCTGTGATTTTAAGTAAGGGTGCAAATCTCTTCACTGTACTAATCCTATTCTTTTTATTGGGTTTGCCTCCATTTTATGGAGGAAAAAGATGAATGCATAAAAATGTTTTCCTCTAAAAATGGGTCTGAAAGCAGGACTTACTTTCTCTAGAGTTTGCCACCTACAGTTAGTCAGATTGACTGGCTGAGACTATAATGAAAAGCAAGAAGTTCCACCTCAACATGAAGAGTAATTTCTTTACATTGAGGGGAGTGGAACACTGGAACAGGCTGCACAGGGAGGTTGTGGCTCTCCCTCTCTGGAGAATTCCAAACCCACCTGGACATGTTCATCTATCTCTAGGTGACCCAACTCCCAGCAGGAGAGCTGGACTGGATAATCTCCAGAGGTCCCTTCCAACCCCAATGGTTCTGTGATTTTCCACTATTTTCATTAGTTCCAGAGAACAAATGCATTTATGAAATTTAGGTAATATTCTGGACCACATCTGTTCTATAAAACTAACACTGAAACACGTTCTGTAAACAACATGCTTTGGTGCAAATCCTCCAAAACCAGAAAAATTGGAAATGTGGAAAAATGCTCCCCAGGGTTGTTTTTGAGAATATTTATTAATTTCGCTCCCCAGCTGACAGCTAAGTTCTTGGAAAAAGTTATTAACTTTTGAATGGAAAAAAGAATATATATTTTTATAAAGGATATGTTTAAAAATAACACTCAGGTTTCCACTAGAAAGGTTAGCTTTTGTTTTACTATTTTTTTTTTCAGGAAGTTTCATTTTTGTAAAGGTGGGGCAAAGTCAGAGTAAAAATTACTTTTTATCAAAATTTTGAATTAAAAATTAGCTGGACTATTTGATAGTGTGCATCTTGTCTTGTATTTGTTCCTATTTCAGACAAATTTGAGTGGTCTAGGTTTTAATGAAGTCTTACAGCATGAATACTTGAAAAGATCTTTTTTCCTTGTATCACCGAATACCAGTTGTATGTTTCACATACTTATACGCCAGCATGTGAGCATTTGTTGACACTGAACTAACCCCGTAATTGTCTGTGCTTGCTCCACTGCACAGGTTCAAGTGTTTTTAAAGTACTGCAGATATGCTGGAAGTATTCGGCCGGGCTCAGGGGCAGCAGGCACCCCTCACCTTGTGGCTGAGCTGCCTCTGGGGAAGTGAGTAATACTGTATGTGCCTTCCTGCCTCCGTTTTGCTGTCTTTATCTGGACGCACAACTCTGGCAGAGATCAGTAGGTTGGTTTCCAAGTTTCTTCGTGCGGGCTGTGCAAGCGCGACGTGCTCAGAACTGGGATTCTCAAGTGTACGCTCTAGCGAGGAACGCGCCTCTGACAGCACTGTGCAGGCAGACCCGCATTCCACTGGGGCCATCAGGAGAAAGTTAAATCACCGCCGAGGCCGCGCTCCAAGCGTGGCTGCGGGGCAAAGGCGCCGCTCCTGGGCCCGTTCTGCGGAATTCCGGCGCTGGAGCTGCGCGGCGCCCCAGCCCGTACTGCCTTCAGCGCCTTCCCTCCGCCGACCCTGGGGCCCCGGTGGACGCCGCCACGCCGCGCAGCGCCTGAAGGAAACTCCCGTTCCCCTCGGCCAAACTCTGCCTCCGCCCGGCGGTTCCGCCGGGGCGCGCAGTCCGAGGGGCTGGTGCTGAGCGCGGGGCGCCCCTCTGGGCAGGGGTGAGGCGCCTCCCGTCTCCAGTGCGAGAACGCCGAGCGCCGCCGGGCTCGCCTGGCCGGCAGCCACACAAAGCGTGGCTCTCCCCTCCCTTTGTCTGCGTGGCTTTGTCTCCTCCGTCCCCTCCCCGCCGCGGGCCGGGACTTTCTCCCAAGCCCCCCCTCCTCCTGCGGCCGCCGCCGTTCTCCCCCGTTTTGTGCCACCTGCGCGCCGTGGGAACGGCCGCTCGCCCAATCCCGGTGCGGCCGCGGCCGCTCCGCCGGCGCCGAGCCCGCACAGGTGCAGGCGGGCGGCGCCGCGGAGCGCGCGGTCCGCGCTCGGGGCCCGTCCCGCCGCCGCCGCCGCCTCCCCTCAGCAGCGCTTCACGCGGGGCGGAGGGAGAGGAGCGCGGGGCGGCAGCGGCGCGCGCCGCTCCGCATGGCAGGCGGAGAGCGCGCGCGTGGGGCGGACAGCGGGGAGGGCGGGCGCGCGCGCGCGGGCGGGCGGGGCTCGGCTCGGCGATATAACCCTTGCGGAGCTGCCTGGGAGACCCCGGGTTTTGGGGCTGCGCCAGCGCGCGCGGCGGCGCCTCCTCCTCCTCCTCCTCCTCCTCCTCTCTTCCCTCTCCCCCCGCTCCGCTCCCGCCCGCCCTCCGCCCGCCCCCCCCCGCGCGGAGTGGAAGGGGCCGGGGCTGGTGCCAGCAGCAGCAGCAGCAGCAGCGGCGTGAGCGCTCGAGCGGCCGCCATTTTACGCCAGCTCCAGCAGCAGCACTGCCCGGACACACCGCCGCGGGAGCGCGGAACGGGGGCAGCGCCTCAGCACGCCGAGCCGCGACCCGCGCCCCGAGAGAGCCTTCGCACACGGCGGTTCTTCCCCCCCGCAGACACACACACAGGTCAGGGCTGCCGGGCGCTGCCGGGGTGGGAGCGGGCCGGGTGGCAGAGCGGGCTGAGGCGGCGGAGGGCGGGAGGCGCACGCTGGGGCCCTGCAGCGCCGTGGGGCCGGGGCGCTGCGCGATGGGTGGAGGAGCTGCTGGCGCTGCCTTCGTGGCCGCCGCTGTCGGGCGGGCGGGGGGCGGCCGGGCCGGTGCGCGGGCCCGGCGTGGCGGCGGCGGCCGGGGCACCACCCGAGCCGGGCCGGCGCGGGGCGCGTGGCTCCCGCCTTATTGTCCCGCCGGCCCCGCCGCTCCATTCATTGCCCGTGAGGGGCAGGGGGCGAACCGCGGCCTCGGTGGCCCAGCGTGTGCGCGGGGAGCGGGACCGTCCGCGTTTGGCGTGGCCCCGGTCACGTCGGGAGGCGGTGGGCGATGGGCAGCGGTGTTTCCTGGCTGGGAAACGGGGCCTTGCATTGTTCCGGACAGGAGCGTGGCTGGGAGGCGGCGGCGGGGCCGGGAGGCTCCGCGAGCTCCCGGCCGGGTGGTGAAATCGGGCCGGGGGTGTTGCAACCCGCTCTCCGGGGGGAATAGGGTGAGAGGTGGGGAATGGCCGGGGCTCCGGGCGGGGGGGAGCCGCTCCTCCCGCGGGAGTGTTGCGGGGAGGGGGGGAAGTCGGTCACTGGAGGAAGTTGTAGGACATCTGAACGCGCGGAGCACGTGTTTCCATCGGGCTCATGGCCGCCGCCGCCGTGGGTGGGTGCGGGCTGGGAAGAGCGCTTTGTTCCTCTCGCTTGCCCGGCCGGCACCGAAGTGGAGGCGGGAAGGGATCCCGGCCGCGCCCGGGGCCTGGAGAGGCGGCGTGCGCCGAGGGGCAGCGAGTTTACAGCGGACAGTGGAGGCGGCAGCGAGTGTCAGTGACGGTATCGCGGTGCATGTGGCAGGTTTGCTTGTCCTGCCACCCCCGCTCTTGCCTTTTTGCTCCATTTCTAACTTGTTCAGAGTGTCTTAGGGAGTGTGTTAGAGAGAGGGGAGGTGAGTCAGTGTCTGTCTGGGTTGTGTAAAACCTGCAGTGAAAGCTACCCCACCCCCCCCCAAGCAGTGGTGTTAGGGCTTTCCTTTGTGTTAGTGCTTCTTGTGAGGAATTTCCTGCGCCTTGCAAAGCTAAAAAAAAAAAGTGTCAGGGCGGTGATCTGCTATTTTTTATATTTTTTTCCCCCATGACTTTCAAAGAATAGGGTAGTCTGTTGCATGTATTGTCACTTGAATTGTTCTACATGAAGATATATTTAGCTTAATTCTGATGCTTATTGCATTTGAACAGATACCTGGAAACATGGCTACTGAACATGTTAATGGGAATGGTACTGAAGAGCCCATGGATACTTCTGCTGCAGTTACCCATTCTGAGCATTTCCAGACATTGCTTGATGCTGGTTTACCACAGAAAGTTGCTGAAAAACTAGATGAAATTTACGTTGCAGGTAAGATCTAAGACTTGCAAAACTACACATACAATTATTTTATTGGATTCTGCTGTCTTTGGGCTAAAATAGCAACTTTTTGTGGTTTCCAAAAGTATGGGAACTGCAGTCTTACCAAAATCTGGATGTTTTATTCTCAGTACTTCAATTCATTGTAGTATCTTTCAGAGGAAAGTCCCAGGCTACTTGGGCGGAGGGGTGGGAAGAAGTATGCAGAGGACCAGAGCAACAGCTGGAATAGGCAACAGATGATTTTTAGGAGGAGCAGATGATGTGGTCTTTGTGCATTTTTTGCGGTAATTGTAGGTAACCATAAGAAACTAAAGCCTTGGTATGCATCTTCTTGTGTAAGGGATACTTCCTGACATAGTGTTTGGGCTCATGGATGCTAAAGTTATGGTGTTGGTTTTTTCAGATGTGGTAATAGCCAGCATTTTTTAAGCTTGATTTTTGGACTGTGATGGCCATTTTTAGTGCTGCAGTTTATTTGTATTTATAGTGTTCTAAAAACATACCAAGGTACCATTGCTAGGCAAGCTAAGTTAGGTTTTGATAGACTCCTCTGAATTCAGCTTCAGGATATTGAAATTAAACTTGGCCCATGTAACATCTGAGTTTCACAGAAGTCAAATGAACACATAAATGTAGTAACTTTTACTCTGAGTCTTAGCTCTTTTTGGTTTTAATGAAAGGATTGTATATCCTTAAATATTTAACTTCAAAGGAACTAAATGGTTTTTTTATGCATAGTACCTTTAATCAGTAATTGATTTAGAGGTCACTGAAATGTGTTAAGGATGCTACATTAGGTTTTACAAAGATTATTGACCAAATATAATTAGTAATTTTTTTCTTTTCTCTAGGGCTAGTTGCACATAGCGATCTAGATGAAAGAGCTATTGAAGCTTTAAAGGAATTCAATGAAGAAGGTGCACTGGCAGTGCTTCAGCAGTTTAAAGACAGTGATCTCTCACATGTTCAGGTAACATTTAGCAATTTACAGTATAATTGTTGGGGGATAAACTGTTTTCTGGGAAGAGGTGTGAGTCTCTTCAGTGATCCATGTGTGATACGTGAAGTGAACACTGTATTAGTTCAAGGTAGAATGAGATTCCTGCTTGTCATGTTTTCAGAACTGAAGATTGTATCTTTTGCAGAACAAAAGTGCCTTTTTATGTGGAGTCATGAAGACATACAGGCAGAGGGAAAAACAGGGGACCAAGGTGGCAGATTCTAGCAAAGGACCAGATGAGGCAAAAATTAAGGTATGTCAGTAAAAATTAAAAGTTATGAGGTCTACCTGTTGTTTGTTTTTCCGAGTTGTGATAGTTATGTTGGTTGTTTTGGAACTGCTTTTCTTAAAAAGATTATTACAGATTATTTGTCATATTTGTCATTGTTGAAAGCTGTCACTTGAAATTTTGTCTTGCTCTTTTCCCATTTGAAGTAAAAAGTTATTATATTGGTGGAACCAAACATATAAAAGTGAAAAAGGTTTTACAGTTTGCTCTATTTCTTATTGAGACAGTTACTCTATTTCACAGTAAAAAGTTTGTACATACTTGTCAGCATAGTTACTCAAGTTCAAAATACATAAGTTCAGCTACTGCTGATTGTTTTTTGTGTTCTGTTTTTTTTGTTGCTGTTTCCACTCCGCCCCCTTAGTTCAGATTTAGAGCAGCTCCACAATAGGGAGGAGATACCATGTGTCTGAAAAAACAGATTGTAATGGATTTAGGATTTAGCCCACTTCTCATGACATAATCACTCCTCATAAACTGTACCCCAAACTGTCTTAATGGGTATATTATATTTTTGACCATGTCTGCTGCTAGCAAAAGACTCCTTTCTCAGAGAGTTAGGCATATGATGATTTGTTATAAAATACTGTGATTAGCAACTTTACCAAAGCTTAAGGAAAGGAAAACCATCTAAGCATGTTTAGGTTATGTGGTAAAAAACCCCCAGAGAATCTTTCTTCATTGATGCTTCATGTATATAGTATAAAATGATTGTTACAAATAACTATGTGCCCTGTAAAATTAGAAAATCTTTTTTCTCTTTATTTTGAGGCTGAGATGCCATTAATTATAAATTTAAAAAAAAACTGGTACAGTTTTTGTCACTGCCACATAAAACAACAGTGTTATGAGGACTTGGTCAATAACTTCAAGTAGCATGGCTTTTACTGCTGATGGCTCTAGCGTTTAAAATAACTGCAATTTTGTAGTTGTAAAATTGCTAACTCTTGACTATAATTTGGCTTGTTTAATATGCAGTTTCTTTGTGCATAGAGTTGATTTGTCTTTGTGCAAAATTATTATGAAAGACTTAATTTCAGAGGAGTTTCTCATGTGTTTGCATACTGAATGCCAGCTAATATTTTAAGTTGGTATTATGCCTGTAACTATATCTAACTGTATCTGTAACTACGCGCAGTGGTTCTAGTGAGGGTCAGTTGTCCTGGGATCCTGTATAAGCCTACAAGGAATTTGAAGGGGGGATGATAAGAGAAAGTACATAGTACTACCACTTGGGTAGCTGGGTACCTGAAGCAGTCTGTACAGTGTTCCAGGGGTGTAAGCACTTAAACATGTGTTCTTTAACTTCACACTTATGAGTAATCTCATTAAGTGCAGGGAACTCTTCTGCATAAACGTCTGCAGGATTGGGCATGCCAAAACAAGAAGTGGCTCAGACTAAGATCTTCCTAATTAAAGGGAAGCTCTGTTACTATTATATTACTTGACTTTTTTTTTTTTTTTAATGAAAATGAAGGAATTGGGAAAACTGGATGTGAATCTCTAATTTTCTAGCAGCTATAGTTCTTATAGTTCTGTTAATTGTTTTGCAAGTTTCTTGTTGACGTACTAGCAGTAGATTTGTTTATGGGCGCTTCAAAGCAGTACAGTTTAAAAGGAATTAGAAGCATGTCTGTCTGTGAATTAAGTGCAGCTAAACTTGCTCAGTATGTATGTGATTTTAAAATTTTAAGTGTCTTACTTGAAGGCACTGTTGGAGAGAACTGGCTACACTCTTGATGTGACTACTGGACAGAGGAAATATGGTGGACCTCCTCCAGAGTCTGTATATTCAGGACAGCAACCTTCTGTTGGTACAGAGGTAAGAAGGAGAAGATGTTTATGCAGATGCAGACTTACTCATTGGAAATACTTTTTATAAACAGTGCTTTGTATCTCTGTTGTAGATATTTGTGGGCAAGATTCCGAGAGACTTGTTTGAAGATGAACTTGTTCCATTATTTGAGAAAGCCGGACCTATATGGGATCTCCGCTTAATGATGGATCCACTAACTGGTCTAAACAGAGGATATGCTTTCGTCACTTTTTGTACTAAAGAAGCAGCTCAGGAAGCTGTTAAACTGGTGAGTTTTCTTGGATTTTTTCTTTTTTGATGAAGTGCACTCTGGCTCAGAAGCAGTTGTCCTCCTGGTCCTAGTGCTTAAATGCTTAAGGTGAAACTGTTATTGTTAGATTACTTCATAAATTTCCACTAGGTGTTAAATTTATTTCCTTATTGCATATGAAGATTTTCTGACTGCATTAGCAGCAGGGGAAAAAAAAGCTGATGGACTGCTGTTTGGTCCAGTTAGATGAGCCTTTATTATTAACCAAAGTTGTATTAGCAGTGGTGACTTCTGAGGTATCTGCATCTGTATGAGTTCTGGAGAGCAGTGGTGGTGGAGTTGCTGTGGTACAAGGGCAATGCTGGTCACGGTGTCTCTGACTCCTGATGTGTTTCTGCACCAGCAGGGGGCCCAGGCTGGATGAGTGCTTCAAAGTCACAGAATTTTATAAGATACTTCAGATGGGGAAAAAATGTCTCTTGAGCCTTGAAGGTCTGTTCTGTTTGTTGCAGCTGACAGGAAAACATCATAAATCCTGCCAGTTTAAGGAGCATTCCCTCTGTTTTACACGGAGGTATGAAATAGTTTGATGGGGTGTACTCCTAATAAGCTTCTCAGGTTTTATGCATGAAGTACCCATCACTAAAGAAGAGGGTGGGGAGAAACACTACCCTGATCCTTGCACAGGGCCTTTATTTTCCTGGCTAAGTTAAATTTGAATTTTTTTCAGCTGGTTAGAGCTACACTGATATGGCCAAGATTAGTGTGTGTGGTATGACTTGCGAGTGCTAACCATACACGTTCTTAAGTATACTGATACTGTATTGCTGTAGTAGGGTTAACTAAAAACCTTTGTTTGTAATGAGGTATAGCTTAAACTAAGGTACCCTATAGACAAGTCAATTGGTGGAGACAAATCAAGCTGAAAATGGGAATTTGTTTTGAGAAAGCACACAAATATCTGCAAAAGTGGAAGTACAAAACCAATGTGGTATATGTGGATTAGCTTTTTAAATAAGAACAGTTGTTTGTTCCAGTGTACAGTTAGATATACTGGGGATAACTGTGTGTTCTCTTTGTACTTTCATTGTCAACCTAGCTGTTCGGAGTGTGTGTGAACGCTTAAGAGTTAACTCTTAAAACTTAGCAGAACAGTGAATCAAATCACATAAGTTCTCAGAGGCACCTAGTAAATGAAAAAAAAGCAATTTTTCTTCATTTTGCTGGATTTTGCTTAAAGGCAACATGCTCTGGAAAGTCATTCAAGTCATGTTCCCAGAAAAGTAACATCAGATCCTAGCCTCAGTCTCCCACTAAACGACACAAGGAAAGGAGCTACTTGATGTCCCTTTATGTCTGATCTTTGATATGCAGGAAAAAAGCACACTGTGTTCTGCTTGTGAGTCAAATAGCCGCTGAGGGTAATAGCTGAGAAGTCTTGCAGTTGATGGAGTAGTCTTTCAACTTCCATGCTAAACTCTTAGAAAGTAGTGTTAGTCTTAAATTGGATTCTGTGATGTGTGTCAGGTTTTTTGGAGTGATTTCAACCAGAGTTGACTGAGTAGTTTGGTAGATAAGTTTCCCAAGTTATCTAAAAGTTATTCCCAAGTTACCTATCTGGTTTGCAGGAGTATTAGCAAATTGTGTCTGTTGAGTTCAGTTGAAAATTGTAGGTCTATAACTTGTATTAGTTACACATGCATGGGAGATACTGCTGAAAGACCTCTTCAAAACACTGAACACTTGGTCCTAGGTATTTCATAACATTTCAACAGGTGATGTTCTTTTTGATACTGCCTGTAATCTTAGGTATATACAACTTCCCAGCTTTCTGGATTCCATGGGATAATGGTTCTCTGTTATTTCCCATCTTTTTCCAAGAGGCTTTTTTTTTTTTCCAGCACAATATAGAAAAAATGAGATTAAAAGTATCTGCATTGCCTATAGGCTTTTGAGTAATAAGAGACAGCTATGTTTTTGTCAATACCAAACTGCAGTAGAGAATTAACTGACCTGTCTTCAGGCTCCTGGAATTGGTGTAACGTATTTTGCATACAATTAATGTTTGTGTGGCTGCTGTATGTGTCTTCCACAGTCTGTAGGTCAACTTAATGTAAAGCTGAATTAAAATTTCTGGATGCACTTAATGTTGACTTACTTTATTCGTTAGCAAGAAGAAGTCTTGCAGTTTAAAAGGTTGAAGTCTTGATTTTGTTTATGAATATGCATTTTTAAGCCACTTATAATTAATTACTCTTCATATCTGTAATTCTTCTCAGTATCAGGCCATAGTATCACTCCATTTTTGTCTTAAGCACAGCCAGAACTATTTGAAACACAATTTAGGGAATTCTCTCCTATTTTTGTGACTAGTATTAATTTAGTGTGCTTAACCCTTTGCTAATTAAGTAGAAATGGCATCTCAGATGTTCACACAAGCATTCACTGTCAAAGTGTGATTTTTTAAATCTGTCACTTTTTCCTCTGTTAACATGTTTACTTTACTTTATACTCTTCAAGAATTACAACTCCAGTTGTGTCCTTCTGCACTCATGTTCAGTTCTCCTTCCTATTTCATAAGAAGTTTAGCGCTAGAGTTAACTTTTTGAAAAGATTTCTGTGTGAATAAGGTCACTGTAGATATGTACAGAATGAAAACTTTTCTGGTGACGCTTGTAGGAAAACATACTGAAAACTATTGAAGCATTCAGTATATTTTTGACTAGAACAGGTGTAAGCTTGATCAGAATGGAAGTACAGGTGAGTTAAGCAGTTTGCCAACTATGCATGGAGATACAGCTTGCCATTTGCTCCTAGTAAACTAAAATTAGTAGTGAAAATTTACGTTAGTACAGTGACAGGACAGACCTGCATATTTTGACTTGTTAGTGAGTTCTTACATAAGTCAGTGAGAAAACACCAAAACTATTACATTGTCTAGAGGGTGGCAATCTCTGCTACTGACTTCAGACACAGATTCCATGGTGACAGGAGGGGGAAGCAGTATGCTGACATAGCTACTTTGATAGCCTGACTGTTTTGGCACTTTACCCAGATCATGATCTGAGCCTTTTTATGGCTAATCTGAGTTTGCAGATGGTATGCAAAGTATTTACCTAAAAATTACCAATTTGATGTTCAAGGACACCTAACTGAAGACTTTTTCTCTGTGTAGAGAGAAACATGCAGTGAAAAATAGTGGTTAATACATTGGAAGAGAAAAAATCTACTAGAAACTATCAGTGGAACTGCAAAATGGTAGAAAATATTAATTTTACTTTGTTAATTTTACTGTCATACAACATACTGAGTTGTATGATAGACTCTTACATTAGATTAGATTTGTAGCCAAACTTTGGTGTTAGACTTCAGCAGGAATAGTTGGATAATACTTTCTATTATCCATATAGAATAGAGTATTTAATTTGAAAGGGACCTGCACCGATCATCTAGTCCATCTGCCTGACCATTTCCTGGCTGACCAAAATTGTTGCTGTCATCTTGATCATCAAGGGCATTGTCCAAATGCCTCTCTTAGACCGGGACAGCTTTGGGGCATTGACCACCTCTCTAGGAAGTTCCAGTGTTTGAGCACCCTCTCAGTAAAAAAAAGTTTCCTAATGCAAGGAAATGTTTCCTAGTGTACAGTTCAGCTAGTGAAGAATCGCTTCCATTGACCAATAAGCTGTCAGCTTCTTTAAAGATGTTTCTTTAGAAGACTCCCTTTTTTAGCTACTATAATTTGTCTCTTCATTAATGTGTGTGTTTATTAGTGATGATAATATATATGCAGTCTTCCTGTGCAGCTAGTGCTGCTCCTACTTCAGTTTCCTACTTAAAAATCAACTATTCCTCTGCCATGTGGGCAACAGATATGGAGATAGAAGTCCTTTGTTGTCTCCTGCTATGTTTTGAGACATAATTCATTGTGAAGATGTCACTCCATGTCCTTTTCACATGTACAGTTCTCCTTTTTGCTCACTTTTGGTGCAGTTACCTAGCTTAGAGAATTTTCAGTAGTGGAGTTTTTGTTTGTCCAAGATAAATATAAATAAACATCTTCCACCAGATTTTATTGCATAAAAGCATGATGGGGTGGAGGATAACTAGCTTATGTAGTAAGATTTACCATCAAGCACAAAATAAATCATAGAATAAATAGCTAGATGAAATATTAAAAATCTTTCTTGCTACTTGGCAATAAGATGTTGACCACAAAATTCATTTTCTTAGCTAAAGAACTGTCTGTTGCAGGGCTTCCAGTTAGAAGTGGGTTGATGTACCAGCAGTTGTCCTCCCTGCTGCTTATTTGGATGATGCATGTCTGTGTCTGCATCTCAATGAAAGGCATTTTTTGGTATTTTCTTAACAGATGTCTACAGTAATACTTTTTTTTCCCCTTAAACTGCGGATTTATTCAGGATATCTTCCAGGTGTTATGGGAGAAGCATTTTAACAGAAGTCTTAGGATTTCAAGATTAGAAAGTTATTCTTTCTGTTGACTATCTTTACATGTATAATGTTTATGCTTTGGAAAGTATTTGCCATTTGCTCTTGAACATTTTGTGGAGAAGACCTGATCATGACTCTCTTTTGTTAACTGTGGAACTTCAGAATTAGGGAAGGGAATTTAACTTGAATTGCAACTCATGTCTTGTATTACACACAAATAAAGAATTTATATAGCTACAGCCTGTAGAGGAACTTGCATTTCTTTTGTGCGTGGTTGTGAAGGGAGAAG
Organism: Vidua macroura; assembly: GCF_024509145.1. Lineage (NCBI taxonomy): Eukaryota > Metazoa > Chordata > Aves > Passeriformes > Viduidae > Vidua > Vidua macroura. Next base: position 80,069,264 of record NC_071573.1, read on the forward strand.
CCTTGACCTTGATGACTTGCATGGTTCTGTATGAAAAAGTTTATAAAGAAAAAAGTGTTGAGAGACTTGAACAAGGAAGGAAGAATAATTGTTGGCTGAAATTGTGGAGATACTTTAGAAAACATGGGTATACTTCTGAGTAGTTGAATATGCATCGTAAAAATGTGTTAAGCTGCAAAAATTTAATATATTGCTCAATTCTGGGTTTTCCAAAGTTAAATATTTGGTATGCTGCTGTTGCAGGGGCATGAAAATTATTTGTAACTGATGATTGTCCAATAATTTTTTTGTTGCAGTACAACAACCATGAAATTCGGTCTGGAAAACACATTGGTGTATGCATCTCTGTTGCCAATAATAGGCTTTTTGTTGGCTCTATTCCCAAGAGTAAAACCAAGGAGCAAATTGTTGAAGAATTCAGCAAAGTAACAGGTGAGTCAGTGACTAGGTTTTATAGAGCTGGCAAGTGTCAAATGTGATCAGTGATGAGCTGTCTTTTAGCTTATAGTTGATGATGAATACAAACCACTCAGCATTTATCTCAACCTTACGTGTTGGGGTTTGTTTGGGTTTTTTTAAACTTGTTTTGCTGAGGCTGACATATTTGTAATTAGATTAGATGAGTTAGACTGGACTAAGTTCTATCTGCAGAGTAAGTGCGTAATGTTTAAAAAATCTGTTCAAAGAAATTTGAATTAAAAGTTTAATAATTTCAATACTAATGGATGTTTTAAAACTTCTCAAGGCACAACTGTAGCAAGCAGAAGAATGTAACTGGTTCTGTGCATTTTAATTCTTAAATTTTAAGAATCTCTTTTTGATAACATTTGAACTTGCAAAAGTACTGTTTCTCTGTTACTGAATGATAGACTTCAGGTTCTTTGGAGCAATAAACTTTTTAGGTATTGAAGTCTTGCAACTTTCATCTCTTCTTGTTTAGACATTATAGAAAAAACACACACTGATAAGTTGTAACTTAGAAATTTAAGAGGAGAATTGACAAAGCAAAACTTTTGGCTGCCCCTAACTCTCCTCCATTCAGTTAGAGAATGACTATTCTTCCATAGCTGCAAAGACGTCCTGCACTTTATAATGCAAATCAATGAATTGAAAGCATAACAAATATGTCTTTTATTTAATTTCAGAGGGTCTCACAGATGTCATATTGTATCATCAGCCTGATGACAAGAAAAAGAACCGGGGTTTCTGCTTCCTTGAATATGAAGATCACAAAACTGCTGCTCAGGCCAGACGTAGGCTAATGAGTGGCAAAGTGAAAGTCTGGGGAAATGTTGTTACAGTGGAATGGGCTGACCCTATAGAAGACCCAGATCCTGAAGTCATGGCAAAGGTAATAAAGCTGTAAGGGGACCATAGTGCATTTAAAGTGCTCTGTTCCAAATTAGGTATTTCCTAGCATTAGCCTAAAATTAAATAACATCTTTTCAGCCTTCTGGACAGAGATGCTGTAGGTGTGATGATAAGAAATTAATATACCTCAGAAATTATGTGGGTTTAAAAACTCTATGCGGCCTTATATTATTTTGTGTTCCCAAGGCTGAGTAGTGAATGTAATTCTTGCCATATGACACACAGGATGATGTAGTTATTTTTTTTTTCCTGGAAGTGATGGTGGTGACTCCTAGAGTTAAAATGGTTTTGTACCCTAGTATTTGGAAGAACAGAAATAGAGATATCCTCACAGAACATCCTTAATTCTTTTCAAACCTGTAACTGTATCACTTCAGCATTAGAAAGAACACGTCAGTGTTCAAATGTACACAAATGTATTTTCAAAGTTGCCATTAGCAGTTACTTCTGAGAAGTTCGGCAATTAGCTTGTATTTGGACTCGGTAGTTATTTTTAATTTGGGGGACTTAATTCCTTTTTATACCTAGACTGGCACTATTTTGGATTTCGAATACTGAGGTGAAGCTGAAGTCTGGACTGTTAACATTTTGAAGTACGTTGTAGCAGGTTTTTTTATATATGTGCCTGGTACCTTGCCAGAAACAAACTACCTGATTTTTTCTTTCCATCAGATATTGCCCGACCCTGTCTTTTTCAGTTGTGTTGTGTAGCTGAGTTGTTTAATGGAAACTCTTAGCTAGCCCATATCCTTATCTCTTTCTCTTTGCTTGCTTTTCGTCTGTGCTTTTACTCTCATCTGAGACACGTCACTTGCTGGAGTCCTACTTTGATGGACCTAGTAAGATAGCTTGGCTGGGATCTCCTCTTTGGTGAGCCATAAGGGAAAAGGGTTGGGGTGGGGGCTCATTTTAGGGAAAAAGCTGCTTTTGTAATACAGGTATTACAGAAGCTTTTGGACTATCTTGTCTGCAGACTTTATTTTTCTTGCCCAGCATGATAGACTGTCAGCAGCAGGGAAAGAGTCTTGCAGGTCAAATTTGTGGAAGGTGGCATTTTCTAAATATGGCAGTCTGTATGTTTAGTTTCTTGGCTCAAAAGAGAAGAGACCTAATCCACGAAACAGTTAAAATAAATAAGCAGCAATTTCTGCTGATATAACAAAATAGATGGAAAGGAAATTATAGGGGACATAATCAAGCATCTCTCCTAAGTAAGTTTGCAGATGTGCAGATTGAAAGGCTAAAGAAATTAAAACTTGATTGTGGTTTGCCCCATTTACTGTACAGTTTTTTTGAATGTGTTAATACCTTCTAGTGTTTCGTATTTGAAATGGGACATGGAAAGAGAAGAAACATGGAAATGAAGGAGAGAAATGTAGAAAACATGGAGAAAAATCAGCTTGAATACATCTGGTGCCACATGCCAAAGATAGGACATGGAGCTTGGGTTGAAGATGTATGGGAAAGTGAGGCTCTATGAATAATACTGAAAAAAATAGAGAACATCTGGGTTGTGTCTGAAGACATAAACTGAGATGATAATTGGTGTCTGACCTTCCTCACTGGCTGCGTCCTTTAGTTTATTCTTGCAACAAGGAAAGTATCTCCACCAGTCTTTCTTGGCCACCTTCTGTACCTGTGCAGAGGCTGGCCCTTCTCTAAGTGTGAGGTTTATTTTCTGTTCTTGGTATCTTTCTTCTAAGAGAAAGAGCAGCAGAGCTTCTGCTGCAGTCAGTAGTCTCCTGGATGTGAGCTGCAGGTTGGCTGTCAATGCTTCTGACTACTGTCAGGCCAGAGCAAAGGGAAAGCTATTGACCCATGTCATCTTGCACATTGCTATGGTAGAAGGCTCTGGAGGAAACTGTGACTAGGAGAAGTAGGTTGTTTTTATCAGAATAATCATTTGGTCATCAGTTTTCTTGTCGAGACTGCTAGAAGAGCAAGTCCATAAGAGCAAGCTATAAGGAAGACAAACTCACATACGTAGCCAGAAGGTGAACAGTGTTGTAAGTCTTTCGGAAGTGGCATGTCATTTCATCAATATATGGACACTAATGTAAATTTCTGAAATGTTTACTCGAGTCTTTTTGCCTTTGTCCTTCTGATAAAAGTGTTGTGGAGAGTACTGTATGGGTAAATACTTACCATTTAAATGGACTGTTATCTTAAATACAAAGTAGCTTGAGCATGATGAGGGATGAAGCTAGATTCTCAAGCTAGATGGATGTGCTACAGGAGATAAGTGCTTGTACTAACAGATCAGAGTATACTTGGTTAAAGTATTGACTTCTGGTCCAAAGTGAACTTTTTTCCAACTTCACAAGCAGCTGTGTTGGTAGTTTAATTTCTCCTAAGAGTCATTTTATTGCCTCTTAAACCTGTAGTCTAGCTAAATTTTTTAATGTTTTACTTGATTTCTGTAGGATGGCTGAGGCTGCAGAGGACGTTCTGGAGTGGCAGGTTAAGCAGCTAAATAAAGTCTTATGCTTGTGGCTGTCTGACAGATTACAGGACAAGAGACAGGGCTAGTAACCCTTGGAGAATGTGGCCTGAAGTATTTGTGCTGTAGGTAAGAGGAGGAAAAGGAACAGATACCAGAAGTTTTGGGATAGTCTAATTTTAAGCAGTTTTTTAAATGTGAGTTCTGCCTTTAAAACAAAATGCTGGTGCTGGGTATATTGCTTGTTAGGAGTATCTATGGATTCTTGGTGTAATAATGTGTGAACTTTAATGAAGAGGAGTTCTTTTTTTCCCCCCCTTCTCTCCCTTTTTAGCTGGCTTAAGTGAAGTAAAAACGGGTTCATCTTCTCTCAACCTATGCTTTAACCTGCCTAATAGCTTTTACATCATCTTTGACTCATTCAGTTACACTTCTAATCAGTAACATGAGCAAAGGTGTTAAAAATTCAGTTGTTTGAGATTAATGAATTTGTCTACACTGGGAAAATTAAAATTAGCTGTTTTTTTATTTCTTTAGGAAATATTATATTAGTGCGTCTTTTAAAAAATAGTGATTATTCTATCTAGTTTTTAATCATGTCAGTCATCATGAATTTACTAGGCTACTTAGGGTTCCTTCCGAGGTTCTAGTTTTCATCCTTTTCTAAAGAACAAGAATATGGAACATTTGCTTAAAAGTTAGCAGTTTTCAAACCTATTGATTACATCACAAAACTTCTGTAATTCATTTCCATGAAATAAGGTTAAGGTAGCAGTTAGGATATTTTACTAAAAATGGTTATTGTGTATGTGTTACAATGAATAAAGGTTGCTTTTGCCATCAAGACATGTAAGAGAAGCTTAATGCATAATAGGAAACAGCTTTCCTTGTGGAGTTGGCTATGACTTTTGTGATCTCCTGAGAATCAGCAGGAGTAACTATTGCCAAAGTCTAGAGTTGATACACTGGGTTAGATTTATGGTCTGTAGTATCCCTTCTTCCAAATTCTGCATCATATCCTAGCTCAGCTAGTGAGTGAGACAGATTTATGGAAGTCTGTCCTGGTGGTTTTTTTTTTTTGTAACTTAGTTACATAGCAGTTCTTCCAAAAAGGGTGTCTGGGTTTATTGAATTCCTGAATGTGGTGGGAGTAGAGTACAGCTCTGTTTCAGAAATCAAGGCATGCTTTCCTTGGTCCTTTCACACATTGTGTTACTTGTATTGACCTTCAGGGTCAGGAGTCAGTGCTGCCATGTGCAGTGTTCATTTGATGTCCTCAGCTAATTTGAAACCAGTAGGAGCAGAGAGGATGCAACCAGAAGTTGCAGTCTTGCAGCTGATTGGCAGCTCCATTGTAGGCTCTAAGACTGAGCAGTCCTTGGCAGTAGGAGGTGATTAAACTGTCAGAGCATGGTGCCAGCATGTGGAAGAAACTCTTCTCAACAAGTCGAAGAGTCTTTTAAATTGTGAGAACACATGGATGGCATCATGTGAACATGCTCATGTCCAGTCATTAAGTGCAGCCTTGGCATGGACACAAGGATGAATCTTTCAATACTGTTGGGTCACTAATAGGTGATTCTTGCTTTCCAGTATATGTTGTCTGCTAGGTTAAGTAAGGGTTTATTTTAAGTTTCTGTCAGACTGCTCTAGATTTTCCTTTATCCTGTGCAGTTGGTGATTGATGAAATTTATATTGGTGATTTAATCCATGTCAGGCAGTCAAAGGTTGGATGATTACCTACCTTTCTGATTCTAGAAGCTGTGGAGCAATCTTTGTGTAGCTTAAGAGTCATATTGCGTGCTTTAGTGAGCTGGGGGAGGGAATAAACTTCCACAGTTATTTGGGGGTGACTCTTCCTCAAGGGAACAGCACAATTTGACTTGAGAAAGTTGAAGGATGACTGGCCAGTGTCAGCCTTAGTATCCCCCTCTCTCTGCAGTTCTGTCTTTTAGCAGTGGCTTCAGGTCACTGAGAGCCCCCCAGGCAAGCACAGTCCTGGCATTAGGTGTTTGGTGTAGCTATAGCATGGGAACCACAAGTTAAGCAGCTTGGAAGCTGCAGGCCTGTCACCTCTGACCTAGATATTACAGTGATGACTGTTCTGCAAATAACTGAGCTAAAACCTGTCTAAACAATTAAATGTTTTTATAAGTTAATTGTTTTGTGTGTAACCAATTCTGGTTACCTTCTCTCAAGTTTAATAGTGTTCTGGGTCGAAGATAACTGCTGGTAGGATCCTTTTAAACACTAACACAAATTAGATTGACTTTCAGGATACTAATACTTACGTAATCATGTTTGATAACAGATTAAATATTTCTGTCAGGGAACTTTGGAGCTAACTCATGCTGTGTGACTATTTATGTGTATATATTCATATATACGTATATAAAATGCTGTACAGAAAATGTAATGGTGTTTTTTCAGTACTGCCAACAGCAGTAACTTGCAAAGCTTCATTTTGTGTTTGAAATTAGATCATACTCCTAAGTACTATTTTTTTTTTAACCCCCTTAGGTAAAAGTGTTGTTTGTACGCAATCTTGCCAATACTGTAACAGAGGAGATTCTAGAAAAGGCCTTCAGTCAATTTGGAAAGCTAGAACGAGTGAAGAAGCTAAAAGACTATGCTTTCATTCATTTTGATGAACGGGATGGTGCTGTAAAGGTAAGTGAAGAGGACTGTAACTGTGTTGTAAGCAGTGTTAGAAGCTGTATGCTTCTTCTAATTTGAGAAAAAGCTTTGTCTGGAGAAATGATAATACACTGTCACTGATAACTTTCTCCTCTCTGGGTGTCTCCTAGGATGATGCAATTATAGCTTGAAAAGTGGATCTTAAATGCACCTGCACTAAGTAATTCTGCAGATGAGTTTTTAAGATAATAATGTTGTTACCATTTGAAACTCAAGTGCCAGAAGTTGAATGACTCTTATCACCAAATTATTGATAGAAATCTAAAGCAGTTTCTCTAGGGCAGGTGATAAAAATTTAGGTAATGTTTTTTATTCATTTTTCCAGGAATAAACACTTTTTTTTTTGAGGGGTGCTGGACAATTCAGTAATTGTCATTCCTGGATTTTGCTAGCCCAGTCTTGATGTCATGTGTTGTTAAGGAAGGGAAAGTGTAATTCCCCTCCTGCCTGTAGTGTATCTATTTTTTTAATGTTCTGTGGGTGGATGCAGGATACAGGGGGATTCAGTTTTTCTTACATATCCATATGTCTTAAAGCAGATGCTTAGGAAGATGATGGGGAAGAGTCTTAGTAAGATACATATCCTGTCAGGACTTAGCTATGTAGAGTCCCTAAAAGTGGTAGGATCTTTAGGATTCCTCCTCTCAAAATTAACTTGCAGTAGTAACTGTGGCCCATGGGAATTGTACATGGCAGGGAGGGTAGGGGAGGAGCTGATGGTTTGCTGTTTTGTGTTTTTTTGAGGAGAGGGTTGTGGGGAGGTGGTGGTGTGGATTTGGGGAGGAGTTGGATTTTTTTTGTGGTTGGTTTGTTTGTTTTTTCCTTGTAATCGACTTGTAATGACTTGTAAATGACTCTTTAATTTTTGGCTTCTGGTTGAAAAAGAAAGTGATATGTATTGTAAGTAAAATAAAGGAATAGCAGAATATACTGAGCTCTGCTGTTTGCATGTGTGCTGACATTAGGAATTTATTCATGGATTACAAAATGCGCACTTTCAGAGGACAGTTCTGTCACTTCATTAATTGTAACAGCTTGCAAAGCTAGAAGCCTGTTTTCAGTTTTGAGGGGAAGATTTCTAAACTGATACATGAAGTCCTATGTTTGAAAGCCAAGTTCAGAGGAAATGCATAACTGGAAACCATAATACTATGCTGTCTGATTGTCTAATTTTTTTTTTTTAGCTTTATATTGTTATTTTAGCTCTGGATAACAAATTTTATAATGCATACTCTAAAAGATAGAACAAAAGTAATAACTTTAGTTATGCTTGGAAGTATATTTAAAGTCTGGTTAATTCCTTCAGGCAATGGAAGAAATGAATGGCAAAGATTTAGAGGGAGAAAACATTGAAATTGTTTTTGCTAAGCCACCAGATCAAAAAAGGAAAGAACGGAAAGCTCAGAGACAAGCGGCTAAAAATCAGATGTAAGTGTAAATGCATGTAGTTATGTTGTATTACTTCTGAAAGACATGTACAATCCTGTCAAATTAGAACATCTGGGCATTCTGTTAGATATTCTGTA